>NC_135308.1:61356979-61710601 GCF_048772815.1 Callospermophilus lateralis
GAATTTCAATTCCTACATTTTATGGATAAGAAACAATACGACTCAGAAAGATATAGTACTCATCCCAAGAAGGCACAAAACAAAATTTTTAAATCAATTAGGAGAATAATTGGGCAAATATGTTTTAGGTCAAGGGTTTTTCCTTCTGAGACCTGTGGCAAGCAATGATGGTTGAGAGAGGCGTTTGAGACTAGGGTATTAAGTTTTAGTTATGGAGTTAGTAGCCATTGGGGAAGTCAAGAAAACATAAATTTTAAGGGGTATGTAGAGAATTACTATTAAAGAAATTTTTCCTCAGTAAAGCATAAAGTAGATACATGATATAAGGCTAAAAAATTGGTTCCAGGTGACCAGTTCCTTCAACATAGAGAGATTGCAAGTGAGCCGGCCTAAGGGTGTGATGCAAAGGATATCCAATAGACAAAAATAATCCCAATGTAGAAGGATCAGTTCTGAAGAAGGTATTAGGCTGGTGGAATGCTGGATACTCAACATAGACCCCCACGTTTGGAGCAATCCCACTGTATTATTGAGGTCCTGACTTCTGGTCTCCTAATTACAGATAGATGAAACCCAACTGTATTTCTAAAGGTTACTACTTAGGAAACTTCTGCTAAGAACTTCTCTGTTTGTTTACTTCTAAATAACAGGAGGCAGAATGGAAGAAATTTGCCCGAGGTGTATACCAATAGCTACTTTTCCCCTTTGCCTTTGCCCCCTCTCACAATAAGAGAATTATTAATTTTCTCTCTTCTGCTTCCAGTTATTTACATCAAAAACAATTTTTTTCAAGGAAAGGTATCTAAAAATTCCCGAATACAAATTTTCAGGGTCATTTCAGTGTCCTGGAAATCCATCATACCTTAAACAAATGTGTGTGTGTGTGTGAGAGAGAGAGAGAGAGAGAGAGAGAGAGAGAGAGAGAGAGAGAAGAGAGAGAGAGAGAAGAGAGAGAGAGAGAGAGAGAGAGAGAGAGAAAGAGAGAGAAGAGAGAGAGAGAGAGAGAGAGAGAGAGAGAGAGAGAGAGAGAGATATGTATCAGGAACAAACTCTCTAGCTCTGAATACATACAAATGAATTTGCTGATTTCTTCAGAGTCTAGGTTATAGAGAATAAGAACAATTTGAGACTTCAAAGTATTTAAGAATGAGTTTCCAGGCTGCTATCCCCCAGAAACTAATTGAAATCATGTGCGTTTTTTTCCACTTAAAGATTATCTCTGACAGTGCTTCTGAAAATGAAGAGCAGGAAGTGGCACTCTACCCATTGTGGTATTCTGCAGCTCAGCTAGGACTCCATGGTGATCCCAAATGATTGCAGGTTTAGTGAGTAGCAAATCCTTTAAATAAGAATAAAAGTTCCAAATCACTTTCAGCTTGGCTGCCTTGATTATGCAGAGTATCCAGGGTAATCTCCATTTCAGTTTGGCATTGGAATTTCAAATGAGATTGCAGGGACCCCTCTGACTCAGAAGCAACATGACCACTTAACACTCATCCAGGAGTTCTCCAAGGCTCAGTGAGTCTGCCAATTCCCCCTTTGAGTATGTTAACAAACTAAAAAAGCATGACAGAGAAAAGCTTAAATTTGAAATAATGGCCCTATATTAAAATCCACCAGTGTCTGCACCACCTACATTGACTATTTTCATGTGAAATGGTGAATATCACTCCCCCTCCTCAACCTCCAAAATATATTCACATCCTGGCAGAATGTTTCCCTCACCACTCACCAAGAGTAAACCAGAAAATGTGACAATATATAGTACTGTGTTTTTTTTTAAATCTAAGTTACTTTTAGGCAATTTCAATAACTATAAGATTAAGAAGTCATAACTTTAAACCAGTTGCAACACACATATGTGCATACTCAATACACACACACACACACAGAGAGAGAGAGAGAGAGAGAGAACCAAAGCTGTATAGGGAATGTGAAAATAGACTGTGGCTTTTGTCTGATCACTAGAAGGAAACCTAGTTCAGTATATCATACTAATAATATGTGTCTTTACATTTTATCTCTTACTGAGAATCCTATGACAATCCTGACACCATAAGGAAGGTTCAGGCATGTTCTTTCCCAAGTCAGCTGAACCCTAAATGTATATTTCCACCTTGGACAGGTATTAGGACTTAGCTATTTATAAGGAATCTCAGAGCTATCATCTGAAGTTGTCCACACAAAAAGTGTTTTGGAATTTAATTCTCACTCCAACAGTGTTAAGAGTTGTGGCATTAGGAAGTGATTAGGTCACAAAAGCTCCACCCTTGTGAATAGGACTAGAGGCCTCATAAATGCGGCTTGTAGAACTCTGGAGTCCTTGTCTTTCTGCCTTTTTTTTCCAAGTGAGGATGCTACTGAAAGAACAGATTTTCACCAGACACCAAATCCACTAGTGCCTTGATCTCGAATTTCCAGCTTCCAGAACCATTAGAAAGAAGAAAAAAAAAGTCTGTTGCTTATATACCATATATACACATATTATATAGTATTAGTTATAGCAGCACAAATGGACTGATACATACTTAGTCTTATGTTCAGATGTCTTTCCCTATATGACTCCTATGGTTCCCAATGCATCATTGAGATTCATGATGCATCAGTTAATCCAGGATATTTGCATTCTTTAAATGCCTTCCTTTTCCATCAACTGCAGGCAGTCTCTTCTCTCAAGGCTCTTTTGCATGTTGCCCTCCCAGTGAGGAAACCCATGTTTCCTAAGAAGACTTAATTCCTCAGTGAGTATAATAGGGCATAATGTATACCCTCCTTCTAGCTGCAATTATACTGTGTAGGAATGGTTTGCTTACCTATAAGTTTTCCCCAGTAAATTGGACACTCAATGAGGGAATGTTCATTTCCATCACTTCCTTAGAATAAATTTCTAGACTGTTGACAATAGTGATGTATCCCAAAGTTCAATGTCCATCAGAAATGTCAAAAGGCTTGTTAAATCATAGTTTCCTGGACCATAACCATAGACAGTTGATTTATCAGGTCTGGTATAGGGCCTGGTGATTTACATTTTGAACCAGTTCCTAGCTTTTAAGAACAGACACTTTTAAGAACCACTGACTTATGTTAGGGGTTCAATGAACTCTTCTAGAAAATATGAATGGATATGAAGTGCTTATACCTAAGGTATCTGATGCTGGTCAGCTCTGAAATCAAGTATTTGATCTTCCAATTGCTCATTTTATATGTGGATGTGTTTCTGAATGTGTGCATGTATTCTTGTTTCTCAGACCACTTGTTTTTGATCATGGAGTAACCAAACACCACAAGCATAGTAGCTTAAACCACATTTGTTATAGTTTGGAAGATTCTCAGAAAAGATAAATAATCTCTGTATTACCTAGCAATTTCACTCTTAGTTAAACACTTAAAAAATATTGAAAGCAGGAACGCAGTGAAATTTATGAATACACATTTCTGGCAGCATTATCCATAATAGCCAAAAAGTAGAGACAACTCAAATGGCCATGGAGAGATGAATGAATAACCAAAATAACATGTATCTATACAATAGAATAGTATTCATCAACTGGAAGAATAAAGTAGTGATGCATGCTACAATGTAGGTAAACCTTAAAAACATTAAGCTACACAAAATAGCAGGACACAAAGGTCACGGATTGAATGATTCCATTTAGATAAAATACCAGAATAAGTAGATCTATATATATAGAGAAACAAATAGTTGACTGCTGAGGGCTGGAGAAGGTTATATGTAGTAACTGTTTAATTGTTACAGAGTTACCTTTGGAGTGATTAAATGATTTTGGAAATAGTGATAAAAGTTGAACAACATGGTCCATGTATTAAATGACACTGAATCGTATGCTTTAGAATGATGAATTTTATGTCATGCACATTTAACCTCAATTAAAATGTGGTTTTAACATTATATCTTTTCACAGTTTCAGTGGGTTGGAGTTTGGACATGGGTTAGGTGAGTCTCCAGCTCAGGGTATCACCAGGCTTCAATTAAGGTGTTGGCCTGGCTGCATTCTTATCTGAAGCTGGACTGGGAAATGATTTTTTTCCAAACTTTCTAAGTTGGCTGAATCTATTTCCATGCAGCTGTGGAACTCATGGCACAGTGCTTCTTCAAGGCAAGTGAGAGAATCTCTCTGACTTCTCTTGCTCAGCCTCTTGAGGTGATGTACTATTGATAAATCTCCTTCTCTGAATTCCATTCAAAGAATTTGTGTTCAGCCTTCAATACTGACTTTCTGCATGCAGGCTGTGGCTCACATACCTCTGCTCCCAAGATGACTGATCACCACCTCTGCTTAAACACTGCACAGTGCATTGAATTATACTCATCTGCCTTCCCATCTAAAATGCTGAATTCTGGTACAGAAGATAACATGTCGTCTTCATATTGCTGAATAGCTGGTACTCATTTATATGGCTCACTTGATTAGATCAGAACCAGACAGGCTGATTTTTCTTTTGATTAACTCAAAGTCGAATGCTTTGAGATCTTAATTACATCTGCAATGTCTCTTCACCTATAGGAGGTCACAGGATCTGTCTGCACTCAAGGGAAAAGAGTATGTGTGGAATGATTCATTTGGGTCACCATAAGGCATGCATTTCACACTAACTTCAAATTATAAAGTGAGAAAGTAACAGTACTTACCCTTGGGGTCTATCATAAATGTTCAGTTAGGCAAAGTTAGCCCAGTGCTAGTATATAGTGGATACTTAATAAATATTAGCTATGATAATGAGTGTTTACCTCATTTATCACTATGTCAATTATCATTACCTAAGTCTTCCTAAGATCTATTCATTGCACCTATAATAAAGTAATTGAAGCTGTAAAGAAAACCTAATCACAATTATTATATTTTATAGCTGGAGAGCAGAGACCAAACACACCCGACTACAGGGCTTCAAAATACATTTTGATGGAAAATAAATAGTATCCTAGCCCTTGCAAGGAGGTTACAGGTATGCTGCTAAAGAGATGTATGGGAGTTTTCTGAGGATGTTCATAGTCACAGTGCATCTCTGAGCAGACTTTATGGAGCAATTTTTTACCTGAATAATGATGTCAAGGAAGTCAATGGAAATTGGTAGTGTTTGGTGGAGCTGCCTGATGAGTGCCTCTCCCTTGAAGACCTAGGTGAGGACTTCCAGGTTGTCATTCCAGGGACATGTACTAATTCTTGTCTCTGAAAAAAAAATCACAGGATTTTCTTTGCTAACAGTACAGGCATATGTGGGTCTTCATGTAGCACTGCCAGGGGCAAAGGCAGCAAGACAGTGAGAAGGTGGATCCAGCTCCTTCCTAAACAGAGGAGCACTGTGATGAGGCGGGTGTGTATAGATGCTAGTTCGAGGTAGACCTGGGTTCTGTTTGGTTTTTGTTGTTTTGTCACTATCAAGTTTTATTATTGGGCAATTGTATGACATAGCTAAAGCTAGGCATCCCTTCTCTCTAAAATGATAAGTTCTAATAAAGATGGCAATCTATCTTCTTTACATGCTAAAGAGATGACATAGAGCCTGGCTAGTGATAGTTGCTTAATTAATCCATAATATAAATCAGACACTGAATAAATAACAAAAAAAACCCAACAAATGAATGCTCCTCTCATTACCTTGTAAAGTTTCATTTCCACAAAATAATATCTGATGTAATATACTTCCTGTTTGCACAGAGAGATCCCTTCAAAAACTCCTCTCTGCCCTCATATTGCTTTTTAAAACTCTATTTTACAAAATTTCTTCCAAAAAATTCTTTCTAAAAAATTCTCTTCAAATAAAGTATGTTGTTAAATTTGTACTTTATGTATATGCTCATTTATTTACTTATTTTGCTTTAAGATTTCTAATTCTTGTTCCATGCTCTTTATTATTATTTTAAGATATAAAAGTTTCTCACTCTGTTTCCAGCCCTCACCCAAAATTCCTAATGGATAATCCTTCTAAGATATCTATAACGTCACTAAGACTTGATGTACCCTTGATAGGAAATGAGAATGTATCAGTCATGACTCAGAAGGCAAAGGGATTTCTGGATAATCTCATAGTGGGTGTTCTACCCATTGGGATGCAAAAAAACCAGTGTTTGATCCCAAATAAAGAACTTGGAAGACTCAGTGGAGGATGGTCTGGACATTTTATTACTCATGTCCTCCTCAGTGGTGACAGGCTGGGATACAATGGAGGATCCCACTGTTCCTATGGGGAATGTACAGGATAGGTTCCATGCCCTTGTGCAGATGGATTGCCTCAGATGTTTTTTGAGTACATTCTTTTACTTTACAGGCAAGGTCACTCTGCTTTGATCCTCATCTAAAGACTAGATTCAGGGATATAAGGTATGTTGACATCCGATTCAAGTCTTCATACATGTACTTTGTATAATGATGACCATCACATTCCACCATCCTTGCTAATCCCCTGCCCACTCCCTTTCCCTCCCACTCCTCTTCCCTATCTAGAATTCATCTAATCCTCCCATGCTCTCTCTTCTTATCCCACTATGAGTCACTCCCTTATATCAGAGAAAACATTTAGCATTTGTTTTTTTTGGGGGGGGGATTGGTTAACTTCACTTAGCATTTTTTTTTCTCCAACGCCATCCATTTACCTGCAAATGCCATGATTTTGTTCTTTTTTTAGTGCTAAGTAAAATTCCATTGTGTATATATGCCACATTTTTTTTTATCCATCCATCCACTGAAGGACATCTAGGTTGGCTCCACAGTTTAGCTATTGTGAATTGTGCTGCTATAAACATCGATGTGGCTGTGTCCCTGTAGTATGTATATAATGGCATAAATTGGTGTGAACATACTTTATATACAGAGCTATGAAAATTGTGCTCTATATGTGTAATAAGAATCGTAATGCATTCCACTGTTGTCATGTAATGAAAAAAATAAAATCAATAAAAAAAAAGTTAGAGAAAAAAAAAAAAACTAGAGTAGGGAAGTGGTCACCTTTCCCTCCCAATGTTCTTCATTATCACATTCTTTAGAGTCCTTCTTATCTCACTGCCTGGAAAAACAAGCTTTCCTAGGCACAGAATACTGTGTAACCTAACAGGGTAAAAGTGGGTAAATATCTTTGTTTCATTGATTGGAATACAAAGAAATAGATGACAGTTCACCCGAGTGGACTCTGGTCACTGGTAGGGAAATAAGTCACAGAGAAAAACTAAGCAGAAAAAAGGAAGAAACAAACAAGTGAAAAAAAGAGTGTCAGAGAATCAAAAATTGAGAAGTACCACTCCTTTTTCTTTCTTTCTTTTTATGTGACATAATAAATGTATGCATTGTGGAGTACAGGGTGCTAATTCAATACAAGTGCACAATGTGTCCTGATCCAATCAGGATAATGAACATTATTATATTCTTATCATTTCCTTTGGTTTGGACTCCTCAAATAACCTTTTGTATTTCTTCAAGAAATGTTAAATAGGTTGTCATAAGCTGTAGTCACCCTACTGTGCTGTAGAACACTAGAAATATTCTTCCTGTACAATGGTATCTTGGTGCTCCTTATCACGCTTTCCTCCATTTCCCCTCTCCTCTCCCAGTCCTCTCCTCTCGTAAGGTTTTTCTATTTCTTCTTCTACTCACTTCTTTTTATTTTTGTACTGGGGGTTGAACTCAGGGGCGCTCCATCACTAAGCCACACCCCCAGCTCTTTTTTCGTATTTTATTTAGAGAGAGGATCTCACTGAGTTCCTTAGCACCTTTCTTTTGCTGAGGCTGGCTTTGAACTTGCGACCCTCCTGCCTCAGCTTCTGGAGCCACTGGGATTACAGGCGTGTACCACCGCACCTGGCTTTCTGCTCACTTCTTAAGCACTTACTATAGGTGAGACATCACTCAAGCCATTAGGCATTTAGCACCCTCAAATGAAAGTCAAAATGGCATCTCTACAAATCCACATTGCTCGCAAATTTATTTCCCATAATAGAAACTATTCCTGAAGTATTACTTGAAACAACCACAAAGTGTTTTGTTCTACGGATTTTTTTTTTGTTTTTGCTTTTATTTTCAGATTTGACTGATATCTTTATACCCAATAGCCCTTATGCTATTTTCAGTTACATTTTCTCATACCTAAAACCGTCACAGAGCCAGTCTTCCAGGAAATCCTGTCTGCCAAATCCTTGCCTATGCCAACACCTTAACTATGCATTGGTACAATTATAGTAGCCTAAAAGTCCTTTTGGTTTTGTTTGCTTACTCATGCCTCTTACCATTTGTCAATAGGTGGTAGCCGAATAAATGAAAGGAAGGGTAGAAGAATGTTCTTATTTTATCCTTCAGGGAAAACTTATAAGATAGGACTTATCCTTGAATCTTAGAGAAGAAATAAATTGTGAGATCCCCAAAGTATCATCATCAAATTCTGGATTCAAAACCATGTCTGTAACACTTAGTGTCCTAGCACTCAGAAACACTATAATAGTTAAATTAAAATATAACTTCACAGAAGAAAAATGGTTCATTCTTCTTCTATATCAATCTGAAAAAAAATTTAGATAACTTTTGCCTTCTAAAAGAGAAAAAGAAGAGAAGAAAAGGAAATAAAGGTATCAGAATGATAAGAGAAACAAAAATACATTTTGCAGGATGAAATTGATGTTTATCACATATACTAAGAAAACACAAGTTAGGAGCAGCCACAATCCAGGCAAAGTGTGGTCAAGTCTCTCTTGTGCTCCTACTAGTAGAACTCTTAGATAAAATAAAATGAGCAATAGAATTGGTTCTAGACAAAATGGATCCACTTATCAGTCCAGATCTGCATAGCATCACTGCTATTTTTCAAAATGGGTGTGGTTGGTTCATCTAAGCTTTCTAGTCTTGGTTTTCCCATCTGAAAACTGATCACCATGATATTGATGTGATAATGCTGTTTTAAATTGCAAATTAGATAATGAACATAAAATACCTGGCATCTTACCTGTCACATGTTAAGTAGTAAAGATAATGACAGGGGTACTCATAATGACAACTGTCATGAGATCTCACCTCCGCAAGCTATCCTGTGTTTTAGATGAGCATGCTTTGCATTATTCAAAAGATTGTAGGGGGAAACCTACTAGTAAACCTACTAGTAAAAAACTACTAGTTTTCTGAAATCTCAGCAAATATTTTTTCACCCAATCTTGATGATACTTGGAGGTAATGATCAGTTCACTAAGCCCACTTGGCTGCCGAATTTTCATTCTTCTAGGTTGAAGCATTCGTTTCCAGTAACAGTTTGAATTTTTAGGTTTCACTGTGTTTTCTCCTATACAGATAGATGTGTTTGGAACTCTAAATCTAACCCTGTTTGTGCTAGCTCCTTGAAACTTGACACAATAAAAGAGTTCTAAGTTCTATCTCTATGGTTTGTTTCCTCTTTAAGTAGCCCGAGGCAGAGACTGGCGAAAGACACTTTCTTTTAAAAGGGGGTGCCAAGCTTCCAAAAAACTACTAGTTTTCTGAAATCTCAGCAAATATTTTTTCACCCAATCTTGATGATACATGGTGGGAATGATAAGTTCACTAAGTCCACAAGGCTGTCCAATTTTCATTCTTCTAGGTTGAAGCCTTCGTTTCCAATAACCGATTGAATTTTTAGGTTTCACCCTGATTTCTCCTATACAGATAGATGTGTTTGGACCTCTAAATTTAACCCAGTTTGTGCTAGCTCCTTGAAACTTGACACAATAAAGTAGTTCTAAGTTCTATCTCTATGGTTTGTTTCCTCTTTAAGTAGCCCAAGGCAGAGACTGGGAAAAGACACTTTCATCTGAAAGGGGTTGCCAAACATCCAAAAAACAACTAGTCTTCTGGTATCACAGCAAATATCATTTCACCCAATCTTGATGATACTTGGTTGTAATGATCAGTTCACTAAGTCCAATTGGCTGCCCAATTTTCATTCTTCTAGGTTGAATCCTTCGTTTACAGTAACAGTGTGAAATTTTAGGTTTCCCTCTGTTTTCGACTATATAGATAGATGTGTTTGGAACTCTAAATCTAACCCGGTTTGTGCTAGCTCCTTGAAACTTGACACAATAAAGTACTTCTAAGTTCTATCTCTATGGTTTGTTTCCTCTTGAAGTAGCCCTAAGCAGAGACTGGCAAAAGACACTTTCATTTGAAAGGGGTTGCCAAGCTTCCAAAAAACTACTAGTTTTCTGAAATCTCAGCAAATGTTTTTTCACCCAATCTTGATGATACTTGGTGGTAATGATAAGTTCACTAAGCCAACTTGGCTGCCCAATTTTCCTTCTTGTAGGTTGAAGCGTTCGTTTCCAGTAACAGTTTGAATTTTTAGGTTTCACTCTGTTTTTGACTATACGGGTAGATGTGTTTGGAACTCTAAATCTAACCCAGTTTTTGCTAGCTCCTTGAAACTTGACACAATAAAGTAGTTCTAAGTTCTATTTCTATGGTTTGTTTCCTCTTGAAGTAGCCCTAAGCAGAGACTGGCGAAAGACACTTTCATTTGAAAGGGGTTGCCAAGCTTCCAAAAAACTACTAGTTTTCTGAAATCTCAGCAAATATTTTGATACCCAATCTTGATAATTCTTGGTGGTAATGATCAGTTCACTAAGTCCACTTGGCTGCCCAATTTTCATTCTTCTAGGTTGAAGCATTCGTTTCCAGTAACTGTTTGAATTTTTAGGTTTCACTCTGTTTTCGACTATATAGATAGATGTGTTTGGAACTCTAAATCTAACACGATTTGTCCTAGCTCCTTGAAACTTGACACAATAAAGTAGTTCTACGTTTGATCTCTATGGTTTGTTTCCTTTTGAAGTAGCCCTAAGCAGAGACTGGCAAAAGACACTTTCATTTGAAAGGGGGTGCCAAGCTTCCAAAACACTACTAGTTTTCTGAAATCTCAGCAAATATTTTTTCACCCAATCTTGATGATACTTGGAGGTAAAGATCAGTTCACTAAGCCCACTTGGCTGCCCAATTTTCATTCTTCTAGGTTGAAGCGTTCGTTTCCAGTAACAGTTTGAATTTTTAGGTTTCACTGTGTTTTCGATATATAGATAGATGTGTTTGGAACTCTAAATCTAACAAGCTTTGTGCTAGCTCCTTGAAACTTGACACAATAAAGTAGATCTATGCTCTCTCTCTATGGTTTGTTTCCTCTTGAAGTAGCCCTAAACAGACACTGGTGAAAAACACTTTCATTTGAAAGGGGTTTCAAGCTTCCAAAAAACTACTAGTTTTCTGAAATCTCAGCAAATATTTTTTCACCCAATCTTGATGATACTTGGTGGTAATTATCAGTTCACTAAGTCCACATGTCTGCCCAATTTTCATTCTTCTAGGTTGAAGCATTCGTTTCCATTAACAGTTTAAATTTTTAGGTTTCACTCTGTTTTCGACTATATAGATATTTGTGTTTCAAACTCTAAATCTAACCCGGTTTCTGCTAGCTCCTTGAAGCTTGAGACAATAAAGTAGTTCTATGTTCTGTCTCGATGGTTTGTTTCCACTTGAAGTAGTCCTAAGCAGAGACTGGCTAAAGACACTTTCATTAAAAGGGGGTGCCAAGCTTACAAAAAACTACTACTTTTCTTGAATCTCAGCAAATATTTTTTCACCCAATCTTGATGATACATGGTGGTAATGATCAGTTCACTAAGCCCACTAGGCTGCCCAATTTTCTTTCTTCTAGGTTGAAGCGTTCTTTTCCAGTAACCAATTGAATTTTTAGGTTTCACTCTGTATTCGACTATACAGATAGATGTTTTTGAAACTCTAAATCAAACACGGTTTGTGCTAGCTCTTTGAAACCTTACACACTAAAATAGTTCTAATTTCTATCCCTATGGTTTTTTTCCTTTTGAAGTAGTCCTAAGCAGAGATGGGCAATACACACTTTCATTTGAAAGGGGTTGCCTGGCTTCCAAAAAAATACTAATTTTCCGAAATCTCAACAAATATTTTTTCACCTAATCTATATGTTACTTGGTGGTAATGATCACTTCACTATGCCCACCTGGCTGCCCAATTTTTATTCTTCTAGGTTGAAGCGTTCCTTTCCAGTAACAGTTTGAATTTTTAGGTTTCACTCTGTTTTCGACTATATAGATTGATGTGTTTGGAACTCTAAATCTAACCCAGTTTGTGCTAGCTCCTTGAAACTTGACACAATAAAGTAGTTCTATGTTCTCTCTCTATGGTTTGTTTCCTCTTGAACTAGCCCTAAGCAGAGACTGGCGAAAGACACTTTCATTTGAAAGGGGTTTCAAGATTCCAAAAAACTACTAGTTTTCTGAAATCTCAGCAAATATTTTTTCACCCAATCTTGATGACACTTGGTGGTAATTATCAGTTTACTAAATCCACTAGGCTGCCCAATTTTCATTCTTCTAAGGTGAAGCGTTCGATTCCAGTAGCAGTTTGAATTTTTAGGTTTCACTCTGTTTTCGACTATATAGATAGATGTGTTTGGAATTCTAAATCTAACACGGTTTTTGCTAGCTCCTTGAAACTTGACACAATAAAGTAGTTCTATGTTCTCTCTCTATGGTTTGTTTCCTCTTGAAGTAGCCCTAAGCAGAGACTGGCGAAAGACACTTTCATTTGAAAGGGGTTTCAAGCTTCCAAAAAACTACTAGTTTTCTGAAATATCAGGAAATATTTTTTCACCCAATCTTGATGATACTTGGTGGTAATGAGCAGTTCACTAAGCCCACGTGGCTGCCCAAATTTCATTCTTGTAGGTTGAAGCGTTCGATTTATTAACATTTTGAATTTTTAGGTTTCACTCTGTTTTCTCCTATACAGATAGATGTGTTTGGACCTCTAAATCTAACACGGTTTGTGCTAGCTCCTTGAAACTTGACACAATAAAGTAGTTCTAAGTTCTATCTCTATGGTTTGTCTCCACTTGAAGTAGCCCTAAGCAGAGACTGGCGAAAGTCACTTTTATTTGAAAGGGTGTGCCAAGAGTCCAAAAAACTACAAGTTTTCTGAAATCTCAGCAAATATTTTCTCACCCAATCTTGATGATACTTGGTGGTAATGATCAGTTCACTAAGCCCACTTGGCTGCCCAATTTTCATTCTTCTAGGTTGAAGCGTTCGTTTTTAGTAAAGGTTTGAATTTTTAGGTTTCACTCTGTTTTCTCCTATACAGATAGATGTGTTTGGAACTCTAAATCTAACACGGTTTGTGCTAGCTCTTTGAAACTTGTAACAATAAACTAGTTCTAAGTTCTCTCTCTATGTTGCTTTCCTCTTGAAATATGCCTAAGCAGAGACTAGCGAAATACACTTTCATTTGAAAGGGGTTGCCAAGCGTCCAAAAAACTACAAGTTTTCTGAAATCTCAGCAAATATTTTTTCACCCAGTCTTGATGATACTTGGTGGTAATGATCAGTTCACTAAGCCCACTTGGCTGCCCAATTTTCATTCTTTTAGGTTGAAGCATTCGTTTCCAGTGACAGTTTGAATTTTTAGGTTTCACTCTGTTTTCTCCTATTCAGATAGATGTTTTTGGAACTCTAAATCAAACACGGTTTGTGCTAGCTCTTTGAAACTTGACACAATAAAGTAGTTCTAAGTTATATCTCTATGGTTTATTTCATCTTGAAGTAGTCCTAAGCAAAGACTGGCAAAAGACACTTTCATTTGAAAGGGGTAGCCAAACTTCCAAATACCTACTAGTTTTCTGACATCTCAGCAAATATTTTTTCACCCAATATTAATGATACTTGGTGGTAATGATCACTTCACTAAGCCCACTTGGCTGTGCAATTTTCATTCTTCTATGTTGAAGCATTCGTTTCCAGTAACAGTTTGAATTTTTAGGTTTTACTCTGTTTTCTCCTATATAGATAGATATGTTTGGAACTCTAAATCTAACACGGTTGGTGCTAGCTTCCTGAAACTTGACACTATAGAGTAGTTCTAAGTTCTCTCTCTATGGTTTGTTTCCTCTTGAAGTATTCCTAAGCAGAGACTGGCGAAAGACACTTTCATTTGAAAGGGTTTGCCAAGCTTCCAAAAAACTACTAGTTTTCTGAAATCTCAGCAAATAATTTTTCACCCAATATTGATGATACTTGGTGGTAATGATCAGTTCACTAATTCCACTTGGCTGCCCAATTTTCATTCTTCTAGGTTGAAGCATTCGTTTCCAGTAACTGTTTGAATTTTTAGGTTTCACTCTGTTTTCTCCTATACAGATAGATGTGTTTGGAACTCTAAATGAAACACGGTTTGTGCTAGCTCCTTGAAACTTGACACTATAAAGTAGTTCTAAGTTCTCTATCTATGGTTTGTTTCTTCTTAAAGTATGCCTAAGCAGAGATTGGCGAAAGACACTTTCATTTGAACGGGGTTGCCAAGCGTCCAAATAACTACTAGTTTTCTGAAATCTCAGCAAATATTTTTTCACCCAATATTAGTGATACTTTGTGGTGATGATCAGTTCACTAATTCCACTTGGCTGCACAATTTTCATTCTTCTAGGTTGAAGCGTTCGCTTCCAGTAGCAGTTTGAATTTTTAGGTTTCACTCTCTTTTCTCCTATACATGTAGATGTGTTTGGAACTCTAATTCAAACACGGTTGGTGGTAGCTCCTTGAAACCTGACACCATGATGTAGTTCTAAGATCTATCTCTATGGTGTGTTTCCTCTTGAAGTAGCCCTAAGCAGAGACTAGCGAAAGACACTTTTATTTGAAAGGGGTTGCCAAGCTTCCAAAAAACTACTAGTTTTCTGAAATTTCAGCAAATATTTTTTCACCCAATCTTGATGATACTTGGTGGTAATGATCAGTTCACTAAGCCCATTGGGCTGCCCAATTTTCATTCTTTTAGGTTGAAGCGTTCATTTCCAGAAAAAGTTTGAATTTTTAGGTTTCACTGTGTTTTCAACTATATTGATAGATGTCTTTGGAATGCTAAATCTAACACGGTTTTTTCCAAGTCCTTGAAACATGACACAAGAAAGTAGTTCTATGTTCTCTCTCTATGGTTTGTTTCCACTTGAAGTAGCTCTAAGGAGAGACTGGTGAAAGACACTTTCATTTGAAAGAGGTTGAAAAGCTTCCAAAAAACTACTAGTTTTCTGAAATCTCAGCAAATATTTTTTCACCCAATCTTGATGATACTTGGAGGTAATGATCAGTTCACTAAGCCCACTTGTCTGCCCAATTTTCATTCTTCTAGGTTGAAGCATTCGTTTCCAGTAACAATTTGAATTTTTAGGTTTCACTCTGTTTTCTCCTATACAGATAGATGTGTTTGGAACTCTAAATGAAACACGGTTTGTGCTAGCTCCTTGAGACTTGACACTATAAAGTAGTTCTAAGTTCTCTCTCTCTCTGGATTCTTTCCTCTTGAAGTATGCCTCAGCGGAGTCTGGCGAAAGACACTTTCATTTGAAAGGGGTTGCCACGCTTCCAAAAAACTACTAGTTTTCTGAAATCTCAGCAAATATTTTTTCACCCAATCTTGATGATACTTGGTGATAATGATCAGTTCACTAAGCCCACTTGGCTGCCCAGTTTTCATTCTTCTAGGTTGAAGCGTTCACTTCCAGTAACAGTTGAATTTTTAGGTTTCACTCTGTTTTCTCCAATACAGATAGATGTGTTTGGAACTCTAATTCAAACACGGTTGGTGGTAGCTCCTTGAAACTTGACACAATAAAGTAGTTCTATGTTCTACCTCTATGGTTTGTTTCCTCTTGACATAGCCCTAAGCAGAGACTGGCGAAAGACACTTTCATTTGAAAGGGGTTGCCAAGCTTCCAGAAAATACTAGTTTTCTGAAATCTCAGCAAATAATTTTTCACTCATTCTTGATGATACTTGGTGGTAATGATCAGTTCACTAAGTCGACTGGGCTGTCCAATTTTCATTCTACTAGGTTGAAGCATTTGTTTCCAGTGACAATTTGAATTTTTAGGTTTCACTCTGTTTTCGACTATACAGATAGATGTGTTTGGAACTCTAAATCTAACACAGTTTGTGCTAGCTCCTTGAAACTTGACACAATAACGTAGTTCTAAGTTCTATCTCTATGGTTTGTTTCCTCTTGAAGTAGCCCTAAGCAGAGACTGGCAAAAGACACTTTCATTTGAAAGGGGGTGCCAAGTTTCCAAAAAACTACTAGTTTTCTGAAATCTCAGCAATTATTTTTTCACCCAATCTTGATGATACTTGGTGGTAATGATCAGTTCACTAATTCCACTTTGATGCCCAATTTTCATTTTTCTAGGTTGAAGCGTTCATTTCCAGTAACATTTTGAATTTTAAGTTTCACTCTATTTTCTCCTATAAAAATAGATGTGTTTGGAACTCTAAATGAAACACGGTTTGTGCTAGCTCCTTGAAACTTGACACTATAAAGTAGTTCTAAGTTCTCTCTCTATGGTTTGTTTCCTCTTGAAGTATGCCTAAGCATAGACTGGTGAAAGACACTTTCATTTGAAAGGGGTTGCCAAGCGTCCAAAAAACTACTAGTTTTCTAAAATCTCAGCAAATATTTTTTCACCCAATATTGATGATACTTGGTGATAATGATCAGTTCACTAATTCCACTTAGCTGCCCAATTTTCATTCTTCTAGGTTGAAGCGTTCACTTCCAGTAAGAGTTTGAATTTTTAGGTTTTACTCTGTTTTCTCCTATATAGATAGATGTCTTAGGAACTCTAAATCTAACATGGTTTGTGCTAGCTCCTTGAAACTTGACACTATAAAGTAGTTCTAAGTTCTATCTCTATGGTTTGTTTCCTCTTGAAGTATGCCTAAGTAGAGACTAGCGAAAGACACTTTCATTTGAAAGGGGTTGCCAAGCTTCCAAAAAACTACTATTTTTCTGAAATATCAGCAAATATTTTTTCACCCAATCTTGATGATACTTGGTGGTAATGATAAGTTCACTAAGCCAACTTGGCTGCCCAATTTTCATTCTTCTGTTATGAAGCGTTCGTTTCCAGTAACAGTTTGAAATTTTAGGTTTCACTCTGTTTTCTCCTATACAGATAGATGTGTTTGGAACTCTAAATCTAACATGGTTTTTGCTAGCTCCTTGAAACTTGACACAATAAAGTCGTTCTACGTTCTATCTCTATGGTTTGTTTCCTCTTGAAGTAGCCCTAAGCAGAGACTGGCAAAAAACACTTTCATTTGAAAGGTGTTGCCTGGCTTCCAAAAAACCACTAGTTTTTAATGAGAAAGAATGAAGGATGGTAAACCTCACATATTACAGAATTAAACTTCAATAAACACTACTGTTTATGCATAGGTATGTTGCTTTACATTATCATCTATGGTCCTCAGGATTCATTTCCTAGATATAATGAGCATTCCTCTGAACTATAATATAATTTTGTTTATAATTGAACTAAATGTGTTTTTAATACTTGTGTAAAGGGCTAAAGCAGTTTTTCAATATTAAGGAATGTGAGCCAAGAATTCCTAAGGATCATAACAGAGGCAATTGTTGATGAACTGTGAATAGTTTCTCCTCCCTCCCATATTTTTCCCTAATTCTGCTCATGGAAGATAGTCTACACAGTACTTTAGAATTCTGTATGACTGCTAGGGACTTAATTTTTCATACCAAAATTTATAAATTTGAAAGCCCAGCTCCCATTATGTTTGTAACTGGGGACTGGATCTTTGGAAAATAATCTCCAATTAGGTCATGTGAATAGGGCCTCATGATGGGATTGACATAAATATAGGAAGAGGAAAAGAGATATTTCGAGGAGTAAGCTCTGCCTTCTCATGAGCACATACTGAGGGGAAAACAAAACATGCAAACACACAGTGAGAAGGGGACTGTCTACTTGTCAGGAATGAGATTCTGGCCAGATACCAAATCTATCATCACCTTGAGCTTGAACTCCTCAGGTTCTAGAACTGTGAGAGTTACATGTTTATCTGCTTAAGCTCTCCAGTCTAAGGAATTTTCTTTTAGCAGAATGAACAGACTAAGATAATGACATTCTCTGAATCTTTTCATTTTCATAGTTCTACATAAATGAATGATTTACTTTTATTGCATTTTACAAGCAGATGTGTATCAGGTGTTTAGTGTATATATCAAATTATTGATTTACAATCATAAAGAGATATTTTTCTCAAAAAGTAAAGGAAATATCATGAAACATTATGATACTGGTCAATACCAATAAGTTCAGATTTGAGTCTTGAAGTCATACAGAATATGTTTCTATGCACAGAAAAAGATGACCTAATTTGAAGTCTAAAATTATACTGGCATTGTACATAAATAACTATTCTTTCTTGTTCACCATTTTATCATTAGTGGCTAGAAGGGTACCTGGTAAATCTTAGGTGCACAATAACATTTTGATGAAATAAAACAAGAAGGGATGCTTGTATTCCTATTCTTAATAAACCCTTTGGTGATATTATAGCACAAGTCTCACTTGCCATGGGAAGGCAATTACTGAGATAAACATGGATGTCCAAAACTGTTCCTAAGTCTGCCCCCAATACAAATATGTCTTTGGCATGGCCTATTAGTTGATATGATAATAAATGATTGGCCATGGACCATTTTAATAACTTTCAAAATATATAAACTATGAGAATTGGTTGATATAGAGAAACTACTAACCTCATCAGATGTAGAATTCTATGTCATCTCCAAATACATTGTGCTCTAGACCATGTTCTTGTCCAGGCCTTGATACCTGTGCAGAATGAGAATAGTTTTCATAGTGAGGAACAAACAAGTTACCCAAAACTTGGGAACTTTATGTTTGTTTGACAGTTCATACCTCTGTTGCAGCAAGTACTATCTAAATTCAAAATACCAAATATAATTATATGTCCTAAGAAAACCAAAGTAGTCATTTTTTTTGCTTTAGATGAGAATGTAAAGTAAAATAGCTGAAAATTCTCTAGTTCAAATTTTGCGATTTTTTAATATGATTATAAATCATCTGGAGAATCTTCAAAAATAGTTTTTCTGTTTCAGCAGTTGTGGAAAAGGGCCTGATTATTGGATAGTTCTTTCTCATAATCTATCAGGTGATATTAATGATGTTGATCTGTGTGCCATACTTTGTAAAGAAACAGGTAAATACCTTTTGATTATCTAGGTGCCAGCAATCTTAAAGGTTCAGTAGAACACATATGAGGAGGAGCAAAGTGTAAAGAGCAGTGTGTTTGATTTATTTCTACTCTTTACAGCTAGCCAGCCATTGCCAGACCAACTCTGTAATGTGCTTTGAGATGGAGCAGGGCTGTCTGTGAATTTCAGATGGTTAAATAGCAAGAACGAGAAATCATGGGTTTGTTTTAGTTCAATTTAGTTAATTTCATATAGTTTAAGTACTATGATACTTTCAATATCTTGTTTGCATGACATTTTTGTTTTTGAAAGATCACTGGTCAAAGTGCTTCTGTGTGTGTGTGTGTGTGTGTGTGTGTGTGTGTACACTATATGAATATAAAACAGAATTGAATTAATAGTATATTCTAAGAATATTAACCTCAGAAAAAATATGAACAGGACATAGTTTTGTTGTTCTTAAGAAATTCAAATTTATCTTTAAGGGTATCAAGCAAACTCTTGACACAAGTTGCTAAATAATAATAATAATAATAATAATAATTATTATTATTATTATTATTATTATTATTATTTGACAGTGAAGATTGAACTCAGGGGCACTTGACCACTGAGCCACATCCCCAGCCCTATTTAATATTTTATTTAGAGAAAGGTTCACACTGAGTTGCTTAGCACCTTGCTTTTGCTGAGGCTAGCTTTAAACTTGTCATCCTCTGTTTCAGCTTTCTGAGTAAATGATTTTTTCTTATACAAATTATTTACAATGTTATGTTCAAAGTTAAACTACTTTTAAATAAAATTATAATTATACCAATATCAAAGTTACATGCTATTACTTCTCCTCACAAAGGACTATTTCATTTAGTTAAAAAAAATTTTTGGAGTAGATATTATTACTTTTATTTTTGGATCAGAAAAATGTAGCTCATGAATCATTTCATTGGATATGCAGCATTGCCAACTATTCCACCTAACTGGTATGAAATAATGACAATTGGTTGTCATTGTCATGATTCTGGGAAAGGAATGTGCTAAGTTGACTGGTTTCTAGTTGGAGTATCTGGTGCACTGGAGGCAGAGTTGTTGAAGATGGGACTATACCAAGATTTCCTCCTTGTATAGCCTTAGCTGTAGCCAGGTGCAGGTGAGGGCTTCAAATGAGCATTCTTGGTTGGAACACACAAACCTGGCCCTTCATTTTGTCTAGACTTCCTCATAATATAGTTAGGGAACTTCCAAGTGTTAACAGTCCAAGACTCAGAGCAGGGGCATGCTGTATTGCCCTTTGTGACCTGGGCCTGACAATTCTGTGCCACTTCTACTACTACTACTGCAACCACCATCATCACCACCTCCTCCTTCTACTCTTTGTCTCTAAGGCCATCTCATAATCAAGGTACCAAAGAATTTTTACATATCAATCTGTAAAATTGAATATCTGAATATCTTTAATATTCGGTAATCTTTACAAAAAATCAGCTAGTATAATAAATTTTTGAGCATGACATTCAATTTCATCAGATTCAAAGTGCTTCATATTAACATCCTTGCTTCCTGTACTCTTACAACTACTAAGACCTCTAGTATGAAATATACACTAGAATTTAGACCATTCGTCAATAGTAAAGGTTAGCCATTGGCAATCCTTGGCTTCATTCCTCAATAATACAAAGGGAAAAAGAAATCACTGAAGACAACACACATGGGAGAAAAAAAATAAAAGTTACTCTGAGTACCACTTTTTCAAGTGATTTTATTCAGTTTCTGATCTTGGTAAAAACTGTCATAATGATTTTTCCAAATTTAATTCTCTCATTACTAGATTTTCTAAAGCTTTCTCACCTTTCTATATCTCATCAGGACAACAGAGCTCAATCTTTGTCATTAGCTATAGCTAGGAGGTGGACCTCCACTGTTTCCTTTTGAAGGGTTTTATTTTTCACATTCCATAAACCACTACGAATGTAGGCTCTAAATTCCTGATATAAAAATCCCAGAAATATCAAAGTTATAGTTGCTCCATGGTGTTTTTAATCCCTTTAATCTTAATGTATTTTCTAAAAGAAATAATTCATGTAAAATGTATAAAACTATGACTTGCAAACATTAAATAGTCAATAAGTGGTTGATTAAAAATGATAGCCAGTATTATCAACTAAGGCTTTAGAATTATTCCAAATAATATGTGTTTTATAAAACACATAATGAGATGATGATGATGATGATGATGATGATGATGATGATGATTATGATTTTGTATTGGGGATTAGACTCAGGGACCCAACACTGAACCACATCCACAGACCCCTTCTGCTTGTTTGTTTGCTTTTGTTTCCTAAATATGAGCTTTATATAAATTGTTAACTTGCATAATATTTTATCTGAAACTATAGGATTAAAAACAATATTGGGTAATTTATATTCATTAAAGGAAGTCCCTTAAAGCAACATATTTGGGTTTATTCACATTAAATAAGTTTAGTCAAGAATTTTTTTAAAAAATATATCTTGTAAATCAATAATTTTCTTATATCATATCACCATGTAAAATGCTTTTAAATTGTGGCATTTGATCATTCATTAAGAAAGAAGAATCCTATTACCTGATCTGTGAAGAAAATATATTGAAATTAATTATTATTCATTCTATACTTAGAAAATCCAGAATGTGTTTAATTTATATTATTTTTTTTAATTTTTTATACATTCTTATTAGATATACATGACGTAGAGTGTATTTTGATAAATGATACATACATGGAATATAACTTCCTATTCTTACGGTTGTACATGATATGGAGTTATACTGGTGGTGTATTCACATATGAACATAAAAAAGTTATGTTTTTGGGCTGGGATTGTGGCTCAGCAGTAGAGTGTTCGCCTAGCACAGGCAGGACCTGGGTTCGATTCTCAGCACCACATAAAAATAAAGGCATTGGATTTGGAGTAGGGGCAGAGCAGAGCCGCCGCCCGAGCCTGCAAGGTAGACAGACTTGCAACCGACCGGCGGAACAGGCCCAGCGGTCTACTGGTGTGGTAGACACGTCACACAAATTGGAGGAGGGGCAGAGCAGAGCCGCCGCCCGAGCCTGCAAGGTAGGCAGACCCGCGTCCGACAGGCGGATCAGGCCCAGCGGCCTGCTGGTGTGGTAGACACGTCACCCGTCATCCCAATTGGAGTAGGGGCAGAGCAGAGCCTTCTCCCGCGGTCGGAGCAGGCCCAGCAGCCCGACAGTGTCATAGTCACGTCAACCCAATTGGAGCAGGGACAGAGCAGAGCCGCCACCCGCACCCAGAACAGGTCCAGCAACCTGCCGGCGTAGTAGTCAAGACACCCCAATTGGAGTAGGGGCAAAGCAGATCCTCCACCCGCACCTGCAAGGTAGGCAGGCCTGTGACAGACTGGCGGAACAGGCCCAGCGGCCTGCCGGCGGGGTAGACACGTCACACCACTTGGAGGAGGGGCAGAGCAGAGCAGAGCCGCTCCCTGAGCCCGGATCAGGCCCAGCGGCCTGCCGGCGTGGCAGCCACATCACCCCATTTGGAGTAGGGGCAGAGCAGAGCCGCTGCCCGAGCCTGCAAGGTAGACAGACTTGCGACCGACCGGCGGAACAGGCCCAGCGGTCTACTGGTGTGGTAGACACGTCACACAAATTGGAGGAGGGGCAGAGCAGAGCTGCCTCCCGAGTCCACAAGGTAGGCAGACCCGCGTCCGACTGGCGGATCAGGCCCAGCGGCCTGCTGGTGTGGTAGACACATCACCCATCATCCCAATTGGAGTAGGGGCAGAGCAGAGCCTTCGCCTGCGGTCGGAGCAGGCCCAGCGGCCCGACAGCATCGTAGTCACGTCAACCCAATTGGAGCAGGGACAGAGCAGAGCCGCCACCCGCGCCCAGAACAGGTCCAGCGACCTGCCGGCGTAGTAGTCAAGACACCCCAATTGGAGTAGGGGCAAAGCAGATCCTCCACCCGCACCCGCAAGGTAGGCAGGCCTGTGACAGACTGGCGGAACAGGCCCAGCGGCCTGCCGGCGTGGTAGACATGTCACACCACTTGGGGGAGGGGCAGAGCAGAGCAGAGCCGCTCCCCAAGCCCGCATCAGGCCCAGCGGCCCGCCGGCGTGGCAGCCACATCACCCCATTTGGAGTAGGGGCAGAGCAGAGCCGCTGCCCAAGCCTGCAAGGTAGACAGACTTGCGACCGACCGGCGGAACAGGCCCAGCGGTCTACTGGTGTGGTAGACACATCACACCAATTGGAGGAGGGGCAGAGCAGAGCCACCTCCTGAGCCCGCATGGTAGGCAGACCTGCGACCTACCGGCGGATCAGGCCCAGCGGCCTGCTGGTGTGGTAGACACGCCACCTGTCACCCCAATTGGAGTAGCGGCAGAGCAGAGCCTTCGCCCGTGGTCGGAGCAGGCCCAGCGGCCCGACAGCGTCGTAGTCACGTCAACCCAATTGGAGCAGGGACAGAGCAGAGCCGCCACCCGCGCCCAGAACAGGTCCAGCGACCTGCCGGCGTAGTAGTCACGACACCTCAATTGGAGTAGGGGCAGAGCAGATCCTCCACCCGAGCCCGCATGATAGGCAGGCCTGTGACAGACTGGCGGAACAGGCCCAGCGGCCTACCGGCGTGGTAGACATGTCACACCACTTGGGGGAGGGGCAGAGCAGAGCCGCAGCCTGCGCCCAGAACAGGCCCAACGACCTGCCGGCGTGGTAGTCACGACAACCCAATTGGAGAAGGGGCAGAGCAGAGCCGCCGCCCGCGCCTGCAAGGTAGTCAGATCCGCGACTAATTGGCAGAACAGGCCCAGGGGTTCACGGACGTGGTAGACACGTCACACCAATTGAAGGAAGGGCAGAGCAGAGCCGCTGCCCGTGCCTCCAAGGTAGGCAGACCTGCGACCGGCCGGCAGAACAGTCCCAGCGGCCCGCCAGCGTGGTAGACAGATAACCCCAATTGGAGGAGGAGCAGAGCTGCCGCCCGCCCCTGCAAGGGAGACTTTTCAACTATACAAGAACAATATAAATATATAGGGGGAAAATTTCAAAAACACAACAGTTTCACTAAGCAGAAAGAAACATGAGCAATATGAAAAGACAAGGAAAGAAAGGACCACAAGCAATGCAGGTCAACTCAACTTTAGAAGAGGTAATAGCTGCAGCAGATGGAATGTCAGATAAAGAATTCAGGATATACATGCTGCAGATGATCTGGAGTCTCAAGGAAGACATTAGACAGCAAAATCAGACAATGAAAGATCACTTCGACCACTTCGACAATGTATTACAGAAACAAATCCAAGAAGCAAAAGATCAACTATACAGGGAGATAGAGGTAATAAAAAACAAACAAACAGAAATCCTAGAAATGCAGGAAGCAATAAACCAACTTAAAAACTCAATTGAGAATACTACCAGCAGAGTGGAACACCTAGAAGATAGAACATCAGACAATGAAGACAAAGTATTTCAACTTGAAAAGAACATAGACAGCTAAGCAAAACTGTTAAGAAACCATGAGCAGAACATCCAAGAAATATGGGATAATATAAAGAGACCAAACTTAAGAGTCATTGGGATACAGGAAGGTATAGAGGTCCAAACCAAAGGAATGAGCCACCTATTCAATGAAATAATATGAGAAAACTTCCCAGACTTGAAGAATGAGACAGAATCCCAAATCCTAGAAGCATACAGGACGCTGAATGTGCAAAATCATAAGAGATCCATACCTAGACACATTATAATGAAGATGCCCAACATACAGAATAAGGAGAGAATTTTAAAAGCTACAAGAGAAAGGAAGCAGATTACATTTAGGGGTAAACCAATCAGGATAACAGCTGATCTTTCAACACAGACTCTGAAAGCTAGAAGATCCTGGAATAACATATTTCAAAAACTGAAAGAAAATGGGTTCCAACCAAGAATCATGTATCCAGCGAAATTAAGCTTCAGGATGGAAGATGAAATTAAAACCTTCCACGATAAACAAAAGTTAAAAGAATTTGCAGCTAGAAAACCATGTCTTCAAAACATCCTCGGCAAAACATTACAGGAAGAGGAAATGGAAAATAACAATGAAAACCAACAGTGGGAGGTAGGACAGTAAAGGGGGGAAAAATAATCAAAAAGGAAAACAAACCATGTTTAGTAACATAAATAAACAAATATGGCTGGAAGAACAACCCATATCTCAATAATAACCCTAAATGTTAATGGCTTAAACTCACCAATCAAGAGACACAGGCTAGTAGAATGGATCACAAAACAAGACCCAACAATATGCTGCCTACAGGAGACGCATTTGATAGGAAAAGACATACATAGACTGAAGGTGAAAGGTTGGGAAAAATCATATCACTCATATGGACTTCGGAAACAAGCAGGAGTGTCCATACTCATATCAAATAAAATAGATTTCAAGCCAAAGTTAATCAAAAGGGATAAAGAGGGACACTACATACTGCTCAAGGGAACCATACACCAACAAGACATAACTATCATAAATATATATGCCCCAAACAATGGTGCAGCTATGTTCATCAAACAAACTCTTCTCAAGTTTAAGAGTCTAATAGACCAACATACAATAATCATGGGAGACTTCAACACACCTCTCTCACCACTAGACAGATCTTCCAAACAAAAGTTGAATAAGGAAACTATAGAACTCAATAACACAATTAATAACCTAGACTTAATTGATATATATAGAATATACCACCCAACATCAAGAAGTTACACTTTTTTCTCAGCAGCACATGGATCCTTCCCAAAAATAGATCATATATTATGTCACAGGGCAACTCTTAGACAATATAAAGGAGTGGAGATAATACCATGCATCTTATCTGATCATAATGGAATGAAACTGAAAATCAACGATAAAAGAAGGAAGGAAAAAACATGCATCACTTGGAGAATGAACAATTGGTTACTAAATGATCAATGGGTTATAGAAGACATCAAGGAGGAAATTAAAAAATTCTTAGAGATAAATGAAAGCACAGACACAACATATCGGAATCTATGGGACACATTAAAAGCAGTTCTAAGAGGAAAATTCATTGCTTGGAGTTCATTCATTAAAAAAAGAAAAAACCAACAAATAAATGATCTCATACTCCATCTCAAAATCCTAGAAAAAGAAGAGCAAAACAACAGCAAAAGAAGTAGAAGGCAAGAAATTATTAAAATCAGAGCTGAAATTAATGAAATCGAAACAAAAGAAACAATTGAAAAGATTGACAAAACTAAAAGTTGGTTCTTTGAAAAAATAAATAAAATCGACAGACCCTTAGCAATGCTAATGAAGAGAAGAAGAGAGAGAAATCAAATTACTAGCATACGGGATGAAAAAGGCAATATCACAACAGACACTTCAGAAATACAGAAGATAATCAGAAACTATTTTGAATCCTTATACTCCAATAAAATAGAAGATAGTGAAGGCATTGATAAATTTCTTAAGTCATATGACCTGCCCAGATTAAGGCAGGAGGATATAGACAACCTAAACAGACCAATATCAATTGAGGAAATAGAAGAAACCATCAAAAGACTACCAACTAAGAAAAGCCCAGGACCGGATGGGTATACAGCAGAGTTTTACAAAACCTTTAAAGAGGAACTAATACCAATACTTTTCAAGCTATTTCAGGAAATAGAAAAAGAGGGAGAACTTCCAAATTCATTCTACGAGGCCAACATCACCCTGATTCCTAAACCAGACAAAGACACTTCAAAGAAAGAAAACTACAGACCAATATCTCTAATGAACCTAGATGCAAAAATCCTCAATAAAATTCTGGCAAATCGGATTCAGAAACATATCAAAAAAATTGTGCACCATGATCAAGTAGGATTCATCCCTGGGATGCAAGGCTGGTTCAATATACGGAAATCAATTAATGTTATTCACCACATCAATAGACTTAAAAATAAGAACCATATGATCATCTCAATAGATGCAGAAAAAGCATTCGACAAAGTACAGCATCTCTTTATGTTCAAAAGGCTAGAAAAACTAGGGATAACAGGAACTTACCTCAACATTGTAAAAGCAATCTATGCTAAGCCTCAGGCTAGCATCATTCTGAATGGAGAAAAATTGAAGGCATTCCCTCTAAAATTTGGAACAAGACAGGGATGCCCTCTCTCACCACTTCTGTTCAACATAGTTCTCGAAACACTGGCCAGAGCAATTAGACAGACGAAAGAAATTAAAGGCATAAAAATAGGAAAAGAAGAACTTAAATTATCACTATTTGCAGATGACATGATTCTATACCTAGCAGACCCAAAAGGGTCTACAAAGAAACTATTAGAGCTAATAAATGAATTCAGCAAAGTGGCAGGATATAAAATCAACACGTATAAATCAAAGGCATTCCTGTATATCAGCGACAAATCCTCTGAAATGGAAATGAGGACAACCACTCCATTCACAATATCCCCCCAAAAAATAAAATACTTAGGAATCAACCTAACAAAAGAGGTGAAAGACTTATACAATGAAAACTACAGAACCCTAAAGAGAGAAATAGAAGAAGATCTTAGAAGATGGAAAAATATACCCTGTTCATGGACAGACAGAACTAACATCATCAAAATGACGATATTACCAAAAGTTCTCTATAGGTTTAATGCAATGCCAATCAAAATCCCAATGGCATTTCTTATAGAAATAGAGAAAGCAATCATGAAATTCATATGGAAAAATAAAAGACCCAGAATAGCAAAAACAATGCTAAGCAGGAAGGGTGAATCAGGCGGTATAGCGATACCAGACTTCAAATTATACTACAGAGCAATAGTAACAAAAACAGCATGGTACTGGTACCAAAACAGGCGGGTGAACCAATGGTACAGAATAGAGGACACAGAAACCAATCCACAAAACTACAACTATCTTATATTTGATAAAGGGGCTAAAAGCATGCAATGGAGGAAGGATAGCATCTTCAACAAATGGTGCTGGGAAAATTGGAAATCCATATGCAACAAAATGAAACTGAATCCCTTTCTCTCGCCATGCACAAAAGTTAACTCAAAATGGATCAAGGAGCTTGATACCAAATCAGAGACACGGTGTCTGATAGAAGAAAAAGTCGGCTACGATCTACATACTGTGGGGTCGGGCTCCAAATTCCTCAATAGGACACCCATAGCACAACAGTTAATAACTAGAATCAACAAATGGGACTTACTCAAACTAAAAAGTTTTTTCTCAGCAAAAGAAACAATAAGAGAGGTAAATAGGGAGCCTACATCCTGGGAACTAATCTTTACTCCTCACACTTTAGATAGAGCCCTAATATCCAGAGTATACAAAGAACTCAAAAAATTAGACAACAAGATAACAAATAACCCAATCAACAAATGGGCCAAAGACATGAACAGAAACTTCTCAGAGGAGGACATACAATCAATCAACAAGTATATGAAAAAATGCTCACCATCCCTAGCAGTCAGAGAAATGCAAATCAAAACCACCCTAAGATACCATCTCACTCCAGTAAGATTGGCAGCCATTAGGAAGTCAAACAACAACAAGTGCTGGTGAGGATGTGGGGAAAAGGGTACACTTGTTCATTGTTGGTGGGACTGCAAATTGGTGCAGCCAATCTGGAAAGCAGTATGGAGATTTCTTGGAAAGCTGGGAATGGAACCACCATTTGACCCAGCTATTCCCCTTCTCAGTCTATTCCCTAAAGACCTAAATAGAGCATGCTACAGGGACACTGCTACATCGATGTTCATAGCAGCACAATTCACAATAGCAAGACTGTGGAACCAACCTACATGCCCTTCAATAGACGAATGGATAAAAAAAATGTGGCATTTATACACAATGGAGTATTACTCTGCATTAAGAAATGACAAAATCATAGAATTTGGAGGGAAATGGATGGCATTAGAGCAGATTATGCTAAGTGAAGTCAGCCAATCCCTAAAAAACAAATGCCAAATGTCTTCTTTGATATAAGGAGAGTAACTAAGAACAGAGTAGGGACGAAGAGCATGAGAAGAAGATTAACATTAAACGGGGACGAGAGGTGGGAGAGAAAGGGAGGGAGAAGGGAAATTGCATGGAAATGGAAGGAGACCCTCAGGGTTATACAAAATTACATACAAGAGGTAGCGAGGGGAAAGGGAAAAATAATACAAGGGGGAGATATGAACTGCAGTAGAGTGGGTAGAGAGAGAAGAGGGGAGGAGAGGGGAGGGGAGGGGGATAGTAAAGGATAGGAAAGGCAGCAGAATACAACAGACCCTAGTATGGCAATATATAAATCAATGGAAGTGTAACTGATGTGATTCTGCAATTTGTATACGGGGTAAAAATGGGAGTTCATAACCCACTTGAATCAAAGTGTGAAATATGATATATCAAGAACTATGTAATGTTTTGAACAACCAACAATAAAAAATAAATAAATAAATAAATAAAAAAATAAAGGCATTGTGTTGTGTCCATCTACAAACAAGATTCATTTTTTCTCTCTCCTTTAAAAAAAAAAAAGTTATGTTTCATTCATTTAAATGTCTATCCTTTTAAAAATGACATGTCACCTTACTATATTTCCAATTATTCCACTCTTTTCTACAAAGATAATATGAAATAGATTGTGGTTGAAGGATCAGTTGTACATTATCATAGTTAAGCCATCATTTTAAAAAATTACATTTCATTTATTATAAGACAATATAAGCAATAACATAGCTCTATTTAATGCCAATCTTTGCATTCCTTTTAAAGTATAGTTTTCCAATATCCAAAGAAAGTTAAACTGTTCTAAAATCTTCAGACATAATGCAAAGACATACTTTGTTTTATCTGTACATGTATATCTCATGTTGTTGCAAATATCCATTTGCTCAATAAGGAAGAAGAGTTTTCAGAAAAACTGACTTTTTGGTTCTTGTTAACTCATTATTCTAAAACAACCTTTGGTCTCATATCCAATTATATTGATGATTTCAAATGACTGATCAGAGAGTTTCAACCTGAATAGGAACAGATCATCTAAAATCAGGTTCTGGTGATTTTAGAGATTTATATTAACAGAGCCTTCCATACATTGCATACATTGTGTTAGCTTTCCTTATTAATGTGTTTAATGAAAGATCTTTCAAATACATGAAGCAAAACTGATAAATTAATGAATGAAACTGCTATTAGAATCAGAGTTTTCAACTTTTTAAAAAATTGGTAGGTTAAAACAAAGTCTGATAAAAGCAATTATTTATATAGAGACAGAGAAGTTGCACATATTGAGGTTGATGATGTATATTCTCTAAAAATATAATACATATTTATTGACTTCATGCACTGACAAAGTCAAGAATCAATGACCAACTCAGGAACAATAAGCAACTTTCATATGAAGATTGAGTATCCTAAACTCATTTCTTACTTAAAAAAGAAGAAGAAGAAAGCACATCTGTATGACCAAACCCAGATCTGTGATTGGGATTTTATCAGATGAATCAGAATTTAAAAATTACACCAGATGGTATGTAAAAAAAAAGATTATATATCTTTATGTGTATTAGATTTTTTTATTCATAGCCAAGTAGCATATTATGTTATAAATTCAATGGCTTTTTTATGTTCTTCACCAGAAAAATCACAAAAAGACACAGCTGTGGTGGAGGGAGTAAAATGGTGATTTCAGTCCTCACATGTGAAAATATGTATTTTATAAATATCATGTTTCAGCTGACTTGTAAAGAAGTTCAAAAAGTAAAAAGAAATTATATTTTTCTTGGTATTTAGCCTAACTATTCTAGCTTTTATGGTATCTTCTCATTGATATACATTGCTTACTAAAGTGGTTTCAGGAAAAAATACTAATTTGCAGAGTACATATTTGTATTATTTATCATTGTAAGATTGTCCATATTTTCCCACTCACATTTGAACACATACTGCACAAAGATTCCTGTAACCCTTATTTTTATCCACTGATCTTTAGACATAAAATCCTCAATGATGTAGTAAGAGCACAAGCCTTTCCTGAAATGGAAATTTTGCATTTGATTTGCTGAGTCAGCTGGAAGATGTGTTGAATTAAATTGAACATTATCACTTTTTATTGACAATTTTTCAAAATATTTTCTGATAGGTCAATTATTCAAACAAGGGCTGCAATAAAGTTTTTACAGTACTTCCTTGTACACTTGTTTGAAACGTTTGGATACTAATGATGGGATTGCTTAGCTATTGTGTTGGAAAGTTGCTGGCAATGTAGAAATAACCTCACTGCTTTTGCTGTAAGGGATTAGCCATTTGAAGATGCTACTTATTCTTTTGATAGATAGTTTAAATTCATTTGTAAATCAGAAACAATTTCAGAAAGCATGTCCATATGAAGAATATATTAGTAGATTTGATTTCAAATCATTAGTATTATTCTTTTAACTTTCTTCTAATGGCCACCAATGAAGAAGTGTATTTCTCCACGTGATTGTGTGCCCAACATTTCACCTCTAATTACCCCAAACCCTATTGTGCTACCTCTACAGTGTCCATCTTGTGTTTGTATGTTGGCTTTGTGGCTAAGCTATATTTCGTCACCTTTTCTTTTTTTACTCCTCTCTCTCATACAGGCCCAGAAAAGAACTACTCTAGTAGCATGCTCCCCTCTTGCTCCCTCAATTTCCAGGCACATTGGTAGAGTACCTGCCAAGTGAGGAACTGCACAACATGACTGTTTGGTTTTAGTCAAATGCATCATTTACACTTGTATGTCCTTTTTCCCTTCCCTCACATATCTCAAAAGTTATTTTGTGAATTTACTAAACTCGGCCATGTGTTTAATCTATAAGAAAATTTCTCAAACAGTAGGTAAGTATTAAAATTGTCAAGAATTTAAAAACATGGACTCTTTTATGATACTACCCCATGAATAGATTTTAATAAGTATATGGTGCTTTTTGGTATCCATATAAAAAATATGATTCTAATGTGAAGCCAAAGTTAAGAATCACTTATTTAATATTTTAGATAAAGTTATTTAAGGTGGTATTTTTAATTAATATTACTTTTTAAGATATGCATTATAAAATATAAGAGAGTCATGATACAGTGAAAAGGGAGTCAATATTTTCAAAACATTTTCTTTGCAATAGTTAAAAATTCTGGCCATAACTATTGCTGGTGTTATACTTCAGTTTACTGTATTAAGTAATCAGAAGATCTCAAAAAAAATATAAAATAACTATTTTCAGATATGAGCTCTGTATTCATCCTGAGTTCCTCACTCTTCCGAAACTGAGGATGGCAATTTTGTTGGGATCTTGGGATCTTGGGGCTTGGATCTTGGGATCTTGGGATCTTGGAGCTTGGGATTTGGGGATCTTGGGACCTGGGATCTTGGGGCTTGGGAAGCTGAGTCGGGGCTGCTCGTCCAACTGGGGTGTATGTCTTAGTCCCCTGTTTGATGACTCTTGTGACAAATCCTCAGAAATCTGGTGTCTTTAGACAACAGAAACTGGTTTTCACATATTCTGGAGGATGGAAGTCCTCCATGGTGTTGGTGGATTGGCTCCCTCTGAAGCCTAGGGAGAGGTCTGGGACTGGCTCTGGTACTGCCAGCAGTGCTTGTGGTCCCTCTGGGTCTCTCCATCTTCACTTGGGGCTCCCTTGTGTATCTGTTTGTGACTGGCATCTTATCCCATCTCTTATGAAGACATGTTCATTGACATTAGGATGACTCATCTCAAGACCCTTAACATCATCACATTGGCAAAACCCTATTTCCAAATCAGGTTGCATTTGTAGGAAGTGGGGTAGAGAACTTAGAAACAGCTCTTTAGGCGACTTCTGGGGCTTGAATGTATCTCCAGCATTCATGGGTTGGATACTTGGTGCCAAGTGTGACTATGGTGAAGGAAAGGGATCTTTGGGGTTAGGTGGCCAAGAGCATTCTTCCCTGAGGAATGGATTCATGTGGTCTCACCGGGGTGGGCTCCTGATAAAAGGAAGTGTTTGGCCTGGTCTCCCTTCCCCCATGCATGGGAGTATACTCTTGCCCTTCCACCTTCCCCATGAGGGACAGAGCAAGTAGGTCCTTGCCATTTGCCAGCATCTTTGTTATGGACTTCCAGCCTCCAGAAACATAGGAAACAAATCTCTTTTCTTTATAAGTCAGCCGCCCTCAGGTATTCTGCTACAGCAGCACAGACCAGATGAGACAGGGACATGCTTCCCCCCACTGCATGAGGAAAATGATGTTAATGCCCCTTGTGATCTTCAATGTAATCTTGTTTTATATTTTCCATAACATTTATAGGTTATCTTCTAAGTATTGATTAATGACCTTGAACTTAAATTTCTGCATCTATAAATGAAAAAAAAATACTTCTATAGAGAGGCTGCAATAAAGAACTAAAAGAATATTGATTGAAAATTTTTATAGTTTCCTGTGTGCCATATGATGCTATATCCAATGTTAAGGATAAAAGTTGAAATAAAACTTTCAATATTAATTCATGTTACTATTTACACGTTAAAAAATGATTTTATGTAGGAGTTGAAATTGTGCTGGTTCTTAAAGGGAGATTAAGTTTTTTTGGATAAAATGTTATTAGGTTGAGTATCCAATAATTAGCTAGAAAAATAAGTGCAGCATATTATAGGGGCAAGATATTTGAGATAAATTTGCCAAAGTTCAGGTTTAAGAAGAAACTAAACCTAAAAAAGTGATGGAAGTTAATAAAACTACTGAAAGACAATTTTTACCTGAAAAAAGGACAAAAAAACATAATTAAATATAGGACCTAGAAGAAGCAATACAGGAGGTGAATAGGAATATAAGTTATGATAATTCGGAAACAAAATGGCCAAAAGGATGGGAATTATTATAAACCACCAATCTCTCGGAACATTGCAGATGATGAAATTTGCAAAACAAAAAACCAATAGTGTCAATAGTATAAAAGAATGAAGAATTGCCAAAAAGAATTAAAAAAGCAAAAAAAAAAATAACATGAGTTTTAGCAAATAGGGTACAATTGACTTTGAACATACATCATTAGAAAGGCATGACTAATATGGCAATGGGATTTATAAAGAAATTAGGACAATAAGCATTGAGGATAGGCATATAACATTTTGACCACAGACGAGACAATGAAAATGTATATTCACCAGAGAGGCAGCAAAGTCAAGAGTGGGTATTTGTTTTTTAAATAAGAAAGATCTCTTCAATTTTATAGACAATAAAGAGAGTGTATTGTCCAGTGATCAAATTAAATTAATTCACTGGTATTAATGACTTGTGTCTTTAAATCTTGGGGCTTTTCAGTGACCTTTTCAATTTTCATTGCTTAGGACTCACTTGGTTTTTCCTCTTCTTTTTGTTGTTGCTTTTGATTGATCTTTTGTATGATTCTGGAATATGCCATAATAATTTATAGAGTTTGTACATGTTTTCATACTTGGAAACTGACTTCAAATTTTTTAAATTTGAAATGTCAAATAAGACTAAATATAGAAGGCAAACATGGTTTATATGAACACTCATAGTTAATGTTTATAAATAAATAAGGGAAAGATCCTAGAATACAGCTAGAACATCTGTTATCATATAGATCTTATTCTCAAATAGAAGTCCAATGTCCAGGAGAACAAATCAAACATTTTCAACAAAATTTGATCAATTTTCAGTCCATGGTTTAATGAATTTTGGACTTTCTATAAAAAATATTTGAACTTAATTTCTGAATGTCAAATAAAAAGGAAAACAATACATACTCACCAATGTAAATAATGGGTTTGAGCCACTGAGGCATGGAAACACAAAGTTGAATTCAAGGAATTATATTACAATAGTATCACTAGAGGGAGATGATTTGTATAAAAGTGATACTAGTAAATTAACCATTAACTTGTTTCCATGCTAAGAAATATAAGTTTTGTGATTATGCCCAAAAGAAGCTGTTGGGAAATTTGGTTAAAAGATTTTGAAAATACTTTTACTTCAGAAAGATTTTTCTGAAGACAGATCAGCTGTCATTGATCAAATAAAAAGAAAAAAATGAGCAGAACCTCAAAGATGGAATCATTGATTGTGAGTTCATACAATTTCTTTAATGAGGAGGAATTGAAAGTTAATAAATGAAATGGCCTTTTATTTTTTAATTTTTTTACCAAAAACTCTCCAAGTATCATTACAAGTTTTGCATACTTGCTTAGGATTGATATTAACTGAATATTACATTAATGGTTTTATTTATGAGAAAGAATGAAGGATGGTAAACCTCACATATTACAGAATTAAACTTCAATAAACACTACTGTTTATGCATAGGTATGTTGCTTTATATTATCATCTATGGTCCTCAGGATTCAGTTCCTAGATATAATGAGCATTCCTCTGAATTATAATATGATTTTTTTAAAAATTGAACTAAATGTGTTTGTAATACTTGTGTAAAGGGCTAAAGCAGTTGTTCAATATTAAGGAATGTGAGCCAAGAATTCCTAAGGATCTTAACAGAGACAATTGTTGATGAACTGTGAACAGTTTCTCCTCCCTCCCATACTTTTCCCTAATTCTGCTCATGGAGGATAGTCTACACAGTACGTTAGAATTCTGTATGGCTGCTAGGGACTGAATGTTTCATACCAAAATTTATATATTTGAAGGCCCAGCTCCCATTATGTTTATAACTGGGGACTGGATCTTTGGAAAATAATCTCCAATTAGGTCATGATGGAATAGGCATAAATAGAGGAAGAGGAAAAGAGAGAGTATGATGAGGATTGAGCTCTTTCTTCTCATGAGAACATACTGAGAGAAAAAACATGCAAACACACAGTGAGAAGGGGACTGTCTACATGTCAGGAATGATATTCTGACCAGATATCAAATCTAACACTACCTTGAGCTTGAACTCCTCAGTTTCTAGAACTGTGAGAGTTACATGTTTATCTGCATAAGCTTTCCAGTCTAAGGAATTTTCTTATAGCAGAATGAACAGACTAAGATAATAACATTCTCTGAATATTTTCATTTTAATAGTTCTACATAAATGAATAATTTACTTTTATTGCATTTTACAAGCAGATGTGTATCAGGTGTTTAGTGTAAATATCAAATTATTGATTTACAATCATACAGAGATTTTTTTTCTCAAAGAGTAAAGAAAAATATCATGAAACATTATAATACTGGTTAATAACAATAAATTAAGTTCAGATTAGAGTCTTGAAGTCATACAGAATATATTTCTATGCACAGAAAAAAGATGACCTAATTTGAAGTCTAAAATTATACTGGCATTGTACATAAATAACTATTCTTTCTTATTCACCATTTTATCGTTAGTGTCTAGAAGGGTACCCGATAAATCTTAGGGGCTCAATAATATTTTGATGAAATAAAAGAAGAATGGATGCTTGTATTCCTATTCTTAAGAAACCCTTTGGTCATATTATAGCACAAGTCTTACTCTCCTTGGGAAGCCAATTACTGAGATGAACATGGATGTCCAAAACTGTTCCTAAGTCTGTCCCCAGTGTACTATGTCTTTGGCATGGCCAATTAGTTGATATGACAATAAATGATTGTCCATGGACCATTTTTAATTACTTTCAAAATATATAAATTATGAAAATTTGTTGATATAGAGAAACTACTAACCTCACCAGATGTAGAATTCTATGTCATATCCAAATACATTGTGCTCTAAACCATGTTCTTGTCCAGACCTTGATACCTGGGCAGAAGTGAGAACAGTTTTCATAGTGAGAAACAATCAAGTTACCCAAAACTTGGGAAGTTTATGTTTGTTTGACAGTTCATACCTCTGTTGCAGCAAGTACTATCTAAATTCAAATTGCAAGTACTATTTAGAATTAAAATTCTAAATAATTATATTATATGTCCTAAGAAAACCAAAGTAGAATTTTCTTTGCTTTAGTTGAGAATGTAAAGTAAAAGAGCTGAAAATTCTCTAGTTCAAATTTTGCCAATTTTTAATATAATTATAAATCATCTGGAGTATCATTAAAAATAGTTTTTCTGTTTCAGCAGTTGTGGAAAAGGGCCTGATTATTAGAGAGTTCCTTCTCATAATCAATCAGGTGATGATAATGATGTTGATCTGTGTGCTGTACTTTGTAAAGTAGGTTAATACATTTTCATCATCTAAGTGCCAGCGATTTTAAAGGCTCAGTAGAACACATATGAAGAGGAGCAAAGTGTAAAGAGCAGTGTGGTTGATTTATTTCTACTCTTTACAGCTAGCCAGCCATTGCCAGACCAACTCTGTAATGTGCTTTGAGATGAAGCACGGCTGTCTGAATTTCAGAATATATATATATATATATATATATATATATATATATATATATATATATATATATATATATATTCTTATATGGCAAGAACGAGAAATCATGGGTTTGTTTTAGCTCAATCTAGGTAATTTCATACAGTTTAAGTCCTATGATACATTCAATATCTTGTTTGCATGACATTTTTTTTTATTAGAGAGAGAGAGAGAGAGAGAGAGAGAGAGAGAGAGAGAGTTTTGATATTTATTTATTTTTTGGCGGACACAACATCCTTGTTTGTATATGGTGCTGAGGATCGAACCCAGGCCGCATGCAAGCCAGGTGAGCGCGCTACCACTTGAGCCACATCCCCAGCCCATGCATGACATTTTTGTCTTTGAAAGATTACTGGTCAAAGTGCTTATGTGTGTGTGTGTGTGTGTGTGTGTGTGTGTGTGTACACCATATAAATAAAAAACAGAATTGAATTAATAGTATACTCTAAGAATATTATGCTTTTAATATCCTCAAGTGAGAAAAAAATATGAACAGGACATAGTTTTGTTCTTAAGAAATTCAAATTTATCTTTAAGGGTATCAAGCAACTCTTGACACAATTTGCTAAATAATAATAATATTATTATTATTATTATTATTATTATTATTATTATTATTATTATTTGGTAGTGAAGATTGAACTCAGGGGCACTTGACCACTAAGCCACATCCTCAGCCTTATTTAATATTTTATTTAGAGAAAGGGTCACACTGAGTTGCTTAGCACCTTGCTTTTGCTGAGGCTAGCTTTAAACTTGTCATCCTCTGTTTCAGCCTTATGAGTAAATGATTTATTCTCATACAAATTATTTACAATGTTATGTTCAAAGTTAAACTACTTTTAAATAAAATTATAATTATACCAATATCAAAGTTATATGCTATTACTGCTCCTCAGAAAGGACTATTCCATTTTTTTAAAGAAAAATTTTGGAGTAGGTATTATTACTTTTATTTTTGGATCATAAAAATGTAGCTCGTGGATTATTTCATTGGATATGCAGCATTGCCAACTATTCCACCTAACTGGTCTGAAATAAGGGCAATTGCTTATCATTGTCCTGATTCTGGGAATGGAATGTGCTAAGTTGGCTGGTCCCAGTTGGAGTATCTGGTGCACTGGAGGCGTGGTTGTTGAAGATGGGACTATACCAAGATTTCCTCCTTGTATAGCCTTAGCTGTAGCCAGGTGCAGGTGAGGGCTTCAAATGAGCATTCTTGGTTGGAACACACAAACCTGGCCCTTCATTTTGTCTAGACTTCCTCATAATATAGTTAGGGAACTTCCAAGTGTTAATTGTCCAAGACTCAGATTAGGGGGATCCTGTATTCCCCTTTGTGACCTTGGCCTGATATTCTGTGCCACTTCTACTACTACTACTGCTACCACCACCACCACCACCACCTCCTTCTACTCTTTGTCACTAAGGCCATCTCATAATCAAGGTACCAAAGTATTTATGCATATCAATCTGTAAAATCATCTTACATATTCAGTAATCTTAACAAAAAATCAGTTATTATAATAATTTTTTGAGCATGACATTCAATTTCATCAGATTCAAAATGCTTCATATTAACAACCATGTTCCCTGCACTCTTACAACTTACTAAGACCTCTAGTATGAAATATACACTAGAATTTAGACCATTCTTCAATAGTAAAGGTAAGATATTGGCATGCATGAAGCCCTGGCTTCAATCCTCAATAATACAAAGGAAAAAAGAAATCACTGAAGATAACACACATAGGAGAAAAAAAAAATAAAATTTACTCTGAATACCACTTTCTCAAGTGATTTCATTCAGTTCCTGATCTTGGAAAAAACTGTCACAATAATTTTTCCAAATTTAATTCTCTCCATTACTAGATTTTCTCTAGCTTTCTCACACCTTTCTACATCTCATCAGGACAAAAGAGCACAATCTTTGTCATTAGCTATAGCTAGGAGGTAGACCTCCACTGTTTCCCCTTGAAGGGTTTTATATTTCACATTCCATAAACCACTACCAATGTGAGCTGTAAATTCCTGACATAGAAATCCCAGAAATATCAAAGTTATAGTTGCCCCATGGTGCTTTTAATCCCTTTAATCTTAATGTATTTTTTAAAAGAAATAATTTATGTAAAATGTATAAAACTATGACTAGTATATATTAAATCATCAATAAGTGGTTGATTAAAAATGATAGCCAGTATTATCAACTAAGGTTTAGAAATATTCCAAATAGTATGTGTTTTATAAAACACATAATGAGATGATGATGATGATGATGGTGATGATGATGATGATTTTGTATTGGGGATTAGACTCAGGGATTCAACAACTGAGCCACATCCACAGACCCCTTCTTCTTGTTTGTTTGCTTTTGTTTCCTAAATATGAACTTTACATAAATTGTTAAATTGCATAATATTCTATCTGAAACTATAGGATTAAAAACAATATTAGGTATTTTATATTCATTAAGGGAAGTTCCTTAAAGCAACATATTTGGGCTTATTCACATTTAATAAGTTAACTCAAGAATTTTGTAAATATATATCTTGTAAATCAATAATTTTCTTATGTCATATCACCATGTAAAATGATTTTAAGTTGTGCTTTGATCATTCATTAAGAAAGAAGAATCCTATTACCTGATCTGTAAAGGAAATATATTCAAATTAATTATTATTCATTCTCTACTTTGAAAATCCAGAATGTGTTTAATTTTTATTATCTTTTTAAAATTTTTTATGCATTCTTATTAGATATACATGACATAGAGTGTATTTTGATAAATGATACATACATGGAATATGACTTCCTATTCTTCTGGTTGTACATACACTGGTGGTGTATTCACATATGAACATAAGAAAGTTATGTTTCTGGGGCTGGGATGTTGCTCAGCAGTAGAGTGCTCGCCTAGCACAGGTGGGAGCCGGGTTCAATTCTCAGTACCACATAAAAATAAAGACATTGTGTTGTGTCTATCTACAAACCAGATTCATTTTTTCCTCTCTCTCCTTCAAAAAAAAAAATTTCTGTTTTATTCATTTTAATGTCTATCCTTTTAAAAAAGACATGTCACCTTAGTATATTTCCTATTGTTCCACTCTTTTTTACAAAGATAATATGAAATAGATTGTGGTAGAAAGATCAGTTGTACATTATCATAGTTAGGCCATCATTTTCAAAAAATACATTTCATTTTTTATAAGACAATATAATCAATACCATAGTTCTGTTTAATGCCAAGCTTTGCATTCCTTTTAAAATATATATATTTTTTCAATATCAAAAGAAAGTTAAAACTGTTCTAAAATTTTCATTTATAATGCAAAGCCATGCTTTGTTTTATCTTTAAATGTATATCTCATGGTGTTGCAAAATTCCATTTGCTCATTAAGGAAGAAGAGTTTTCAGAAAAACTGACTTTTTAGTTCTTGTTAACTCATTATGCTAAACAACCTTTGGTCTCATATCCAATTATATTGATGATTTGAAATGACTTATCAGGGAGTTTCAACCTGAATAGGAACAGATCATCTAAAATCAGATTCTGCTGATTTTAGAGATTTATATTAACAGAGCCTTCCATACATTACATGCATTGTGTTAGCTTTCCTTATTAATGTGTTTAATGAAAGATCTTTAATATGTATGAAGCAAAACTGATAAAATGGCAGGGATAATTTAATGAATGAAACTGTTATTAGAATCAAAGTTTTCAAAAAAATTTTGTAGGTTAAAACTGAGTCTGATAAAAGTAATTATTTATATAGAGATAGAGAAGTTGCACATATTGAGGTTGATGATGTATATTCTCTAAAAATATAATACATATTTTTTGGCTCCATGCACTGAAAAAGTCAAGAATCAATGACCAACTCAGGAACAATAAGCAACTTTCATATGAAGATTGAGTCTCCTAAACTCATTTCTTACTTAAAAAAGAAGAAGAAGAAGAAAGTACATCTGAAGATTCAACCCAGGTCTGTGATTGGGATTTTACCAGGTGAATCAGAATTAAATAATTACACCAGATGGTATGTAAAATATATATTTATCTTTATGTGTATTAGATTTTTTTTCTTCATAGCCAAATAGCATATTCTGTTATAAACTCAATGGCTTTGTCATGTTCTTCACCAGAAAAATCACAAAAAAGACACAGCTGTGATGGAGGGTGTAAAAATTGGAGATTTCAGTCCTCACATGTGAAAATATGTATTTTTTAAATATCATGATTCAGCTGACTTGTAAAGAAGTTCAAAAAGTAAAAAGAAATTATATTTTTCTTGGTATTTAGAAAAAAAGAAAAAATTACATTTTTCTTGGTATTTAGCTTAACTGTTCTAGCTTTTATGGTATCTTCTCATTGATATACATTGCTTATTAAAGTGGTTTCAGAAAAAAATACTATTTTGCAGAGTACATATCTGTATTATTTATCATGGTAAGATTGTCCATATTTTCCCCCTCACAGTTGAACACATAATTGCACATTGATTCCTATAACCCATATTTTTATCCACTGATCTTTAGACATAAGATCCTCAATGATGTAGTAAAAGCCCAAGCCTTTCCTGAAGTGGAAATTTTGCATTTTATTTGCTGACTCAGCTGGAAGAATTAAATTGAGCATTATCACTTTCCATTGACTATATTTCAAAATATTTTCTGATAGGTCAATTATTCAAACAAGGGCTGCAATAAAGTTTTTGCAGTAGTTCCTTGTACAGTTGTTTGAAATGTTTGGATACTAATGATGGGATTGCTTAGCTATTGTGTTGGAAAGTTGTTGGCAATGTAGAGATGACCTCACTGTTTTTGATGTAAGGGATGCCCCATTTGAAGATGCTACTTATTCTTTTGATAGATAGTTTAAATTCATTTGTAAATCAGAAATAATTTCAGAAAGCATGTCCATACATAGACTATATTAGTGTATTTTATTTCAAATTATTAGTATTATTCCTTTAATTTTCTTCCAATGGCCACCAATGAGGAAGTGTATTTCTTCATGTGATTGTGTGCCCAACATTTCACCTCTAGTTACCCCAAACCCTATTGTGCTACCACTACTGTGTTCATCTCCTGTTTGTATGTTGGCTCTGTGGCTAAGTATATTTCATCACTTTTTCTTCTTTTACTCCTCTCTCTCATACAGGCTCAGAAAAAGAACTACTCTAGTAGCATGCTACCCTCTTGCTCCCTCAATCTCCAGGTATGTTGATAGAGTACCTGCCAAGTGAGGAACTGCACAACATGACTGTTTGGTTTTAGCCAAATGCATCATTTACAATTGTATGTCCTTTTCTCCCTTCCCTCACATATCTCAAAAGTTATTTTTTGAATTTACTAAACTCAGTCATGTGTTTAATCTATAAGAACATTTCTCAAAAATAGGTAAGTATAAATATTATCAAGAATTTAAAAAATGAACTCTTTTATGATCCTACCCCATGAATAGATTTTAATAAGTATATGGTGCTATTTGATATTCATTTTTATTTAAAAAATATGATTCTAATGTGAAGCCAAAGTTAAGAATCACTTTTTAATATTTTAGATGAAGTTATTTAAGGCAGTATTTTTAATTAATATTACTTTTTAAAGATATGCATTATAAAATATAAGAGAGTTCATGATACAGTCATAAGGGTATCAATATTTTCAAAACATTTTCCTTGCAATAGTTAAAAGTTCTAGCCACAACTATTGCTGGTGTTATATTCAAGTTTACTGCATTAAGTAATCATAATATCTGCACAAAATATTTAAAATAACTATTTTCAAACATGAGCTCTGTATTCATCCTGAGTTCCTCACTCTTCTGAAACCGAGGATGGCAATTTTGTTTGGCTGTGGAAATGGAGATTAGAGTTCAATACTACCAAAGAACTTGAATTTGAAGGATAAATTACTAGAGAGAAGCACTGCATCAAAATATCCCTTGACTCCTTCAAACATTCTGAAGCTGTGTCAATGCAAGGTAAGAACAACTATCAGATGATGGATAGAACCAGAATTCGTAAAGGTCATGCATGATATTGGAAGTGTTAGAGTTCCTACCTAATCTAAATTCTGGTGGATATTGCAGAATAGTCAAACTCTTCAAGAAAGGATCACATGGTAGTTAGAAATATATTTGGATATACCCCAGTTAGGCCTCAGAATATGTCTTGATATGATCCAAGTGAAACAGGAAATTTAGTACTTGACAGAACAACATGGGAGAGAGGTTCAAAGTGATGTCTTGCAGAAATCCAACATTAAATTTAAACAATACCCATGTGAAGAAGCAGGACATTGTGATGCACTTAAAAGGTGATAGTAACAGATACAAAGATAATCTATGTGTTCAGAAGGTAAAACAGAAATCAAAATTAAAATCAACATACTAATAAAATTGAGAAAAATGGACTAAAGGAAAGAAAATATTAATTTCAAGAATTAGAAGCCATTAAATATGTTGATTTTCTATTCTTGAACTTGAAAATACTTAAGCTACTGAAAAACTGGATGGGTTTAACAGCAGACTAGAACTAAGATTAGTAAATCCAGTTAGGTCAATAAAAATATCCAAACTACAGCAAAAGAAAAAAAAAAGAGTAGTATAGAAGATGTTGATACAATTAAAGGGGTTCTAACCTATGAGAAACTGGAATCTAAGAGAAAAAAAAGTGAACAGAAATAATAATTGAGGAAAATATAATGGCTAGAATTTTCTCTGATTCATGAAGCCAATTTTCCCTGCTTCATGAAGGCAATTTTACCTGAAATTCAAACCTCTATAAACTAAAAACAAAGGGGAATTTTTAAAAATAAATTTAAAGGATAGAAGTAGGAAAAAAATGACTAAACAAAAATGAGAGATCTAAATAAGAATAGTTTAAGTTTTTGTGGTTCTTGTTAAGTAATGAGGTTTCTTGGTTATATTTTAATGTGAAATATTTAAACCTAAATATGGATATGTATGCATATAGATATTATAGGATGAAAATACATGTTTAAATGGCAAACTATTTTTTGGTATTAAAGTATCCCTTTTTTTGGTATTTCAGTTGTGAAAATTTTTGTGTGTGTATGTGTGTTTGTATGTGTGTGTGTGTGTGTGTGTGTTTGTGTACTTCTTTGTGCTTTTCGTATTTTTTATGCTTTGTAATCTTTGTGAAATTGATATGTATTGTTTAATCAGATCTGGTAGTATTATATATTTAATGACTAGCTGTAGTCATTTTCCCCTCTGTGACTTTTAAGTAGAGAGCAATAAATCAAGCAGAAACACATTCTTGTTAAGGTGAAGCAGAAATATTTTTATTCAGGAAGTGTATGTGTCTCTCAAGTTCTTTCATTGAATTCTAACTAACTAACCTGGAAAGTTGCATAGAAATCATAAGAAGTCTGATTCCTTAAATAGTACATTGATATAATTAATCACATCTTAAAATTTTGCACTGACATATGAAATTATAAGGCACACTATATAATGAAGAAAAATGTAAATATTTAAATATTGGGCAGGTTATAAATGCTGAAAACATTTTAACTGTTATGGTGATTCCTAGGAGGCAAATACTTGGTGGTGTGTTTTCATGAACCACTACTTTACATTTTCCTTGATGATATTTTCTAGGAGATGTTGCTACTACCTTTCTCTCATTAAGTGAGTCATAATGCTCACTTCCCCATCTCTACTGTCATAGGGTCATTTCTGAATGTACTACAAAAATCCCTAACCATAGTTCAGATGTTTTAAAATAATGGCATGCATGATATCATGTAAAGGATAAATAAATATATATTGATTACACTAATAATGTACATTTAGAAAAACAAAAATGTGATTAGCTTCATTTCTGTACTTGAGGCTCCAATTTTTAATATGAATAGGGTAGTTCCTTCCCCATCTGTATCACATCCAGCAGAATTTCAGAGTTTTACATTGTCTATGCTATATTCTCAAACTTTTGAATAGTTCATAGCATTGGGTAGAGCATTCAATAAATATGTTAATGGAAAAATAAGAGTTAAATATTTGACATCTGCACATTTGGTTTTCATCAACATTTGCATCATTTGAAGCAGATGGAAAATTCATTATTGAAATAGATAAAAATTATATATGTGTTCATTTGTTTATATGCATATATTCAAATTGCAATACATCCATACACATACACACAGACATAAGTAATCTTATATCTTAAGGAAAACTATGTAATTTGCCTTCTGAAATTATTTTAGCTACTTTATCTCTAAAATGTTGATGGAATATGTGTGAATTCACAACTGACCTATCAAAATTTTACTAAGATGACAAATTCCTTCTACAGTTGTTGGCAATAAATCCCTCAATGAATGGAGACTGTCTAAAAACATATTACATGTACAATTGAACTGTTGCAATGATCAAGAATTAAAATAGGTTTTAGTATAAACTACAATACATGCTCCACATAAAATTTGTCTTACTTAAATATTTATATATTTGAAATTATTTATTTAGCTGATATTTTCATGGTTTGCAGATCTAGTTATTATGAACTTCTCCTTTTTAATTTTGTGGTTTAAATTTTACAGACATAAAATCATTTGGGGGATATATCTAGGCCAAATATTTTGCTAATATTTTAATTCACTAATACATTTTAAAATAACATTGTTCCTCAATATCCTGTTACCTCTTCTTTAGTTTTAGTTATATATTTCAACATATTTTTAAACCCAACAACTTTAGCTATATTCATAGCAAAATTTTAAATTTTCTGTTTTATCTTTCACTGGCTAATTGACTTTGAGCAGGCAAATATGAAAATGTATTGCTTTGGTGAGAATGCTGTCTGTCAAATAGTGGGATTGATAAGAGTTGAAAGTTCACCAATGATCTAGAGCCCAAAAGGATATGTATGGTTAATTACAACTAATGGCACATTTCAAATCTCAGGTAAAGAAGATTTTTAAATGAAAAAACAAGGGAAAAAGGGTTACAAACAATGCAGAACAACTTACATTTACAGGAAAACCTAGAGGAATCAGAAAAATGGACAGAGAAAGAACTCAAGCCATACCTGAGTCAGACTGAATGGAATCATAAAGAAGTCATTAGACAGCAAGTCCAAACAATGAAAGAATACTTTGAAAATGATTACACAAGCAGATTCAAGAAGCAAAAAGTGATCTCTTCCAGGGGATAGAGATTTTTTAAATAAAATCAAACAGTAATCTTAGAAATGCAGGAAACCATAAACCAAATCAAAAACTCAAATGAGAATATTACAAAAAGACTAGATGAAATAGAAGTCAGAACATTGGATAATGAAGACAAAGTTTATCAACTCGAAAAGAATATAGTCAATGCAGAAATGCTGGTATGAAACCATGAGCAAAACATCCAAGAGATATGGGATGTCATAAAAAAAAACAAACTTAAGAGTCATTGGGATAGAAGAAGGTATAGAGGTCCAAACAAAAGGAATGAGCAACCTGTTGAATGAAATAATCTTAGAAAACTTTCTAGACATAAAAAATTGAAAGGATTGCCAAATTCTGGAAGCCTACAGCACCCCAAACATACAAAACCTTAACAGATCAACTCCAAGTCACATTATTATGAAGATATCCAACATACAGATCAAGGAGAGAACATTAAAAGCTACAAGAGAAAGGAGGCAGACTACATTCAGGGGTAAGCCAATTAGGTTAACATGTGACTTTTAATCACAGACGTTGAAAGCTAGAAGATCCTGGAACAACGTATTTCAAATGCCGAAAAATAATGGATTCCAACCAAGAAAATTGGATCCAGCAAAATTAAGCTTCAGGTTTGACAATGAAATTAAAATATTTCATGATAAACAAAAGTTAAAAGAATTTGCAGCCAGAAAACCAGCACTGCAAATCATTTTGAGCAAAATACTACAATAAGAGGAAATTAAAAACAGCACCCCAAACTAACAGTGGGAGGTAACTCAGGAAAAGGGGGGAAAATAACCAAAGAGGAAAAACAATCCAAATTAAAATAAATAAATAAATAAATAAACATGACTTGAAGTACAAACCATATATCAATAGTAACCCTAAACGTTAATGGCGTAAACAAAAAAGCATATAAATACAAAAAGCATATAAAAAAATTGTACACCATGATCAAGTAGGATTCACCCTGGGATGCAAGACTGGTTCAATATACGGAAATCAATGAACTTTATTCACCACATCAATAGACTTAAAGATAAGAACCATATGATCATCTTGATAGATGTAGAAAAAACATTCGACAAAGTACAGCATCCCTTTATGTTCAAAACACTAGAAAAACTAGGGATAACAGGAACGTACCTTAACATTATAAAAGTTATCTATGCTAAGCCTCAGGCTAGCATCATTCTGAACGGAGAAAAATTGAAGGCATTCTCTCTGAAATCTGGATGAAGACAAGGATGCCCTCTCTCACCACTTCTGTTCAACATAGTTCTTGAAACACTGGCCAGAGCAATTAGACAGATGAAAGAAATTAAAGGCATAAAAATATGAAAAATAGAAGAACTTAAATTATCACTATTTGCGATGTGATTCTGCAATCTATATATGGGGGGAAATTGGAAGTTCATAACCCACTTGAATCAAATGTATGAAATATGATATATCAAGAGGTTTGTAATCTTTTGCACAACTAATAATAATTAAAAAAATGCTTCCAGCACAAAGAAATGATATATGTCTATATATATATATATATATATATCACATATATATATATATATATGTGATATATGTCTTTACATATAATAATATGATATATATATATCTATATCATATTACATTTTTAAAATTCATAATAGCATTTTATGTTTATGTTGTTGCTTGCTATAGGTTTTAAGGATCATTATACCAAGTGTCTTAATTTTAAATAAATTTTATTAATGATTTACTAAATTTGAAGACATTTTTACTGAATGCATATCCCATTACTACATTTTTTGAAACTGTCCTTAAGACAGCATTACATTACATTGTATAGAATTATAAAAATTAGCTATTTCTGCAATTGGCTCATAACTGGCTCTTTTGACTTTTATAGTACACTAAATTTGAGTAAATGATTTTTAAAAATTTGGATTATTGTTCTAGAAGTAATTTTTAGGAATGGAAAACAAATATTTTAATGATTCTTTACACATAAAACATTATTATACTCTCTCAAAAATTTGGAAAGTTGCATATATATTTATATGTGTATAATGTATATATATATATATATATATATATATATATATATATATATAGCAGTATAAAAAATTATACATTTTTAAATATTTATAATATAATGATATGATGTGTATGTCATATTGTCTCCCTATGCCTCTGATCAAATATATTTTACAGTTTATACTAGATCTCAATTTGTTAGTTAGAACCTGTCTTGTTTATTTTTCTGTTGCACACAGTACTAAATCATAAGTGGCAGTATATATGTATATATAGATATACAGATATATGTAAATATGTGTGTATAATTTATTTTACTAAAACTAACTAACATAAATATGAAAATATAAAAACAAAATTAAAATTATTACAATGGAAATGTGTGTCAGTGAACTCTTTGCTGATCATCATGTATTTTCTCATTATTTTTACATATTCTTAATGATTTATTTGCTAACACAGTTATTTCCATTATGCTGTATTAGAATTTAGAAAAAGATCGATAAATATTACCTGATTTAGAACACATACCTGGTACGACAGAATCTTGCAAAGTGAAACCAAAATATTTTCTAAGTAGATAGGATTTGGATGCAATAAATTAAAGTACAGAAAGCTTGTCCTTAGCTCCCCCACAATCAGATTGCTATGCCTCTAGGAAAACTCTTCTAATTTGCAATGCTGTTAACTGTTAAGAACCTTGTTCAGGCTTATAAGAGGGGGAAAGTAAATAATTTTTGAGATATTAAAATGTATTAATGGCTCTGCCATTCAGATATGAAGGCTGACATCCAGAATATGATGAATTTCACCTTGAAGTAAATCTATATGCCTCTGCTCTCTTCTGCTGCCAACAGGCACTACATTTCAAACCTACTTATATGATAAACTTATAGACATTAATCTTTTACTGCTAAAAACACTATACTTTCTGAAACTGTAAAGAAGAAAATCTTTTTCCTTCAGAGTTATTTTTCACTACTTCTATTATTTTTCATAGATAATTTGAAGTTTGCACATTTATTACTTACAACAACCTGATAATCCTAACTCATCTATTTTAAAGGCCAAATTGACCTTCAGTCACATCTGGAATCAAAACTGAGGTTCACTTCATTCTGTTCCATTTCTTCACACAGATAAGGAGAACGTTAAATTTTAAGGTTGTTATTTTCTGTGGCTACTTGGACTTAAGGCTCTCTCTCTCTCTCTCTCTCTCTCTCTCTCTCTCTCTCTCTCTCTCTCTCTCTCTTTCTCTCAGAGCCACATGGCAGAATTTGTAGGATCTTCTAAGTTTCTTTCAAGGAAATGTGAAGGTTATGAACATTTCTAGAGCAGATACTTAAACCAAAGTAGGGATTTGATGAGCTATAGTTTGAATGTTTATATGAAGTTCAGAAATTAAAGCAGGTATGAATGGGAGCCATGAGATTTAAGTATTTTCTAAACCCATTGTTACTAATGGCACAAAGCAAAAGAATTTACAAATGGTTGGAAGCAAAAATACCACAGAAAAAGAGAAATGCATAACTGCAACAGAATATTTCTAGAACAAATCTGTGATAATACTGTTTACTGAAACCTCATTCTTTTGCATTGCTTGACTGCCATTGCTAATCTTAGCTGTGTTCTGAAAAGAGCAAAGTGCATTGGACATTTGTTTCTAAATATATAAAAAGGGAAGCAGTGCTTCATTTGTTCCTTATATTACACTTTTAAATAGAATACCTGATTGTGGATCTCAACTCAATAGGAAGATTCTCCCTAATAGAGTAGAATGTGCCCTCCTTTGCTTGTTGTCTTGAATATTTTGTTGGAGTTAAACTTACTTACCACGAGTCTTTTTTGATTACCCTTAACCAAAAAGCAACTACTTCATTTTCAGAACCTATTCTTACCTTGATTTCTGTGAAATTCTCTTTAAGTTATAGTGTTATATTCTGTAATTTTTCATAGGAAAGCATGAAGCTTAAATTAGAAGAGAAAAAACATGGTTTGGCAACCAATTTATTCAAATCTGAGCAATTATGGTGAGAGAATGAAGGAAAGAAGAAGAAAGGACAGGATACAAGATTTATAAATAGTCAATTACTAACTCTTAATCTTCAAAGGTTATCATGTTGAATTTCCTGGAGAGAAATTCAGAGAAAATATAAGAAAAATTATCCTTTTTCCAGTTCTTTTAAATTCATTATTCATGAGGTTATTTCTCTATTTTATCTAAATATGGAAAAATCTTTTTAACTTGACATGTATTTGTAGCATGGGCAAAATTACAAGCATATGTAAAGGTAGACATTTATGATTGGTCTGGAAATTCAGATATTTTAAAAATATGCTCATATGATTTAGATATTATTTCCTTTTTAACGTTTTCCTTGTTATAATGAATATTGCAATACTTTTCAGTAAAATTCTGTAATCAGATTTTATTTAACTAGCACACCACAATTGAGAGAAAATGAGGAAAGTAAACCATAAAGTCCCTGAGTGTCCCTCCCCTACAATAAAACTAGCCAAGATAAAGGAGGAATGAGAGCAAGTCTGGGTTGGAATGTGTAGATACATACTATATTGAAAAGCACTGAATTTCTCTCATGTATTCTTGAAATTAGGGCAAATGAGTGTTATTTGTAGAAAGCTGCTTTTTTGAATGCACATTAAGTTCTTGTGGGGGTTGTCATAACATGGGACAAAGTGAGCTAAGCTGTTGGTGCTTCTGTTTTCTAACCTATAACCACAACCGCCCTGAGTGGTAAGGGGTTCAGAAAAGAGAGCTGTGGAGTTGCAAGTGCTGGTGCAGCAACCATCCCTGGGCAAAGTGCCAAAAGGTACAGAGGTGCTATTTTCTGGTAAAGATCTGGAGGCACCATATGAAGTAGAGGTTCATCTGTCCCGCCCATCAGTGTTGCACAGCCTGGAGAAGCACCTGTTCAGTTTCTTGCTACATTATCTTCTTAAGAATTTCAATAAAATTTATCTCTTACATCCTATCTCCAGGTATCTTTTTTGGTCTCTGGGCACACTTTTCCATTGTTCCAGGAAAACTGGGATTTGGAAGTCACATTGTCATGCAAAAATGCACGACACTTTTACAAGTTATGTGTGTTATTACTGAGATAATACAACTCATAATCAGCATAGTAATGTCAATCTAAGAATTTAATCCTCCTTGGGTAGAGTTGATATTATTATGACTAGTGGCTATCAGTTCAAATAATTCTTCAGAAATAATACTAATTCTATAAAGAAGCAAATAAAGCCAAATTTTTGTATATAGATGATCAATAATTATTTAAATAAATACATTTATGATTAGTCTAAAAATGAGAAAGTCTGAGGTAGAATCATATTTCAAATATTCATTAATTTAAAAATTTCCAAATTGCACATCCCTGCTATTATTAGAGATTGTCAACAACTATGGTTGGGAGACAGTTCTCCTTGAGTTTCTAACACTTCTGCATATCTTATGAACTGAGGCGCTACAACTTGATATTATGGACTACTTTTTAAAGTTATTTTATAGTAAACATCTTTGGAAGATAGAGATGGTGGCTTCTTTGGGGAGAGGCAGAGATTTGAATTATTTGCTTTCCAGAAGAAATAAGTATATATCTTCCTCTGAGGAAAGATTTGAACATAGTTTTTAGTAGCTCCCTTTAAAATATTGGCATTTCCTAACTTGGTTTCCTTGTCTGAAAAACAAACTCACTGAATGTGCACCATTCCACTGAACCTATCTCTGTAGTACCTGAATGGGATTTGTATGGGAAAGGTGAACTAATATACACAAGATCCAGTTTGCTTGCTATGCTGCAGGTAATAAAGTCAAGGTCAAAACATAAGAATTTCAGTTAGACGGAAAGAGTATATTCAAGACATCTTTTGTATAGCATGCTAACCACAGTCAACAATAGTGTATTATAGTCTTGAAAATGACTAAGTGAGAAGATTTTTAATTGTTCTCACAAAATAAGTATAGGATGTAATGTATATGTTTACTATTTAGGCATTCAAGAACATATACAGATTTCAAAACAACATATTGTACATAATAAATATATACAATAAAATAAATGTATACAATTAAAATGTTGTTAGTTAAAAAAAATTAAATGCATTTATTTATGAACCAAAAATCTTGTAGTTTCTACCAATACCCATAATACCATAGAAGGCTAGCCTGTTAACATACAAGCAATGTAAAAATATTGCACCCTTTACAATAAAGGGGTAAACCCCATTCCTATTGATATGGTGATGGACTTCAGAGTTTAAGGAATTATATTTTTGAAGCTTTATCCTGTGCTATTTATTTCCACATGTTTCTTTCCTTCCAGGGTATAGTCAGATATATTCAGTGTAAGAATCTGAGAGCATGTAATCTTCACAGCTGGTAGGCAGTCGCTTCCAGCTGCTCTGCCCTTACATAGCATGCTCTTGATGCCCATAGCCTCACTTGGTGCTAGCAGATGCTCAACTTATACATAAATAAATTTATCTACCATATCTCCTCAATTCAACTTTTCATAATGTTTCTATAACACATAGAGTCTTATGGTCATCTATATGCATTTTCAGTAAGTTTTTAGGGATAATTTAATATATATTACAATTTTGTTCATAGTGTAGAAATATTTTGATTTGCACAAATGTTTTCATTTCTTTTAAACAATTTGAGTCTCATCCTATACAATAACATATATTTGCACAGACAATAGAATTTTTTTCAGTAGGAATAAAAATTGATTTGAAAATCTTACAAAAGGTTGATGTAAATTTATTCACCTGAGCCTCAATTAGCCAAAGCCAGTCAAAACTAGAAAATAATCAGAAGAAAATACAGCAGAAGGCCATAGAAATTCCATAACACCTAATAGCAAATCGTGGCAATGCCAATGATTATTTGATGCATAAAGTAATCCAGTGAAGAAAGTTAATTGCTGAATCTTTTATACATAAGGACACTAGGACCCAGAAGGAGCAGATAATATGCAAAATATGTAGGGAGAGTGGCAATCTGAGTCCTACATTTGCTTCCAGACCAGTGACATCAACCCTACCCTCTCTAGATGTTGAACAGCACCAAAAGTGCATGTGCCATTGGGAATCAGGAGAAAAGAAACATCACCAAAAGTGCATGTGCCATTGGGAATCGGGAGAACAGAAACATGCATGACATCTTGGAACAAGAAAGGGACAAGAAAAAGAGAAAATAATAGGTAGCAAAAATGCACAAAAGAAAAGAAGAGGAGGAATAAAAAGGAAACAGGGGAGATATGAGGGAAAGGAAAAAATGAAATACACAAAGAGGAAGAAACAAAGAATAGGAATTGCTTAAAATAGACCACTAGGATACTATGTGCCAACAGTTCAATAATGTGACATGAATATGCATTATTTTTTAAATAGAATAAAATTAAAAAACTGAAATAAAGGAACTATACACCATAGAATAGCAAATAGTAGACAAACAAAAAAAGCATTGATATTAAATACATTATAATATATGGGAAAAATAATTATTTTACATAGGTAAGAATATACCCAAAGAAAGAGAATATTCAGGAAATTTCTTGTACTGCTTTTGTCATAATTATACATAGTTTAATGTGTTTAATTTTTATAGTAAAATTTTTAATGTAAAGGATTTTAGCCAAAATATTCATGTCCTATATATATAAAACAAAGTTAGAAATACATTCAAACAAGAAATCTGAACCTCCTAAATTAGGTAAGCTTTCCAGTGCTCCTGACAGACACCAAAATAACTTGAATAAATGGAACTCAGTCTCTTTCTAAGGTAAGGATTTACCCTCGTGGAGATGTCTGCTCTCCATAAGTCAGGTTACATATTAACTGATAAGCTTTACTAAGGAACTAGACAAGTTGATACTAAAGTCCATAAATAATCAAATATGCAGACCTATCAAGATATATATTTACAGAAGAAAACTGCAGGATGCACAAGCAAATCAGATATTAATACATGCGATTAGTGTTTGGCAATTTTAGAGTGTGGTTCTGACAATGGAATACATAGGTAGATCTATGGAATAGAATTGAAACCCAAAATAAATACAGACACATATGGAAATACAGGATGATAAAATTTGCACTTACAATCACTCAGGCTAAGATTGACTTTTTTAAAGAGAGAGAGGGGGGGGGAGAATTTTAATATTTTTAGTTTTTTAGTTTTTGGTGGACACAACATCTTTGTATGTGGTGCTGAGGATCAAACCTGTGCCGCACGCATGCCAGGCGAGTGCACTACCGCTTGAGCCACATCCCCAGCCCCAAGATGGACTTTTTAATAAATTGAATGTGAACAATTCAATGGCTACTGAAAAAACATAAAAGTAGTTTTGGTTTATCAGGAACCTGGGAATTTTTAGAGGCAGAAAAATAATCAAATGAACTTGGAATGATCTCTATGCTACAAATCAAAGAATTGATGAAATGAATAGAAACAGAACTGAATTTGAAAGAGTTCCACTAGGACAATTTGAGCATAAAAGGGTTACAGAAATATACAACAATGCATTACATGGAAAAGATTCCATTAGTCAATAGCATCAGAAAAAGTGTGGGAAGAAGCATTATTTTTATCAGAGAATATAAAAAGCTGATTTAGGCAAATATTCATGAACAAATTCTAAATCCTACTGTGAATAATTACTGGAAAACAGGTATTCATATAGGGTAAACATATAACAATATAGATTAACCAAATAGAATTTCTATTAATGGAGAAAAAATTACCATGTGTCTCCTGATATGATGCCAAGGAATGCATATATCATGTTCATAATATTCTCTTTCAGTGATTAATCAAAGCAGATCATAAGTTAACAAAAAGATAAATTTAAATTGAGGGGCATTTTATAAAACAGTGACATTGACTCTCTGAAAATATCAATTTCATGAAGTCAAAAAGTAAAAGGGACTAAGGAAGACTAAAGAAACATTGGCTGAATCCTGTATTGAAGCAAAATAAAGATGGCAGATAATTTTATTTTCTACCAGAGAATTTAAATGAATTGCGAGTTATATAACATAACTGAAATCCCTTTGTGTGAAAATAAAATTGTGGTTATGAAGGAGATTGCCCTTGATCTTAGAAGGTACTTCATTAAATACTTTGGAATGAGGGTCATCTGCCATTTATGCTAGCAAGTTATTTTTGAATATGTTGTGAAAGAAAACAAATGTTCAAGTGTTAAAAGTTGGTATATTCCCCTAAGGGAGAGGTGGGTATAAATGGAATTAGAGTTTTACAATAACTTTTCTATAGACTTGATTTCAAAGTAAAAATAAAATAGAACATGTTTCTAATACAACAAATATAGAATTTCATAAATTTCTGTATGTTATACCTTCATTAAACTGATCTATTTTATTTTTTAATACCTTGTGTTCTGTGATGATCTTAATATAAGCAAAGTCATTTATTGTGCAAAGACATTTTTTGTGACTAAGGATTTTCTCAAGTCATTTTAAGTCCTATTGCACAGCAATCATGAAATACAAAGCAACTCTCAGAAACATAACAACCAACCTCTTCTCAATGGCCATAGTTTTCCTTGCCCTGCTTGTCATCAGCAAAAAGATTATAATTTTACAGATAATTAAACTTAAGTTTTAAGTGGAATTCAGTAATATGGTCACTATTTTCTAAAGATTTGAAGGAAATTTACATAATAGTTCAAATTTTTATAGAATTTTTGATAAGAGGCTGAAATAGGAGGTGACAGTTCACATCAATATTTAAACTAACATTACTTCTTGGAGTAACAGAAAGTAAAAAATTCCAATGAGGAAAGAGATAAAAGCTGTGAACTGTGGTAGCTTTGAAATTGGAATAATGGTCCTAAGAGTATAAGGAAAAATTTTAGAATTCAAATGTACAGTTCGAGTTCATTGCTTATATCATTTTGATGGAAGGGAGTGAAGTGGAGTAATTTGCTTTGTGTTTTGGGCAAAGAAAACTGTCTCTACCAGTTTAATTGCATTAATGTTTCTTTTATTTAAAATATTCAGATGGCATGATAAAAATTCCTGACAGTATTCTAAAGGAACTTTGCATGTCCTCTTATTTGGACCATTAACATGAAAACATAGCATCCTTTTTTCTAAAAGATATATACACGGAAGCTACAGCTCAATTCTTCTCTTCTATGAAGCCACATACTTCTTCAAAATGATCTTTTCAGAAAGGTAACTAAATCTATACATGATTTTAAATTTGCTTATGTCATAGAACTATAATCACAGTTACACACACAGTATGTAATCATAATTGTATACTGATTAACACAAAATGTCTATAGAAGTATTCTGATCACAGCTATACTTTTCTACATCAGGCTTTCAAATTGAATGATTGAAAATCATGCTCTCCTTATACTATTCCAAATTTTAAGTTTATCCATTGTTTTAGACTAAATGTAGCTCATACAACACTTGCTAGAGCAATGTTTTAAAAATTGGGTTACAGTCTAATGACATCAGCTAAGTGACTTGAAATTAACACTTATTTTATAAAGATGAATTGGATAGGATGGTAAGGAATAGGAAGGGCTAGGAGATGACTAGCAAGAATGCTTCTACATGTATCACAAGCAGTAGGCACAAATGCCATCCAGCTTCTTACTGAGTGAGCACATGAGCTTGTGTGTGCAATGTTGCAAAATAATGTCCTACAGTTGGTTGCAATTTTAACAGCTGAAAGCAATTCTTTTTGAGATTACACAGGACAAAATAGAGTGCTACTTTCTGGAATTGTGCAATATAATAATAAATTAAAATGGAAAACAATTTCCAAGCACAGAGAGATATTTTATGAATCTTGTAAGAGTCTAGTCTTTATAGTTTTAGTAAAATTTTAATAGAGCATGTGGAGAATGCATAAAGTTAAAAAATAGAAGAATTAGAATACTAGATCATGAGTCAAATTAAAATATATTTGTGTTTTATACTGAGAACACTTTCTAGTTTTTAAATATTTTCCAGTTAGTTTGTTAATATTTATATTAGTGAGCTGTAAAATTAGATAACTATCATACAGTTCTAAGTATTTTCTCTATGATGTTTTTATTTTCCTTATTTAGGTATTTTTAAAGTATGTGTTGTCAGGTTTATCATATCAATTTCTTCTGTGTTTGTCTCTTATAAAGGAATCTTCTATGTCCAATGTGTATATTTTATTTTCCTATTTTGTCTAATAATACTGGAAATGTTCCTGTTTTTTACCCATGTTTGTTTGTTTAAACACCAATATCATATCCATATAAACCCCATTAAATATTCTATTAAACATCCTATATATTTTAATAGCTCATATGTGTATTTTAGACACACTGGTATTTCTAATATATTTTGGTTATTTTGATTTTTTAAATAATTATAAATACTTTTTTAAAGTTGAACATAAAAAGTAGTCACAATTATCACTATATAGTCTGATGAATAATTATACTCTTTAAGACTCAAATAATAATAAGACCCAGATCAAGGTACAGAGCATTATAAGCATACCTAAATTTTATCTACCCACATAGGAAAAAAATTTAACAGTGCTTCCATCTTCAGGTCAAAATGGATGGCCCATACCACTCTGGTCTCATAGGATTATATTCTCTACTGACATTACAGCCCTCCTAGGTTGTGTAAGCACACCCTGTGATGCTCATACAATGAAACTATGGTATTTTTCAGACCATATACCTGGCTTTAAGTGATGAACTACTGTATTCTAATATTCTACAATTGTAGTCTAGTTTTGGCGACACAGAAACCTCATAAAATTGGAATCACAAGAAAATGAAAGTACAAGTGAGGTCTTCCCTGCTTCATATGTTGCTCTGCTGTCCACATAAATTACCATAGCATGCATTTATTTGTTAGTTTTCATTTATTATAGTATTGCATTATATGAATGCACTAAATCTGTATTAGCCTATGGATTATTTCAATATGTGAAATTGTGTATACTATTAATTTGGATTTTCATATATGTACTTTTATACTTTTTACTCATCTGTTCTCTTTCTATTAGAGTTCATTATGACAATTATGTATTTCTGGAGTTTTCTCCTTTCATTTAAGTATTTAAATAATACTTAAATAAATAATACTATGTGTTTACATAGTATTTTAATTTCAAATTATTTATTTATTGGTTGGAAATATTTTCTTCTCTATCTTCACTTGTTATGTTTATGAACTAATTTAATCTGTTCTCCTCTGATGACTCCCAAGTTTCTTTCCCAGCCTAGAACTTTTCCCTGCATTTTCAACTCATATTTCCCACATGCTTATTTTAAATATTGATGTATAATATGCACTGCAGACTTAAAAGCTCTCAATCAAAATATTGGTATTTCCCCCCCCCAATTTTTTTTTATGCTATAAGGCTTTATTTCAGCAACTGAATATTTACTTATGCTTGTTTAGATCAAAAACCTTGAGGTTCTGTATTTTTTTTTAATTGGTTGTTCAAAACATTACAAAGCTCATGACATTTTATCTTCCATACATTTGATTCAAGTGAGTTATGAACTCCCATTTTTTACCCCAAATACAAGTTGCAGAATCACATCGGTTACACATCCACGTTTTTATTCTCTAAATCATCTCTCAGCAACTTCTGTTGACTTTATTCCTCTAGACCTACCAGTACCTAACTTTTGCATTCATTTTTTACATCTTTGCTTATTTACTTTTTTTTAATCTGTCACATAAATGAGAATATAAATGGCATGATAAGAGGAATTTTTATTGAAATTTCAGAACCTAAAATAGCTCATAATAGGCAATCAGAATTACATAGTAAATTAGAATCTTGGGTTAATAAAATATTAGGACTCTCTTTGGTATAGGACACACATGTTCAATTATCCTTATTTTTAAAATCTATAAATATATTTGTTTTATTTATGAGAGACATTATTCAAAACAGTGATAATGCTTGATAATATTATAATATAGCATGTTTTTCATGAATTTTGACAGTAGTATATTCTCTGCATTTATAGTAACTTGTGTGAAATATATTGTCCTTTAATGTAAATTGTATCTAACTTCTAACCTGAGTAGTTGTTAATAAATTTTGTTCTAGGATTCTTGGCCCCAATCACCAAGAATGTCCCTTCCTGTCTTAGTTCAGGCTGCTAAACTGAAGTACCAAAGACTGATTAGCTAATGAAAAAAACAAAAATCTGAACGTTCTGGAGGCTGGAAGTCTTAGGATAAGAGTGCCAGCATTTCAGGCTCTGGTCAGGGCTCCATTCTCAGTTACAGACTTACAACTTTTTGTATCAACTTTTTGTGTTCTCATAAGGCAAGAGAGCTCATTAGGGTTTCATGAGTTCTCCATGCTTATAACATTATAAATTCCCCAATTTTATCACCTTAAAATTAAGATTTAACATATGAATTTAGGAAGACATATGCATTCAGTCTGTGGTATCCTTTTGTAAAAATTAACATTAGGAAATATACAGTGGAGTCTGTAATCACATGTGGGCAAATAGTTTTCATTTCAATTTTTATTAACTCATCTTCTCCTTTTAATTTTGACAGTGTGCGAGTTGCCAAATGTATGAATAAAAATAATCTTCTACAAAATCTAATTATTATCTCTTACAGCATCTCCTACAACATCTAATATTGTGCTTTTTTGAGTAGACATCTTAAAACTTTAGCAATTTAAAAGTGACTAATATTAATTAATTCACCTGCAGAGGGTGATTATTATCAAACTATTCTTTTTGAAATTTGTGTTTGTTCATTTAGTTATACACAACAGTAGAGTCTATTTTGACATGTTCATACAAACATGGAATATCTTATTCTAATTAGGATCCCAATCTGTGGATGTGCATAATGTTGAGATTCATGGTGGTATATTCATATATGTACATTGGAAAATTATGTCATATTTATTTCATTGTCTTTCCTTTTCCTGTCACCTCTGTTTTACCCTTACTCATTTTGTCTATCCACTGAACTTATATTCTTTCTCTCCACCCCCTGGTTGTGTGTTATCATCTACATATTAGAAAGAAGATTCAAACTTTGTTTTGTGGTATTGGTTTATTTCACTTACCATGATAGTCTCCATATTCATCCATTTATCAGCAAATGTCATGGAGTTAATCTTCTTTATGGCTGAATAATATTACATTGTATATATACCACATTATCTTTATACATTTACCTGCTGAAAGAAATAATGTTGATTCTATAGCTTAGCTCTTGTGAATTGAACTTCTAGAAACATTGATGTGGCTGTGTCATTATACTGTGCTGATTTTAAGTTCTTTGTAATATACCAAAGAGTGGGATGGCTAGGTCAAATAGTGGTTACATTTCTAGTTTTTTGAGGAGTCTCTATTCTGCTCTCCAGAATGGTTGCACCAATTTGCAGCCCCACCAACAATGCAAGGGTGTATCTTTTTCTCCAGATCCTTGTCAACATTTATTGTAATTTGCATTCTTGATAATTGCCAATCTTACTAGAGTGACATGAAACCTCAATGTAGTGTTAAATTGCCTTTTTCTAATTGCTAGAGATATTGAACTTTTTAAATGTATTTGTTGACCATTTGTAATTCTACTTCTGAGAAGTGTCTATTTAGTTCCTTTGCTCTTTGCTTGTTTGTTTTGTTAAAGTTTTTTTAGTTCTTTGTATGAAGTCCAATAGAATAGAATAGGAGACACAGATAAACCCACATGAATACAGTTATTTCATACTCAACAAAGGCACCAAAAACATACGTTGTAGAAAAGATAGCCTGTTCAACAAATGGTTCTGGGAAAACTGGAAATCCATATGTATCAGAGTGAAATTCTACCCCTATCTCTCATCCTGCACAAAATTCAACTCAAAGTGGATCAAGAATCTAGGCTTCAGTCCAGAAACCTTCAAGCTACAAGAAGAAAATTTATGACTAACACTTCAACATGTTGGCTCAGAAACTAACTTCTTCAAGAAGACTCCTAAAGCACAAGAAGTAAAATCCAAAATCAATAAACATGACGTTATCAAATAGAAAAGTTTCTTCACAGCAAAGGAAAAAATCAAGAATGTTAACAGAAACCCTACAGAATCGAAGGAAATATTTGTCACTCATACCTCAGATAATGCCTTAATTTCCAGAATTTTTAAACTATTCTTAATTATTTGCAAAAAGTACTTAATTTTCTTAAGAATTGATGAAGTAAATATCACTGTGTGATTTAGGAATTATTGAGAATTTTGATAAGTAAAAATAACCTCACATTATGGAGGAATTCCTGCATTCAGACATACAGTGAAATTAGGGTCTAGAAGCTTAAATTAACTTAAAATACAGATGTCTTTCTTAGGTCTATTATTTAAAACTATGATGGAAATACTTGCAGAATGTTTCATTAGAATACCAACTTATACTGGGAGTGGTGGCTCATGCCTGTAATCTCCAGGGCTTGGGAGACTGAGAAAGAAGGATCACGAGTTCAAAGCTAGTCTAAGCAAAAGTGAGGCACTAAGCAATTCAGAGACAATTTAGAAACAATTCTGTCTCTACATAAAATGCAAAGTAGGGCTGGGGATGTGACTCAGTGCTCAAGTGCCCCTGAGTTCAACCCCCGGTATCACAACTTATATATCACAAAATAATTTGTTAGTACAGTCAATTATAATGATTCCAAATTCAATGTTTGTCAGTAATTTAAAACCACAGATTTGACATATAGGTGAGAGGTGGTTTGTATTAATGATACTTTTCAATGAAAATTGAGTAAAATAATTGGCTCAGCCATGTGATGATCATCAGAACACCATTTTTCTTTGTACAGAAAGTAGTTTCTGAGTAACTTTAGTGAACTTTGTAGGAAGAAATATCACATATGAAAAAGTAGAAGAGACTTTTATTTTGGAAAATAGTATCTTCAATTTCTGACTACACAACTTCCTGGAGTTATGACTTTGGGTAATTTGCTTAGATGGTCTCAATTTCTGGTTCATAAACTTTTTTTTTTGTACTGGGCATTGAATCCAGGGATACTTTACCACTAAGCCAAACCCCAGTCCTTTATTTATTTATTTATTTATTATTTATTTATTTTTTACTTTCAGACAGTGTCTCTCTAAGATGCTTAGGGCCTCACTAAATTGTCAAGGCTGATTTTTAACTTGAGATTCTCCTGATTCAGCCTCCTGAGCCACTGGGATTACAAGCATGCACCACCATGTTCTGCTTGTTTTATTATCCTTAAATAAAAGACCAAATATCTTTTTTGTAGTTCTCAACAGCATAAAAAGAATTGAAGCAACATTCAGTACTCCCCATATTTCTGAAGAATAATGTAAAAAATAGAGTGAACTCAACAGTAAAATAATTAACAGATTTAATATTCTCAAATATAAAACACAAGTGAAAATAATAAATTTAAATTTGCTGACTTTTAGATTATTATAGACCATAGCTCTGTGAGCAGCTTTTTAAAGTATCATTTTTCAAATGTTATGGGATTTTTGCTCACTGTGGCAACGTTCTGCTATGCAGAGGTAGAGAAAAAGCAACCTTGGACAGTGTGCAAAATAAGGAGTGCAACTGTGTTCCAAGAAAATGTTTTTTTGGACATTGAAGTTTGCATTTTATATAAATATTATGTTTCACAAGATACAATTTTTATTGTTACTTTTCAACCCCACTTTAAAATGTAAAACTCATTTTTAATTCGTGTACTATTCAAATATTGGCAGAGGCCAAGTTTAGCCTGCAGAGTGGTTTAAAAACAGTGTATATTAAATCAGTGAGAGTAGGAGAAACAGGTATACCTGGATTTATAGAAATATTCTGTAATATTTTTTAAAGAATCATTAATAAGGGACTAATATGAGACCCAAATCCTTCATTTGTTGGCCTATTCCTTTCCAGTGAACTTTATTCTAGGCAAATATTTTATCCTATACACCTTGATCTAATCATCATTCAAAACTACTTCACTTCAGAAATAGGAAATTTGAACTTCTTATTTTGTGGTCACTATCAGTTCCATCTCTCGTGTTTCATCATACTCTCTTACTTTATGGGACATTTTAACTCCTTCATGTTAAATTACCACCTAATTTATGTCTCTGTTTTTTTCTGTTGTTGTTGTTTTGTTTCACTAAATAAATCCCATGCACCATTATTTAAGCTACTCTTTACCTTTTCTCTGACATTGGGTGAAAGTCAACTCCTAGTACCTCATTTCTATGAGCATTTTCTTTCATTTGTTCATCAACTGGAAGTATGAGTTTTGGGAATATATAAAATAATAAAAAGAAATAAAAATGACAATAATATTATATAATAATATAGTAACGATGTGTTAAAATATAATAAAAACTAAAAAAAAACAAAAATAAAAATGTAAATAAATACTCAACAAAACAGAAAGCCTCTACCAAATATGTTCTACACATAAATTGCCCATCAACATTGCTTAGACATCATCAATTCAAAAATTGAGCACTCAGTGTAAGCCAGTTCCTCCTCTAAATACTGAATGCATGGGAGTGAATATTTAATTATTAATAGCTAAATGTAACAAAATAACAAGATTGTTTTATGAGAAATAAAAAAGGGAACTAACTAATTAATCTAGGAAAATATATTTGTGCTGAGTTCTAAAAGAAAACTTGATTTAGTATTGAGAAGAGAAGGAGAAAGAGAATTCTTCAGGAAAAATAGAATGTTTGAAAGCATGGAGTAACATTATTGTTGGGCAACAACAAGGAAACTCATTTATTTGTGTGGTATATTCCCTCTGGAGAGACAGTAAATATTTTGAGGATAAGAAATTAAGGTTAGGATGGGGAGGACTTTGTAAGCCATTTGGACTCTCAATATTTGTCCTAAAGAAAACTTACTGCCAGTAGAATATTTTAAAAATTAAGATGACATGATATTTTCTTCACATTCAGAAGATAACTTTTAGAATCTCAGGGAATTGGAGATGGGAGTCCTGGAGTCTGAGGCCCATAAGGATGTCCTTGCTGTAAAAAAAAAAAAAAAAAAATGAGAAAAAAAGCTGGCATGGCTCAGGGTTACTCTAGTAGAAAAGGATGACAATGAGGTTGGGCTTGCTTGAGCAACTGGATTGTTGTAATATAATTTACAGAAATGAGAAATAATGGGCAAAAACAGAGTTTTGAGGAAAATGAGTTTATTTTACAGTCTAGGTAGATTTAAAAACAAAACTGAAGAAAAATTTCCAAATCAAGCAGTTGATTTCACCAGGTATGAGACTGAATAAAGGGAACCATATAGAAATATCTGGTAATTGTCAGAATATTCTCAGGATTTGAAGGATAGGCACATGTGCGATTACCCACCATCAACAACTCACAGTTATGTGGGATCAAGGGCTGTGCCATCTTTGTTCATGGCAGTATTTCAGTGTCTCAGAAGAACATCCAGTACATCTCAGAAACTTAATATTAATTTATAATTTTTCTAACAGAATAAATCAGATGTCATGATACATTGGCTTTATGGGAATTAAAAAAAAAAGAAGAAAAGAAAGTAGATATCAGAAGCACTAAGTCTTTTTTTCTCCACATATTTTTTATAGTGAAATCAAAGTAATGATTCCAAAACCCAAATTGCACCATACCTTTCTCCTCCTTACACCATCTCAAGGAATCCCCATTGCTCATACCCAGATGTTAATGGCTGTTGGTGGTTATTTACATTCTCATCCACTGTCTGCATGTATTTATTTCACTCACATTTTATTTGCATATGATTAATGCCATTTTTCTGTTTTGATACTGCACTGGGAAGATTTTACTTGCTCTTAACTAACCAGTGCAATCTCACTTCTCTTAGCACATGTTTGAACTTGTCATTCAATGATCCAGTGCATTGATGATTGAGATTCTAACTCAATAGGTTCTTTTTTTTACTACACATATATGGTATCTACTGCAGCTATCTTAGGGGTAAGCTTTAGAATGTTGACAATTACAGACAATATTGAGACTCACCAGACATCAAAAACAAAATTCTAATGAAGACTTTACCGATGGCTGCTTTGGTCCCTCTGAATTTCCCAGCTAATAGTTACTGAAGCATGGGAAAATTCTTTACTATGACATTTAAGGTTGCTTATCATCTCTCCTGATTTATAGCTGAGCTTCACCTTTCCCATTGTTAGCTCTGATTTTTATTTTTAACATCTTATTAAGCATTTTTTATCTCCACTGTCTCTTGAGAAATACAAAGAAATATAGAACTAAATAGCTAATTGTCTAAATAATTTTTTATGAAAGAAAATTTAGCACACAAAAAAGAGAGATTATTTATAAAATATTTTTTCAAACATATTCTTAATAAAATTAATACACATAGAAATTATTCCTTACTTTTTTGGATATACAGAAGCACCAAATTTACATAAGACCTTTTTTTCACCCTAAATTTCTTTTGATGCAGTTAGAAACACTAGGGGGGGGAGGGCATTTGAAAAATCTTGTCAATTTATAAGTGGGTTCATGTCTAACAATGGACTATTTCACACAGAGAACTTCTATTTTCCTCATTTCAATGGCAGAAAACAGAGGTGATGCTCACAGAGCACAGGTATATTGTGCTGCACCACACAAATGGGTTGCAAAAAATAAGGTGGTAACATTGTTCTGCTGACAGCTGCAATCCAAGCACACTCCCTCCCAGTTCCTTGATATACATGTCTGTTGAGAGATTTCAGACTATCAGTAGTTACTAATGTTTCTTTTCTGTGAAGATAACAAGAGCCACTTAATATTTTAAAAATCACCTCATTTTGCTCAATTTATTGAATCTTCATACTGCCCTATCTTTCTGCAATCCATTCTGAACTTGCACAGCCTGCTTTGTTACCATCAGAACCCTGGCTCTGAGCTAAATGAATGTCAAAGATTGAGCCTAAGGCTGTTTTGAATCATTTCCAAGGGATGATTATTCTTGTGTTTTTTTAAATAACTTGCGGGACAGAAAGGTAGTGTAAGAATTTGCAAGTCATATATCCATGGGCCATGTAAGATTTTTCTCCAGAATATGGAAGATTGTTTATTTACAGGGACTTCTTATTCTTTCCCTTCATTTTCAAAGAGAGTCCTGAAGCTGAAGAATCACTGTAGGAGTCTTTGAATACACAAACTTAACATTTAAATAAGCAATAATTCATCTGTTTTAAGATCTAAAATTTTCAAAATCTCATTTTCTCCACAAAAGTTCAGAGCTAAGCCCTTCTTGTTTCCACTCCCCCTCCCCTCGGTCGTGGGCTGCTTTCACGCTTCCCCAGGCTAGGGAGGGGGCGGAGCAGCCGAGCAGCCCCGAGTCCAGGGGGCGCCGCGCACCTGTTGTTTGCCGAAGCCCGCGACCCTCGGGGCGGCTCTCTGCGGGGCGCGGGAGCTGCGCAGAGCCCACCCGGCAGGTGGCCGCGGGCAGGGCGGGGAGCGTGGTGAGCGCAGAACCCGCCACCCCGGCGCCGGGATGCGCTGGCGGCTGCCCAGCCCGCGAGCTCGGGCCAGCAGACGCCGCAGAGCCAGGGCCAGAGCCAGAGCCAGGGCCAGGGCCAGCATCCTCAGCCTCAGCCTCCCCAGGGGCAGCCTCCGCAGCCGCCGCCGCAGCTCAGGAGCATGGGGGGCGGCAGCAGCAGGCATGAGAAAACCTGGGGCTGCTCACCACCAAGTTCGTGTCGCTGCTGCAGGAGGCCAAGGACGGCGTCCTGGATCTCAAAGAGGCTGCAGATACTTTAGCTGTGAGGCAAAAAATAAGAATTTATGATATCACCAATGTCTTAGAAGGAATTGATCTGATTGAAAAAAAGTCAAAAAATAGTATCCAATGGAAAGGTGTAGGTGCTGGCTGAAATACTAAAGAAGTTATAGACAGATTAAGATTTCTTAAAGCTGAGATTGAAGATTTACAACTAAAGGAAAGAGAACTTGATCAGCAGAAGTTGTGGCTACAACAAAGCATCAAAAATGTGATGGAGGACTCCATTAATAATAGATTTTCCTATGTGACTCATGAAGACATCTGTAATTGCTTTAATGGTGATACACTTTTGGCCATTCAAGCACCTTCTGGTACACAGCTGGAGGTACCTATTCCAGAAATGGGTCAGAATGGACAAAAGAAATACCAGATCAATTTAAAGAGTCATTCAGGACCTATCCACGTGCTGCTTATAAATAAAGAGTCCAGTTCATCCAAGCCTGTGGTTTTTCCTGTTCCCCCACCCGATGACCTCACACAGCCTTCCTCTCAGTCCTCAACTCCAGTGACTCCACAAAAACCAAACATAGCAGCTCAGAACCTGCCTGAGCAACTTGTCTCTGAAAGAAGCCAGAATCTTCAGCAGAAACCAGCTACAGAAATATCTTCAGCAGGATCTCTCAGTGGAGATATCATTGATGAGTTAATGTCTTCTGATGTGTTTCCTCTCTTATGGCTTTCTCCTACACCGGCAGATGACTACAACTTTAATTTAGATGATTATGAAGGAGTTTGTGATCTGTTTGACGTCCAGATACTAAATTATTAGATTCTGTGGAAACTTGGGACTGTTATCTACCTCTAACTGTGTAACATTTTAGACTTCTTAATAACCTAAGTATTTAAAATAATGAATGTAACACCTTTTAGTTCACTGATTCTGAAGTGTTCTTCTCTAATACTTTCTTTTTTACTTCGCAAAACTTCAACCATAAAAACAAAGGGCTCTGATGCGATAGGGGAAAAATTATTTAATATCTACCAGCCTCCCCTACAAACAAGTAGTTACATTTTTGGATTTTAGTTTTCCTTCAATTATGAATCCTTCTGTTTTCTCCTCTTATGAGAGGAAGATAAAAATAGATTTCAGCACATCAAAACAAAAAATGTTGGCCAAGGGTTAATCACTGTTTGTCTAGTATTTTTATTGCCATGAAACGATTTCTGAATATCCTTCAATACAAACAGACATTCACTGCCACTTATAAAATGAAGGATGTAAATAAGGATATGTAACTGTTTCAGTGAACAGATTTTGTGAAGTGCCTTCTGTTTTAGCACTTTAAGTTTATCACATTTTGTTGACTTCTGACATTCCACTTTCCTAGAGTATAGGAAAGATCTGTTTATGTAGTTTGTTTTTAAAATGTGCCAATGCCTGTACATTAACAAGATTTTTTAAAATAAAGTTGTATAAAACATTAAAAAAAAGTTCAGAGCTAAGTATAGTATCCACTATTTAGATTTTTATGAGAAAGGAAGAATTAATAGGTAAATTGTAGCCCAGTGCCTGGCATGCACTTAGTATGTTATCATATATATTGCTATTATTATTAGTGTTATAATTGTTATTTTGTTTTTTTATTTGTTGATTCAAGAAAACTGTATTCCTACTTCACTTTTGCTCTTAATTTTTAATTATTTTATTCTTTCAATTGCCTTCTTATCTTTCAAGTGTATATGGAAATTTTAGTATTCATGGATTTTTATTAAAATTTTTACTTTAATTCTCTGGTTATAACAAAACATATAAATGAAATACCCTCATTTTTATCAACTATTAGAAATTCCCCTAGTATATTGGCTTATTGATGATAATTTTCACACTTAATTTGGTTACTATCCACATGTAGCAAATAAAATCATAAAACATTGTGTACCATAAATGAATGACATTACTTCTTTCTTGATAACATCTAACAGTTGTATAAACCAATCTCAACCATAATTAATGATATAGATGAAGTTTATCTTCATCCAGGAGACTTTGTTTATTTGAAAAATCTAGGGTACACATATCTTTCTTATGTTTTATTTTCCTTTGTCTTTTAATTTAGGTATCCTTTTTATATTATTCTTAATGGTTTATGCAAACATAAGTTTTCTCCTTCACTAGATTGTAAACTGCTAAAAGTAAAAGATGATATCTTGTAGGTTATGTGCCTAACACATTAAACTATGTTAGGTGTTCATAGCGGCTAATATGGTGCAAAAATAAATATTTATGAATTAAGTATTTCATGTAAAGGAAGTGTAATAATAAATAACATAAATTGAAAGCAAGTATTCTCTTGTCACAAGTCACAAATTCAACATTTTTATTTGTAGCTCTTTATTTTTTTGTGAAAAATGTGCCTTTTCTAAATAAACAAACATGGATACTTAATTTTATCTCACTGATATGGTGTTCCTAAAAATACAATGCTGATTTTCTTTCTTTCCTATCCTGCTATTTATTTTGTTATCCAAATTTTTCTTGAACTTACAATACTTTCAAAACAAGGCAATGCATGATCATTTCATGAGATATTAAGTATTGCTAATATAACCTAAGTCTGTTGTATTGTAGAAGGCTGTGTTCTAGGTATTTAGTTAGACCAATTTGAAAGAGTGAATTTTGACAACATTTTAGGCCTGAAACAAACCCATTTTGTTAAAAAAGAAAAAATTAGTTGTTATATGCATATGGTAATAATAAATCTCAGCAGAATTCTTGATACTTTTTTTGAGTTTTCTCTTGGAATTATTCTGGAAATGTTCATATACAAATTTAAATGCTGATATTAGGATATTAAAACAAACAAAAACTGGAATCAAGCTGTAAAAGTATATTTCTAATTTATTTTATGTGTTCACCTGAAATTATAAAAAATCTTCATACTAAGGAATTCATTTCTACACTGAAGATTATGATAGTCACAGGATTTATACTGTGCACTGTATATTAGTCTGGTAATAATTTCAGCTGAAACTCAATATAATCTTACTTGACTGGAGGAGGTTAAATAATTACACTTTATTTTCCCCTTGTTTTACTAAAGTTTATTTTCATCTTAAATTAGATAATCCTAGTGCTTGTCTTCATATTGATTTCTTGATGATTGTTTATTCTGACACAAATAAATAATAGGAACTCAGCACTTAGTTGTTCTTAAAAGAACAAAAAGATCTTTTATGGTCACTTAAGACCAGAGACTCTATGTTTCCAGGCTAACTCAGCAAAATAATTATATTTATGAAATTTGATACTAGTATCTATCTCAAGATTAAATAGGGCTTGATTCTTATGATGTGTATTTTAGAAATACACCTGATCACTGTAATATGTACCTGAAAATACTGAGAATGCATCTTCTCCAGAAGCAATTTAATCTGTATATAGAAGCTGAGTGCTTTCTAACAGAGTATAAATAAAAGGAAATAGGTCAAGAAAGTAAAATAAATCAAACAAAATATACCTGCCAAATTTTTACTCGCAGGCCTGCATGTATGTATGCATGTATATTTTCTCCTGAGAAAGTTGAACAGAAATTCAGTGACTAACAGTAACATATATTCAAAGGAAATTAGAATGATTTTTTTTTGCAATGACTTAAACTTCTTTATGAAAGATGCCCATAACAACTCGAACTTGCAAAATAGTGTAACATTCTGCAGAAAGCAGCACTGAGTTTGTTTCTGTCTGTTGATCACCATGATATAGACATTTTGGAAACAAAATGTGGAAATGTTATTTCTCCTGTTTTAAAACATAAATATTTCAGCATATAGATGTAAATGTAGCATCTGATCATGGGACAAAATAAGTCCTCTCAACTTGGCTATATCTATAATTCAAAGCAAAGTAGAAAATTGTATTTACAAATAAGGCTTAAATTCTTTACACCTGTAATTAACTGTTCAGCATTCAAAATTTTAGACCATACCTGCAAAAGGTCTGTAACATTTAATTAATTCTTCAATTATTCTACAAATGTAGATTAGCCACTGTGGTATATTTTAAGATATTTTTAAAGAACCCATTCAAAGTTTACCCTAATTTTAAACACACTCATTAATTGAGAACAAAGATAACCATCATTTAAAGTTCTGGTAAACTGAGAACTCTCCCTCCAAGCTTTTATTACTCATAAAATTCACTTACCTTTCTCTTCTCAGAAAATTCAGTAGGTATGAACTGAGGTTGTGACTCAGAGGTAGAACACTTGCTTAGCATGTGTGAGGCACTGGCTCAATCACATAAATATATAAATACAATAAAACTCAGCACCACATGAATATATAAATACAATAAAAGTATTGTGTTCATCTAAAACTGAATTTTTTAAAAAATTTAGTAGGTAATTATATGATGACTTTTTAAAAATATTTTTCTTTCTATAATTACATGACATTAGGATGCATTTTGACATATTATACATACATAGAATAAGTATAACTTGTTCCAATTTTTATCCCATTTTGTTGGTTGAACATGATGCGGAGTTATACTGATCACGTATACATATGTGAGCATAGAAACTTATGTCTGACTCATTCTAATGTCTTTCCTATTCCTATCTCCCCACTCTTTCCTTCATTCTCCTTTTTCTAATCTGATGAACTTCTAATGTTTCCCTCCCCGATATGTGGATGCCCACCCATATCATATACCGTATTAATCTCCAGAATATACAAAGAACTCAAAAATAAATAAAATAAAAACTCAGTCAATAAATAGGCTAAAAAAGCCACTTCATAGAAAAAGCTATGTGGGTTAGGATCCACATACCAGACAAAACATTCTGCCTTTATAATAAATTTTCTTTATTTGTTAATCTCTTTCTTTATTCATTCATCTAGATTGGTTCCATAGCTTGGGTAATGTGAATTGAGCTGCTATAAACATTTATGTGGCTGTATCACTATAATATGCTGATTTTAACTCCTTTGCATAAACCAAAGAGTTGGATAACTGGGTCAAATCATTGTTTCATTCCAAAGTTTGTACCTCTCTACCATGTTGGTTAGGAACCTACCTCCTCAGTAAAACTCCTAACATGGAAGAAGAAAATCAAGAATCAATAAATGGAATGATATCAAATTAAAAAGCTCCTTTACTGGAAAGGGAACAATCAAGTACATGAACAGAGAGCCTACAAAATGGGAGAAAATCTTTTATCACCAGCACATCAGATAGAGCATTAATCTCCAGGATATAAAAAGAACTCAAAAAAAAAAAAAAAAAAACCACAACCTAACACCAAAAATCAAACCAAATCAAACCCAAACAAACAACAACAACAAAAACAACAACAAAAGCCTCAGTCAATAAATAGGCTAAAACAGGCACTTCACAGAAAAAGAAATACAAACAGTCAACAAATATATGAAAGAATGTTTAACATCTTAACATCTCTAGGAATTAGAGAAATGAAAATCAAAACTACGTGAGATTCCATCTCACTCCAGTCAGAATGGCAATTATTAAGTATACAAATTCAATACATTTTGATGAGGATGCGGGAAAAAGTACACCCCTTCATTGCTGATGGTACTGCAAATTGGTGCAACCACTCTGAAAAAGCAGTATGGAGATGCCTTACAGAATATGGAATGATAATTATATGATGACTTCTGTAATTTACAAATTATTACATATGATAGGCTTATTCTCAAAAAATGGTAGCCTAATTATATAGACAGCATCTCTTTATTCTTCTGTATTCTTTAGTATAACAAAGATGGTGCAACACAACTATCTGCAGAATAATTTATCTTTCACTTCATAAAAATATTTGGGATTTCAACAATGAATCATTTATTTTTGAAATTTGGTTAACTATTGCTTTACAAATCTAAGATAAGTAAATATTACAAGAGATAGTGTAACTGGAGAAAAGAAAGCAATGCTAAATAAAAGTTTTATTATAATATTTGGAAATTAAACAGAGAACTTCTAAGTTTGTATAAAGTCCTAATATTAACATATTTTTTCCAATGATAGTAGAGACAACTTGAGTTCACCTGTATGAAGGGCCACTCTTTTTACTTTGGCATTTTGGAAGTCTAATTTCCTAGGCTTCCTTGAAGATAGATGACTAGCATCTCTAACTTAAGTAAAGTACTGTGAACAAAAAAGTAGTGTATATTTCCATAATGTGGCACTAAAAGTTCTGGGTACTATTGTTTGCTCTCTCCTTCTTAATACCAAAATCTTCGGGATCACATGTTGAGATCTCAAGAACAGAGGATGGAGAAATATTGTATCCCAGACACTAAACAGAAGAAAATCTACTCCCTTTCTCCTGTCATACCATGTTAAATTGGGCATTTATGAACCACAGACTTGCTTTGTACAAAGCCACTGAAAATTTAAAATTTGTCCGTAAAGCAACTAGTAATTACTCATCCACTTGGCTAATTCATAGCAGTAATCTGAATACATTTTGGCTTTAGGCATGGGAAAAATTTCATAATGATTTCAGTCAACAATTAAGACACAAATATAAAAGAATATCAATATTCGTGCTCATGTTTTATTAGAAAATGCTATTTAAGATGATTATTTGAAAGTAAAAAATTAAGTAATATTTTACAAAGTTGATTAGCCTGAATTATTTTAAGTAACTAAATTAAACTGCAAAAAACATGATAGCTTACACTTAGCTCCCACTACTTACAAAATAATGTCTTCATTTGGAAAGGAGAAAGCACAATGAAGTAATTTCTGATGCTTCATTTTTAATTGTTTTTCCAAAATGCTTTTAAATACTGACTCTTATAATCAGTATAAGCTTCAAGAAAAATATAAACCTTTCAGTAGTTCTCACAACAAAATAAATAACCTAAAAGATATAAAGATTTAGCAAAATGATAATAACCCTCTTTATTAAAAAATATGTGTCATATATATATATATATATATATATATATATATATTTGATAAATTTATTATGTATTATACATTTATGAAAAAATGTGTTGGAGAAGAATCCATGTTTTCTCTCATTTAGCTTTTGCCAAGTCATAAGACTTCAACAGTCTTTTTACTAAATTAATAACACACTGAAAGCATTGATTATGTTCCTCTTTTTTTCTGCAGACAGTTGGAAACTTCTTTCTTGATCCCTTTTAGGAACAATGCTTTATTTTCTCTCCAGAAGCTAGCTTAAACATCAGCTCCTGTTTGTAGCAGCTAGATATAACCACCCTTGCAAGAGACTCCTACTCATTTATAATTAATTTGGCAAACTCTCCTTGAGCACCACCAGTGCACTTTGTAAGGGTCTGAGGACACAGCAGTAAATTAAATCACTGGTTATCCTTCCACTCAAGGAGCAGCATTGAGGGAGATAAATGATACATAAAAGACATAATAAATATTTAGATTGATAAGTATTTTGAAGATAGAGAAAACTGTGTGAAATATAGAGCTTCTAGTGTGGAAGGAATGGCGTCTGTAGAAAGAGGACAAGGGAAGTTAAACCCATAGGTGAATTTGATCAGGGACTTAAATGAAGTAAGGACACTAGCCATGTGTACATTTGGGAAAACGAAGTCCAGAGAAAGACAACTTCAAGATCTAAGGCAAGAATGTGCATGGTGTGTTCAAGAACACAAAAGAGGTTTGGTTTTATTTCTTATGTTGTCTCCTATTCATACTTAAGGTTTCTGGAATGTAGCAGATTATTATTATTTACTCAGAGCAAACAATTCCCGTACAGTTTCCTTGCAGGCCAGGTCTTTCCCATGGAAGAAAGCAACAGAGACTAATTACCCTTATATGCCTGGATTGTGAGTGAGAAACCCCACCACTTCCTTTGAAAAAGAAAGAAAAGAAATCTGGTAGTGATAGCATAGGAGAAAGAAATCATGCACCATCCTCTGACTTTGTTTGCTGGAAACTAACCATCAAAGTCCATGAGGGATTAGATAATGGGAGCTCTACCCTTGTGAATGAGTTTGGTGTCTTTATATAAGAAGCTTCAGAGAGCTGCCTCTCTCTGTCCTGTGAACATATGACAAGAAGGCACTCAAAAGACACCAACCAACTGGTACCTTGATCTGGATTTCCTAGCCTACAGAACTGTGACAAATAAATATCTACCCTTTATACAATAGTCTAAGATATTTTGTTATAGCAGCAGGAACACCCTAACACAGACTTTAGGTAGTTTATCTGCGAAATCTCTAAGTGTCGGTTTTTATGATTAAATCTTGAGTCTAATTCTCACTCTCTGCCCTTCAGAGATAGCTAGAGAAGATCAGAATTTCCTTAAGTGCTGTCAAGTAAGTTCTCTGGCTTTAACATTTTACTTTGCATTAGTGGTTAATAAATATGAGTTATCTTTCTTAAATATGGCTCATGGTAACAGTTGCCAAGTTTCTAGCCCCTCCCAGACTGGTACTCAAAGTTGATTACTGACTTGTGAAAGAATATAAAGTGTAAAGCTGTTTTGCCCTAGTTTGCTGTAACTCAGCTAATCTATCTGCAACATTTTGTACTGGACTTTGGGGAAGCTTCAGTTGCAACTGTGTTGTAGATCAATTTTCCCTATACTTAATCCTATTTTTACACACACACACACACACACACACACACACACACACACACAGTATCTCCAAAGAGCAGTCCACAATACACTTTTTACCTGGTATTCTCTATCTCAGAACTTATACCATGAGAGTTCAAACTAAAATAAGTAGTATATTCAATTAAAATTTAGGGTGAATAATTCTGAACAACCTAAGGACAAAAAGTAATATGACATTAGTTCTCAGTTTCCAGTACCAAAAGAAAAAAACAAAAAAAAAACAAAACACCTCTAGCATTATGTTTCATTAGTATAACATACTGTCATACTAGCTTGACTTGCACTTGACGCTCTTTAGCTACTTTAAACCTCCTTTATTTTTGTGTTTACTCAAGCCATCCTACATTTTCCTTTTGCTGCATTAGCACTTCAAGTCTCATTGTAAAATCATCATAAAGCAAGGATATCAAGGATAGTAACATCATTGTAGCAGGGTGTATTTTGGAGCTAATTCACATTGGTGATTTAGATACTGAAGGCCGAGTAGGACAACTGTGGCCATATTTGGAATATGTGCTCTTGTAAAGATGATATGGGCAAGGGCAGGGATCTTGGAGGTAAACTCCAAATGTTCCCACCTTTGCCATTCCTGTTAATAATTTCACATATTAATTATTTTAAAGCTTTTGGTGATGAGACAGAAGTTAATTAGGAAGGGATTAGAAATATATAGTAAAGCACTTAACCTCTAAGCTCTCTGCCTTCTCATGTGTAAAATGAGAAGGTTGAACTACTTGATCTCTGACAGTTTTCAAGGAAATCTGCAGCTAAATCAAGATATAAAAATTTTGATTGAAATAATAGTACACAACAACTAATGTTGAAAAACAGATATGGGGAGTTGGAGCAAATCCTTTGTCTTTATAGATTCCTTTTAATCCTCAGTGTTTACTTTAGACTAATCTTAACAATATTCTCAGAGAGGACTAGGCTAGAAAATAAACCAACCACTATTCCATTTGTATATTTTTTACTTAATTAAAGAACACAGCATTCTATAAATATTTCATGTACATCTAATACGTGTATCCCTCCTATGTTGATCTTATATTTAATTCATTTATTTCTGACATCTCAAACCATAAAACATATATTCAAGAAAAAAAATAAAAATAACATTATGGTGCTATCAAAAGCTGGCAGTAGGTAACCAAGTAGCAGTGTCTGTCTCTATTAGAAAAACAAGGCAAAATTTCTACATTTAACCTACCCCTGAAGCTATATATTAAAAACTCTTGTCCTCAACTGATAAGAATAAGGAGAATATGAGAGAAAAACAATGAATATATTTCAAGTTGGCTTTTGTGTTCAAGTAGAGTTCACCTGAAGTTATCAAAAGCATCCTAAATATCTGATTAAAAATTAGGCAAGATTCATCTCTAGATCACACTTGTTAGTCTCCTGTGATGAGAAAGGAATATTATAAGAATGTTCTGAGATTTCAGGACTGTCATATTTTTGCATCATATAATAACTAAATTCAGACATATAGATCCTCTTGGTAGTATTGTTGCTAACAAGTTGTTTGTAGAAATTTTGCTCTACTAAAATCAGATCCATATGTCTACTTAATAGAGATCCATATGTCTCATCATAGCCTGCATTATTATGATTTCAATTCTAACAACACATTTTTGTCAATCCCACTATATCAAGTGGTGTCTATTATATACTTCTATGCATTCCTCCATCATAAGGATGGATTTCTCATATTAATCTTTATTATAATGTAAAATGGGGGAATCCAACATTGCAGCAGGCGCTGAGAGATCAATTCTGTGACCTCTTCAGCTGCTCGAGCAAAGGGAGTCTTAAATCAACTGAATGCTGTTTGCTCGGGATCACTTGGAAATGCTGGGCTGAAGTGGACCTAAGGCAAACAGTTTGCATCCCTCAGAGCCCACACCAAGCACGGAGCAGGTTAATTCAGGCTCCCCGTATGCAGTTTCTGGCTGATTGTCTGCGTCTTGCCACCAAACCACTGTGACTCAGCACTACAGATGCTCCTGCGGAATAGAAAAACAACTCTTCGGTTCCTTCATGAATCTTTTGAGGTGATACCAACCTAGCCTTCTTAGGCAGTGGGCCCAGAATTGAGACAAGACCAGGGAGAGCCAGACCAGAACCACCCTTTGCATGGGACACCATGCAAAGGGAATGAACAGCCACCCTTTGCATTGGACACCATCATGGCAGAGAACTGATGTCACCGGAATTCAGGAGAGGTAATAGCTTCATTGAAACCTGCATCAGCAGGTGTGTGACCCCGGGGCCCCTCCTCTCCCAAAAGTGGGAAAATCTCAAGGGCCCCCCCCCAGCTCTCCCATGAGCATGATTGTCAGACCAAGGGAGTCAGGAGTGGCGCCTGACCCCCGGTACCGCTCCCACCAGCGCTGACAACCGAGATCTCTTGTGCTAGCTCCCAGGGGCATGGCTACCAGAGGGCAGGCAGAATAAACTGACGGTTCCCAACCCCACACTCCACAACCTTAGGGTCTAGGGAAATGGCAAAGAGAGAGAGTTTGCCCAGTCATTCAAGAAAATTTGGCTCCAGGGAGTGGCAGACCCAGCGTGTAGCCAGTTTTGTGGTGAATGTCACGGGTGAGCTGGGCCTGGCTGAAGGATAAGAAGGGAAGTGGCTGGGTGCCCAGGATTGGAGAGCTGCTCAGTGGGGGATTGGTTCCTGTGTATTGAGAGGAGAAGCTTGGCCTGGTGGGCACAGCTCCACCTACTAGAAGAGAATAATCGAACTCTAAGACTCCATTTTTAATTTTATTTTTAATTTTTAATTAATTAATTAATTAATTTATTATTTTTTTATTTCTTTTCAATTTCCTTATTCCCCTTTTCTTGAATTCAACCTGTTTTCTCTCATTCTCTTTAGTGACTTCCTCTCTCCTCTTCTAATACCTTTCCTCCCAAGGATTCTGATGCTGTTTATGTGTAATTTACTAAATGTGTATAGGTAAATGTTCTGAGGCATTATATAGTGCTACCAATTCCCTAGCTACCCCCAAATACTCCAGACCATTCTCCTGTTATTATTCCTCATCAGTACAGCAATCTTCCAAGGTTGCCAAGATATACCAATCTCTGTACCATCACATCACTCGACCTAAACATAAGTCCCAAGACCAAACTGCAGATTGCTATATGCCATCAGAATCCGTACGCATTTTATGAAATGAATAAATCTGCTTTAAAATGCAATAAAATTCATCAACTCTAGTCATAGTCTCCCATCACAAAGGAAAGACTCTGGAAATATACAAAAACCAAAAGAGTGTGTGTGGGGGGGAAGCTAATCATGGAGAAACAAACCAAATTAAAAAAAAAAAAAAAAAACAAGCCTGAAAGTACAAACCATATATCAATAGTAACACTAAGTGTTAATGACTTAAACTCACCAATAAAGCAATGTAGGCTGGTAACCTGGATTAAAAACAGATCCAACAATATGCTAATTAGAAAAGACATACACAGGCTAAAGGTGAAAGGTTTGGAAAAATCATACCACACACACAGTCATCAGAAGCAAGCATGAGTGGCCATCCTCATGGAATAAAATCGACTTCAAAACTAAGTTAACCAAAAGGCATAAGGGAGGACATTATATAGTGTTAAAAGGAACCATTCACCAACAAGACATAACAATTATCAATATTTATACACCAAATAATGGTGCTGCAACTTTCATAAAACAAAATCTCCTCAAGTTCAAGAATCAAATAGACCACAACACAATAATTTTGGGTGACCTCAACACACCTCTCTCACCATTGGACAGATCCTCCAAACAAAATTTGAATAAAGAAAGTATAGAACTCAATAACACAATCAATAACCTAGATTTAACCGACATATATAGAATATATCAACCATCATCAAGTGGATATACTTTTTTCTCAGCAGCACATGGATCCTTCTCAAAAATAGATTATATATTATGCCATAGGGCAACCCTTAGTAAATATAAAGGTGTGGAGATGATACCATGCATCTTATCTGGTCATAATGGAATGAAACTGAAAATCAATGACAAATGAAGGAAGGAAAAATCCTACATCACTTGGAAAATGAACAATATGTTACTGAATGATCAATGGATTACAGAAGACATAAAGGAGGAAATCAAAAAATTCTTAGAGATAAATGAAAATACAGACACAACATATCGAATCTATGGGACACAATGAAAGCAGTTTTAAGAGGGAAATTTATTGCCTGGAGTTAATACCTCAAAAAAAGAAAAGAACAACAAATAAATGAGCTCACACTTCATGTCAAAACCTTAGAAAAGGAAGAGCAAAACAATAGCAAATGCAGCAGAAGGCAAAGAATAATTAAAATCAGAGCAGAAATCAAAAAAATTGAAACAAAAGAAACTATTGAAAAAATTGACAAAGCTAAAAGTTGGTTTTTCAAAAAAATAAATAAATCGACAGACCCATAGCCATGCTAATGAAGAGAAGAAGAGAGAGAACTCAAATTACTAACATAAGGAATGAAAAAGGCAATATCAAAACAGACAATACAGAAATACAGAAGATAATTAGAAATTATTTTGTTTCCCTGTATTCCAATAAAATAGAAGATAGTGAAGACATTGATAAATTTCTTGAGTCCTATGATTTGCCCAGATTGATTCAGGAGGATACACACAATTTAAACAGACAAATATCAACGGAAGAAACAGAAGAAGCCATCAAATGACTACCAATGAAGAAAAGCCCAGGACTGGATGGGTATACAGTGGAATTTTACAAAACCTTTAAAAGAAGAATTAAAATCAATACTTTTCAAGTTTTTTCAGCAAAGAGAAAAAGATGGAGCTCTTCCAAATTTATCCTATGAGGCCAACATCACCCTGATTCCGAAACCAGACAAAGACACTTCAAAGAAAGAAAACTAAAGACCAATATATCTAATGAACCTAGATGCAAAAATTCTCTATAAAATTTTAGCAAATTGGATACAAAAAAATATTAAAAAAATGTGCACCATGATCAAGTAGGATTCATCACTGGGATGCAAGGCTGGTTCAATATATGGAAATCAATAAATGTTATTCACCACATCAATAGACTTAAAGATAAGAACCATATGATCATCTCAATAGATGCAGAAAAAGCCTTTGACAAAGTACAGCATCCCTTTATGTTCAAAACACTAGAAAAACTAGGAATAACAGGAACTTACCTTAACATTGTAAAAGCTCTCTATGCTAAGCCTCATTCTAGCATCATTCTAAATGGAGAAAAACTGAAAACATTCCCTCTAAAATCTGGAACAAGACAGGGATGCCCTCTATCACCACTTCTATTCAATATAGTTCTCAAAATACTGGCCAAAGCAATTAGACAGACAAAAGAAATTAAAGGCATAAAGATAGGAAAAGAGGAACTTAAATTATCACTTTTTGTGGATGACATGATCCTATACCTAGCAGACCCAAAAGGTTCTACAAAGAAATTACTAGAGCTAATAAATGAATTCAGCAATGTGGAATGATATAAAATCAACATGCATAAATCAAAGGCATTCCTGTATATCATCCACAAATCTTCTGAAATGGAAATGAGGACAACCACCCCATTCACAATATCCTCAAAAAATTAAATACTTGGGAATCAACCTAACAATACAGGTAAAAGATTTATACAATGAAAACTACAGAACCCTAAAGAGAGAAATACAAGATCTTAGAAGATGAAAAAATATACCCTGTTCATGGGTAGACAGAACTAACATCATCAAAATGGCAACATTACCAAAAGTTCTCTATAGTTTTAATGTGTTGTCAATCAAACTCCCAAAGACATTTCTTGTAGAAATAGATAAAGCAATCATGAAATTCATATGGAAAAATAAAAGACCCATAATAGCAAAAGCAATTCTAAGCATGAAGAGTGAAACAGGCAGTATATGATACCAGACTTCAAACTATACTATAGAGTAATAGTAACAAAAACAGCATGGTACTGGTACCAAAACAGGCGAGTGGACCAATCTTACAGAATAGAGGACACAGAGACCAATCCACAAAATAACAACTATCTTATATTTGACAAAGTTTATAAAAGCATGCAATGAAGAAAAAATAGCATCTTCAACAAATGGTGCTAGGAAAACTGGAAATCCATTTGCAACAAAATCAATCTGAATCCCTTTCTCTCCCCTTGCACAAAAGTTAACTCAAAAGGAATCAAGGAGCTTGATATCAAAACAGAGACTCTGCATTGATAGAAGAAAAAGTTGGCTCTAATCTTCATATTGTTGGGTAGGGCTCCAAATTATTTCATAGGAGATCCATAGCACAAGAGTTAAAGACAAAAATCAACAAATGGGACTTACTCAAACTAAAAAGTTTTTTTCCTCAGTAAGAGAAACAATAAGAGAGGTAAATAGGGAGCCTACATCCTGGAAACAAATTTTTACTCCTCACACTTCAGATAGAGCCCTAATATCTAGAGTATACAAAGAACTCAAAAAAATAAACAATAAGAAAATAAATAACCCAATCAACAAATGGGCCAAGAACCCGAACAGACACTTCTCAGAGGAGGACATACAATCAATCAACAAGGACACAAAAAAAATGCTCACCGTCTCTAGAAGTCAGAGAAATGCAAACTAAAACCACCCTAAGATACCATTTCACTTCAGTAAGAATGGCAGCCATCATGAAGTCAAACAACAATAAGTGTTTTCAAGGATGTAGGGAAATGTGTAAACTTGTACATTGCTGGTGGGACTGCAAATTCATGAGGCCAATTTTCAAAGCAGTATGGAGATTCCTCGGAAAGCTAGGAATGGAACCACCATTTGACCCAGCTTTTCCTCTTCTCGGACTATTCGCCAAAGACCATTAAAGAGCCAACTATAGGGATACAGCTACATCGATGTACATAGCAGCACAATTCACAATAGCTACACTGTAGAACCAACTTAGATGCCCTTCAATAGATGAATGGATAAAAAATGTGGCATTTATACACAATGGAGTATTACTCAGCACTAAAAAATGAGAAATTCATGGCATTTGCAGGGAAATGGAATGGATGGCATTAGAGCAGATTATGCTAAGTAAAGCTAGCCAATACCTTAAAAACAAATGCCAAATATCTTCTTTGATATAAGGAGGGCAACTAATAACAGAGTAGGGAGGAAGAGCTTGAGAAGAAGATTACCATTGAACAGGGATGAGAGGTGGGAGGGAAATCTAGAGAGAAGGGAAATTGCATGGAAATGGAAGGAGACCCTCATTGTTATACAAAATTACATATAAGAGGAATTGAGGGGAAAGGGAAAAAAAGAGCGAGAAATGAATTACAGTAGATGGGGTAGAGAGAAAAGATGGGAGGGAATGGGAGGGGAGGGGGTAGTAGAGGATAGGAAGGGCAGCAGAATACAACATACACTAGTAAAGCAGTATGTAAAAATGTGAATGTGTAACAGATGTGATTCTGCAATCTGTATCCAGGGTAAAAATGGAAGTTCATAATCCGCTTGAATCAAATGTATGAAATATGATATGTCAAGAGCTTTGTAATGTTTTGAGCAACTAATAATAGTAAAAAAATAATGTAAAATGGATTTTCTTAAATTGTGTCAAGGTTAATTTTTTTCCCATTTTCAAGTAACTGGGAAAGCAATTCAATGATAAAATTCAATCCTTGAGCTGAACTGTCAATCTAGTTGTTAAAATAAATACAGAGATTTGAAAAGGAAAAATTACATATATTCCTGAGATTTCAGTGTCAGGATATTGTAGAAGAGTAGAAAAATTTAACAAAAAATGTTCCAAGAACTCACATTTTTATTAATTGTACAACAGACCTATATTTAAAGGAAACAAATATTAAATAATAAGTTTTCTCCAAATTAAAAGAATAAATTGACACACCAGATATTTAAAAGACATGCATGAGCTGCATGTAAAAGTAGAAATTTAAATGGCTAATAAATGTATGAACACATTTTAAAGTTCAATAATAAACAAAGAAATAAAAATAAAAATGTTAATTAGCCCCAATCTTTAATGATCAATCATAAAGAATTTTATACATGGTGATATTAAAATGCTGGTAATAACTTAAGAAAATAGTATATCTAATATACATTGCTAACTGGAGGATAAAGTAAGAGAGCTTCTTGCAATTCAGTTTGACAATAAATACCAAAAGCTTTAAAATATTTCCATACATCATTTCTCCTTCTGAAAATTCGCCTAATGGAATGAGGAAAAGAAAAAATAGAACTAAAATTAAAAATTACTATAATCATTGTGTTTATATCACTTATTTATTCTAATTATCTTAAATGTGCAATCACAGAGTTTAAATCAATTTAAATCTCTTAATCTGAGTGATGCAAATTAAACTGCAAGGATTAAAATGGGAGTTCATCATTTTATTACAATGTATTTGCCATTTTGCTAATGTGCTTAAGATATTTTTAAATGAGAAATATAAAGATTTTTTTTGTTTAAATTAAGCAAATACCACATGCCAATTGAAAATACCTGTAAACCAGTGTTTGTGCACAAATGGGAGGAAAGTGAAGTGATCAGTGATGAAATTAATTCTTCCCAATGATCAGAAGTGATCACTGGGTAGATTTAAGAGAAAGAGGAAGCAAAGGAGGAGGGAAAGAATAAATTAAAAAAGAAGAAGAAGAAAGAAAGAAAGAGGAGGACAGAAAGGAGTATAAAATGACCAGGTATTAATCCAATAACCGAAGTCAACAAAAGCAGTTGACTAATGGAAACACTTAAGCAGAAACAAAGAAGAAACAGAAAACCAGGTTGTGTGGATGGCCTGTTAATTAGTAACTGACTCTAATGATTTTAAATTTACAAAGTCTTGAGTTCACTTTATGTTTAAATTCTTATTATCTTACTCAGGTGTTTAATAACTATTGTTACAAGAAAAAATAGAAAATAAACACAAGATAATAAGAAATTCACTTTTGGAAATTTTACTCTTTTATCAAAGGAAGTCCTAAACACCAGTGACTATGAATTTAGAAACAGTAATTTTAGCTCAATACAATGAACTTTGATTTTTACCCTTATAAAACAATCTGTCTTGTTATCCTAAGTTGAGCAACAGTTAGGAATAATAGAGTGAATTTCAAGAATTATTCAGACACTGAGATAATAATTGTGTAATTCAAGGTTTCACAAAAATGTGCCCTAAAATTATTTTTACAAATAATATAGCAATAAAATGATACCAGAAATCTTCACAACGTTGAAAAATTTAGGTTTAAATAAATATTTCCCTGCAATTTTTCTTGTTAGGGTTCATGAAATTCACCCGGTGTGGTGGTGCATGCCTGTAATCCCAGAGGCTCCTGATGCTGAGGCAGGAGGATTGCAAGTACAAAGCCAGTCTCAGCAACAGCAAGGCACTAAGTAACTCAGTGAGACCCTGTCTCTAAATAAAATACAAAACAGGACTGGGAATGTGGCTCATTGGACAAGTGCCCTTGAGTTCAATCCCCAGTACCATAGAAAAAAATTATGAAATTAAATAATGATGTAACTTAATCAATACATTTTAGGGTGATTCATATCCACTAAATATATTTGTCCTTCATTGAAAGAATACCAGATATATTTTAAAGAGTAATAATAAATGTATATCAATGAACAATTTAGAAATATAAAGTACAGGATTGAAAAACACTTGGAAAAAATATCTTCTGTGAGTTCATTTATGTTTGGTAACTAACTCCCTCAAAATGGAGACTGTTTTCTTCAGTGTGTGACAATCTCGTGCACAATATTTATTACAACGTTCTTCACATATTCACTTCTTGCATCGAAAACAGTGAAAGTAAAGTCTTATTGATTTAACTAAATGAAAAAATATTCATGTGTTACCCAAAGTGCCATATGCATACAGTAATAATGTCTGTTTTATTCTACCATCTTTTCTACCTCCATATCCCCTCCCCTCCCTTCCCACCACTTCCTTCTACCTAATCTAAGTTAATTATTCTTCCGTATTGCCCCTGCATTATTGTGAATTAGCATCCACATATTAGAAAAAAAAAACATTTGGCCTTGGTTTTGTAGGATTCACTTATTTCCCTAAGCATGACATTCTCCAACTCCAGCCATTTACTGGAAAATGTCATAATTTCACTCTTCTTTAAAGCTGAGAAATATTCCTTTGAGTATATATACCACATTTTATCTGTTCACGTAATGAGAGACACCTAGGTTGGTTACATAGTCTAATTATTGTGAATTGAGCTGCTATAAACATTGCTATGGCTGCATCACTTCAGTATGCTGATTTTAAGTCCTTTGGGTATAAACCAAGGAGTGGGATAGCTGGCTCAACTGATGGTTCCACTCCCAGTTTGCTGAGGAATCTCCAACTGCTGTCCATCGTGGTTGCACCAATTTGCAGTCCCACCAGCAATGTATGAGTGTACCTTATTTACCACATTCTCACCAACATTTATTGTTGCCTGTATTCTTGATGATTGCAATTCTGACAGGAGGAAGAAAAAATCTTAGAGTAGTTTTGATTTCATTTCTCTAATGGCTAAAGATATTGAACATTCTTTTCTTTTTTTAAATGAAAATAATAGTATAAAATTTTATTTAGTGTTTAAAATATAAAGTATATTATGGAGAAACATGCATATAAATAAACAAGAGTTGCAGAATTAAAAAATGATCAAAATAAAAAGTCAGAAACATTTGAAAAGTAGTTAAATTTCTTCAATATCTTAGGGATAAATTCTTTTAATTAACAGATATTATTATTATTATTATTATTATTATTATTACTTTTATTATTTTTTTTGGTGGTGCTGGTGATTGAACCCAGAGCCTTGTGCATTGGAAGAATGCACTCTATCAACTGAGCTATATCCCCAGGCCCGATATATATGTTTTTAAGAACAGCTTTAGATTTGTTGATCAATTGTGTTTCTTTTTCTGTAAAGTGTGTGTTCAGTTCCTTAGCCCATTTATTGATCAGTTTATCTGTTTGTTTTTGTTTGTTTTTTAGTGTTACATTTTTTAGTTGTTAATATATCCTAGAGATTATTGAAAGTGCATGTGGTAAAGATTTTGTCCCAATCTGTAGGCTCTCTCCTCACATTAATAATTGTTTCCTTTGCAAAGCAAAAGATTTTTTTTATTTGAATCCATCCCATTTATTGATTCTTGATTTTACTTCTTGCACCTTGGGAGTCTTGTTAAGGAACTCAGATCCTAGGCCTATGGGGTGCGTATTTGGGCCTATTTTTCCTTCCATTAGGTGCAGGGTCTCTGTTCTACTGGCTAAGTCTTTGATTCACTTTGAATTGATTTTTGAGCAGGGTGAGAGATGTTTAATTTTATTTTGCTACAAATGGATTTTCAGTTTACCCAGCACAATTTGTTGAATATCTCTTTTCTTCAGTGTATCTTTTTGGCACTTTTATCTAGTATGAGATAACCATATTTATGTGTGTTTGTCTCTGTGTCCTCTATTCTCTACCCTTGATCAACAAGTCTATTCTAGTGCCAATACCATGCTGTTTTTATTACTATAGCTCTGAAGTACAGTTTAAGGTCTGGTATTTTGATGCTTCCTGCTTCACTCTTCTTGCTAGGGACTGTTTTGGCTATTCTGGGTCTCTTATTTTTTCAAATAAATTTCATGATTGCTATTTCTATTTCTATGAAGAATGTCATTGGATTTTAATAGAAATTGCATTAAATCAGTATAAGAGTTTTGGTAGTATGGCATTTTTGACAACATTAATTCTGCCTATCAAGGAGGATGGGAGATCTTTCTGTCTTCTGAAGTTTACTTCAATTTCTTTCTGTAGTTGTTCTATAATTTTCATTGTAGAGGTCTTTCACCTCTTTTGTTAGATTGCATCAAGAATCATATGATCATCTCAATAGATGAAGAAAAAGCATTTGACAAAATACAGACACCTTCACATTCAAAACACTAGAAAAACTAGGGATAGTAGGAACATACCTCAACATTGTAAATGCTATATGTGCTAAACCCAAGGCCAGCATCATTCTTAATGGAGAAAAAATTAAAGCATTCTCGCTAAAAACTAGAACAAGACAAGGCTGTCCTCTTTCACAATTTCTATTCAACATCACCCTTGAAACTCTAACCAAAGCAATTAGAGGAAAGAAATTAAAGGGGTACAAATAGGTAAAGAAGAACTCAAAAAAATCACTATTTGCTGATGACGGGATTCTATATCTTGAAGATCCAAAAATTCCACCAGAAAACTTCTACAACTAATAAATTAATTCAGCAAAATAGCAGGACATGAAATCAACACCCATAAACAAATGTATTCTTATACATCAGTTATGAGTCCACTGAAAGAGAAATTAGGAAAACGACTCCATTTAAAATCATCTCAAAATAAATTATTCATGCTTTTTTGTTTTTGTTGCTGTGCTTCTGACCAAACCAGTCATCCAAAAGTAATCAATCAATGAAGCTGAAGTTCAAATTTCAATAATCTTTTTATTCTGGACTTTCCAACATTTCTCATTCTTCGGATTGTTTGAAAAGTTTTGATTTCTTATTTCATCTCTCTGTTTGCTTCCTCTCTAGTCTGAGATATCCTTTCTCTTCATAACATTCAGTGGAAAAAATACTCCAGACATCTTTCTTGAAACTCTTGCTATGCATCTGTTAAGCTTCACAATTTCAACAATTATCTTCAGCCTGCTGATTTTCAAATTGTTCAAATCTTTTACCTTATCTTCCAAATTCCAGCATCCTGCTATGGTCTTAGTGTTTTTATCACCCTCTTCGATCGTATGTTGAAATCCTAACTTCCCAAATGATGGAATTAAGAGGTTTGGCCTCTGGCAGAGGATTTGATCATGAGGATGGTGTCCTCATGACTGCGATTAATGCCCTTATAAAAGAGATCAGAGATACCTGCCTTGATTCTTTTACCTTCTGAGGATATTATGAGAAGTTAGGGTTTATGAAAAACAGAACCTCACTAAACATGTAATCAGTTTTTATTATTTATAAGCTATCCAAATTTATAATATTATTTCATAGCATAGTGAGCAGAATGAGACATTCTCTATTTGTAAAGGACTGGTAATTCTTACCTTAAATCAGTACTTCACAAACAGGTATCATAAGGATGCCAATCTATAACTTGCTCCCATAGATTTTGTGTGGAAAAAAATTACTATTTTACCCTTATCCCTCATGAATGTTTAGTTTCTCTTTAAGAATAAACCCCCAAATAAACTTTTCTAATAATAATTTCCAAATACAAAGAGATTTAATACTTTTATCCTTTAATCAATGTAAAAGTTTCTATTGTAAGATTTATTACACTACATTATAATAATATCTTTACATGTTAGTATATTTTGAAGACAATAAACTTTTGAAAACAGTGACTCTTACTATATTCATGTTTTTTCTTAATACCTGGCAGCATATAATTAAATACTCAAAAGCATCATTTATACAAATGATGTTATTTTGACCACAAAAATATAACAACATTGAGAATCAAGAGTAATTACATTGTAGATTCATGAGGCTTGCCAATAACAAATTACTTAGAAACTCAATTGTTCTATAATTATCTCCTTTGTATAGTCAAATATTCTCTCTATGTGATCTTCTGGCCTGTTTGTGATGACATAAGCTGTAAGATTTTCTCTGAAATTACTTTTATATTCTCAAGTTATAGAAAAGCAGTATGCATTACATCCTATGTAATATTGATATGACCCATTGTTGATTTCTAACTCCTCCAAAAAAGGTGATGGTATTCCATTGACTACATTTTGTTCTACAAGTAAAGGTGTGTAATCAACTATAAGACTCTTTCTCAGTAGTCGGCAGTGCGAAATTCTGTTGGGCTTGAAGAACAGTTTTTTTTTTTCTGAGTTGTATAAGGAGACAGACACATGTTATGGTTTGGATATGAAGTGGCCTCCAGAGACTCACATGTTTAAGGAATTGTTTTAGTATTTTTTTTTCACTGCTCTGACTAAAGGACCCAACAAGTACAATTTTAGAGGAGGAAAAGTCTACTCTGGGCCTCACAATTTCAGAAGTCTCCATCCATAGAAAGCTGGCTCCATTTCTAGGGGAATGAGAAGAGATAGAACATCATAATGGAGTATTTGGCAGAGCAAAACAACTCACGTAATGATTAGGAAGAACAGAGAGGTATCCACTTGCCAGATACCCCATAGTCAAGTCCTCCCTGAACCACTTCTACAAGTCACAACCCATCTGCCTCCAGTTACCACTGAGTTAATTCCATCAGGGATCAATTCACTGATTAGGTTAAAGATATGACCCAGTCATTTTCCATTGAAGTCTTCTTGCATTGTCTCACCTGTGAGCATTTGGGTAACACCTCATATCCAAACCAAAATAGGCATGGATTACAATGCACCGATGCTCAGAGGTGGGGATTTGGGGATTGATCTTGAGGGCTTTCAAAGTATCAGTAGATCAATCCATTGAGAGTGAGTATTAAGAGGTGGTAGAAACTTTGGGAACCTAGTTCAAGGCAATAGGTCATTGGGGCCATGCCCTTGAGTAATGTAACTTGTCCCCAGCCTCTTCCTCTCACTTTACTTCTTGGCCACCGTGAAGTGAATGGCTTTGCCCAATCACACCCTCTTCATAGAAGTAACATGATGGTCCTTATCACTGGCCCAGAGTGAACAGAGCCAGCTGACCATGGAGAAAAATCTCTGGAATCTTGAACCAAAATAAACCATTCCTACTTTAAGCTGTTTTTTTCTCAGTATTTTTTTCTCACGTTGATGACACTTTGACTTGTACCCCACACATCAGGTAATAAAGAGAATCTCGATGATCTGAAGGTGGATGTCAAGAATCTGCTAGTAAAAACTGAGGGCACTCAGTCATGCAAGCATAGGAAATTAACTTAAAATAATCCTAATAAGTATAAAATTTGGTGCACTCCCACCTTGATTGCAGCCATGTGAGACCCCAAGCAGAAGACCTTGCTGACTTGTTCTAGATCCCATGAAAACTGATATATGTTTAATGTGTGTTGTTTTAAGGTGGTTGTTATATAGCAAGAGCAAATCAATAAAAAATAATTTAAAAATTATATTTAAAACATTACATTAAAATAAATTACCTTATCTGTATTTGTAGTCTAAGCATTGGTTTAGCAAAAAATTTTTCTCTCCCACTCTTTTCTTCTTCCTCCCTGAAATCTTCTGAATAGTTTCATCAATCTCTTTTTCTCTCTCCAAATATGATAAAACTTCCATGCCAGTGAGTGGTAATAAGAAATATGATATGTCATTTACAATAAGCCAATAGCAAATGTTATACTGAGTGAGGAAAGATGATAATTTTCTCTCCAAGATCCAAAATAGTACAAGAAGGTCCCCTTCTGCCACTTTTCTTCACTATAGTTTGGGAAGTTCTGGCCATAATAATCAAGCAAGGGAAAAAAAAATAGGCATTCAAACTGTCAAAAAGAAAATTGGTTTGTTATTATTTGCAAATATCATGATCATATGTATAAAAAATCCCCAAAACTTCACCAAAATTCATCAGAACTAATAAATGAATTCAACAAGTTTCAGGACACAGAATCAATGTAGAAAAATCAATAGAGTAGGGCTGGAGTTATGGCTCAGCAGTGGAGAATTTGCCTAGCATGTGGGAGGTCTTGAGTTCAGTCCTCAGCACCACCTATAAATAAATAAAAAATAAAGGTATTGTGTCCAACTATAACTAAAAATAAGTAATAACAAATATTTTTTTTAAAAAATTAATAGAGTAGCTATATGTTAATAGCAAATTTTCTGACATATAAATCAGGAAAGCAATCCTATTTATAGTAGCTACATATCATTAAAACATTGAGGAATATATGTATTAAGTAAAAGATCTCTTCAATGAAAATTATAAAAGAAATTGATGAGAACATAAAAAGTGGGGAGGTATGCTGGATTCATGAGTGAAACAATCAACATTTTCAAAATTGCATACTACCCAAAGTTATTTACATAATTAGTGCAATCCCTATCAAAATACCAACAGCATTCTTTACAGAACTAGATAAAATTATCCCTAAATATATATGTAAATACAATACACACACACATACACACACACACACACACACACACACACACACACACACACCACAGAAAATAGTCAAATTTATCTTGAGGCAAAATAATAAAGCAAGAGGCATTCCACTTTCTGACTCCAAATATACTATAAATTGTAGTAATGAAAACAGCATGGTATTGGCTAAAAACAAACAGAGACTAATGGAACAGAATTTAGAGTCCAGAGGTAAATCCATGATATATAAGCATCAGATCAATTTGAAGCAAATTAAAGACATAAATGTAAGAACTAAAACTATGAAATTACCAGAAGGGAACAAAGGCAAAGTACTTCAAAGTTTTGGAATGGGTAAGATTTTTGGGTCAACACACCAAAAGCACAGAAAACAAATGTGAAAAGAAAGAGATAAGATTATCTCAAACTAAAAAGCTTCTTCACAATGAAGGAAGCAGTCAATAAACTGCAGAGACAACTTACACAATTGGAGAGAATATTTGTACCATGTGGCATTGGTATACAGAGTATATAAAGAACTATATTTTTTAAAAACTCAATAGCAAAAAAATAAGGAATTTTAAAAAATGGGCAATAGTTCTAAATAGACAATTCTCAAAAGAAGGCACACAAATCAACAGCAAATACATTAAAAATACTGAATGTCATCAATGAGGGAAGTAGAAATTGAAACCACAATAAAATAATTCCCTATCCCACTAAGAATGGCTGTTTTTGAAGACTAAGGATAACAAGCACTGGCAAGTTTGTGACTAAAAGGGAAAGTTTGAGCACTGTTGGTGGGAATGTAAACTAATTCAGTCATTCTTGAAAACAGTATGTAGTTTCCTCAAAAATTAACATATTATCACACAATCCCCAAAATCCCACTACTGAGTTTATGTGCAATAAAATGATATCAGTATGTCAAAGGGGAATCTGCACTCACATTTTATTGCACCCAAGTTTATAATATGCAAGAAATGCAAAGCATCTAAGTGTTCATCTATTGATGAATGTATAAAGAAATGAAGTATATATGTACAATTCAGCCACAAGAAAGAATGAAAATTCGGTCATTTGCCAGAAAAATGAAGATCATTTTGTTACGTGAAATAAGCCAGACGCGAAAAAAAAAAGATCCTGCATAATCTCACTCCTATGTGGAATGTAAAAATGTTGATTTTATTTTTTAAAAAAGTTGAAAGCAGAATGGTGGTAACTAGAGGTCAGGAGAATAAGAGTGGGGTCTGGGGAAAGGTTGATCCTGGGTACCATGTTACACTTAGATAGGAACAAGGAGATCTGGTTTACTCTAGATAAAAACATATATTTCAAAGAGCTAGAAAAAATTTTATGAAAGTTTTCACCCAAAATAAATGATAATTGTTTAAAGATTTTTACAGCTGTCTAACTTGATTTAATATACTTCATATATATTCATCAAAACCTCACATAGTACACCATTAGTATATACAACTTTTTGGTATCAAATTTTAAAAAAGAGAAGGTGAATTATTGACAAAACAAAACAATTAGATATATACATTACTAAAAAGCTATTGATCAGAGATTAGTATAGGCAGAAAACTCACTCTCAAAGATGTCTAATGTTCTGATCTTTCCAAATAAAGATATGGTAAGTAACATGGTTAAGATTTGAAGAAGTTGGTTTGAAGAAGTAGCATGGTAAATCCTAAATTTGAAGAAGTAGCATGGTTAAATCCCAACACAAAAAGAGCAAGATAGTCCTTAGCTAAGCCTGCAGTGAAGCTGTTCTGAGAACAACAGTACATCTGGAGAAAACTAGTACTAAAGCCAATACCATTACATAGTGCCTTTCATAAGGCAAAAGATCAGGAAATCTTTGCTGAAGAAAGGAAGACAGATTAAATATTTCCCATTGATAAAATACAAGCCACATGGTGTATCATTTAGAGATGGAAGTGTGTTTTGCTGGGAGAATGAAAGGATCCAACAAAAAGTTGATGTACTCTTCTCCCATTCTTCTCCAAACTTAAAGCAACCATCACATTTGATTTCAAGTGTTTGGGAAAGAACAGTAATGTGAGATTGCCATCCTTTCAATGGCCACCACAGATAGGAACAAAAGCAACAGTGTAGAAATGTATTACTCTCATATTGAACTTCTTCAAATCTTAGATGTGATTTCTATTTCCAAATGGGAAACAAAAGCAGAACTGTGGTGAATAATCAAGAGAACTTCACTGTTCATATCTGTAAAGTCTTACTTGCTTATAAATAACTGAAAAACTTATCTAAATTGATCATGGAAGAACTTCTAAGTGATTGAAGAAAATTGATGCTTACTTAAACTGTTGGATGCATAATTTTCCTGTGCTGAAATAGAAATGAATTCACCAGATCAGCCTCTACCTCCTTCAATTTTACATTTAAGCCTGTGATTCAGGGAGTTTCATTGTAGATCTAAATTCCAAATCAGGTTATAAAGCTCAGGCTCTGTGGCTCAGAAACCCCAAAAAATTCAAGAACTTGATTATATATGATACACACACCAAATAACTTTTCTTTCCAAAATAAAATTTAAAGAAAACAATGCATTCATTAATTATCCAGTGAGACCAACTATTACACCAATGGGAGCTTGCTAAAAGCTTGCATGAATAAAGATATAGTTGAGATGGATCATGCATATGGAGCTTCTTTTAACAAAGAAACTTCATTTCTCAGAAATCCCTGGTATACCAAGAATACCAACACATGTAGAATGACTACACATGAAACTAATAACAAGAAAAGAATGAATCCTGGACAATGTATTCCTGGTAATTGGTCTGGCATCCCTTCAGGTTTACTCTTGAATGAGTAAAACAGTGAGCATTTTCCATTATGCTATAGCTCTAGGATTGAGTTTGTCTTTGTTAGCATATCAGGGGAATTAGCAATTCAAAAAATTGCCAGCCAAAATAGTTTAATTTAATACTTTTTATCTCTAAGCCCCAGTTTTTTCATGTGCAAATTAGGGATGATAACAATATCTATCTTACAGTTATTGTGAAGAATGCATAAGATTAAGTACATAGAGAACATGTGCTAACATAGAACCTCAATAGCTGTTAGGTTATACTCACATTATTAGTTGTAATTAAACTCATATTGTCAACTTATTTCTATCTCTTGTTTTGACTGCTTCTGCCAGGGCAGGATGGCCAGACTAAACATCAACAGTGCACCTGCTATCACTTGATTGGTTGCTGGAATTTGCTTCCACTGGATGCTTTCATAAAAAAAAAAAACAAAAAAAAAAAAACAAAAAAAAAAACAAAAAAAACTTGTCCTTATCTCAGTTATTCTCCTCTCCACAGACTCATGGTAAGCTATAACTGAGAACTCTGTCAGAGAGAAGCATTTCCCCAAATGTACCTCTTACCCATTGTTCTTTAATAGTGATATTAATTGAACATAATTATTTGAAAAAAAATAAAAGGTCAATGTGGCCCCAATGTCACTTGTGTTGTTGTTACTATTATAATTATTGATTTTACGATGAACTTTGCAAGTTTGGAAAAGGTTTTTATTCTTTTTTCCTGAAATTTCTCAACAGTAATTGAAAATTTGGATCAGGTGTTCTGTAAAGTTCCACCCAGCTTTCAGAATCTAATTCTATGTTTTTTTTTGTTTTGTTTTTGGTTGTCTTCCATTTTACACTTGGCCAGATGCCTTCTTTGACCAAAACACCAAGATCTTCCTTTCAAATCATTGAGCAAATGAATTGTTAAATAAATGGATACTTTGATGGATTTCCATTAAACAGTCTCCAAGGAACTTTGCCCTTATTCCTTTCTAAATATAAGTAAACTTCAAGAAAAGAACAATTTTTAAAGCAGTTGTGTGGTAGATGTTCCATTGTACCAAGTGACACTAATTTGTCTCCACTGATTTGCTGATGGAATAACTATCTCCTCTATGAATGTGTACTCTTCAAATTGGGGATGTCTGGTCTTTAGCATACTGATGACATAGAAAAAGGCAGGCCACTCAGCTGTCTTGTTTTTAAAACCTATTATACTGATCATAGACTGTAAGAGTAATAAAAACAAATTACTGGGATTATAAAGTGTTCATGCCTACATTATTCTAAAAAATCAATAATTAAATTTTATGACTCTACCTGTACTTCTGTTCCTCTTTCTCTCCTTTATTCTCCTCTTCTCCTCTTTCGTCTCCACATTTCTTCTCCTTCTCATTCCCAACCCTCTTTTCTCTCCTGCTCTTTAACTTCTTAACTGCTTTTTGCACAACTTTTAATATCTACTTGTTCCCTGATTAATTAACAAATGAAATAAAAATATTTGAAGCATTAATGTTTACATTTACTTTCCAGATATGTATAAAGTCTAGAAAAGTTTAAATGTTTTTTGGTCATCTGCTGAGATACTCAGGTGAATCAAACTAATGGGGCCCACTAAACTGCCATTCTGAAGAAGTGCATGCACCCAAGATTGGGCAAAAGAAAAAACAATGGAACTTCAATTCTGCTAATTGTGGGTCTCTCCAGGTTCCTGTTTTGGTCTTTCAATTGATAATTTTATTTCTGTTTTTGTTTGCTTCATGTAGATTGAATATTTACTTTGGAATGGTGAAAACAAATAAAAACTTGAGTCTCATGGTTGGCCATTTTGTACCCTTTGTTAGGCAAAGACCATTCAAATAGAAATTTCTCTCTTAGAAACACTTAATGATTTCTGATTCACTTTATTAAAATGGATCTTTGGAAAAATGATAATCGTTAATGTCTGTTTTAAGGAAGTTTTTAAAAAGCTGCTTCCTATCTTTTCTCTGCTTCACCACTTTTAATATGGCACTAGAGTACATTTTATTTTTATAAAAATAAAGTTTATTTTGTTATACATTTTGATACTTAATTTGAATTTTTAAAATGTCTTATGTAGGTTTACTAAAAAATGTAGGTTACTTACTCATTCATGTTCACAAAAGGTAAACAATGATTATTCATCGAACAATCATTTTGAAAAGATGTACAAAGTCTTCACCAAAATTTATCAGAGTGAATATTCTGATAAATATGTTTACAGTAGTGATTATATTTTTAGTGTTTTAGCTCAAACAATATTTCTAAGATTTTTATGTAACCCAAAACCTCGAGTAAGTGTTAAACAAAAATATGTTGATATTTCTTAGATATTTGCTTAATTTTTCAATGATATGAAATGCTAACAAATTGATTACTATTTTAAATTGGTATACTTGGCATATTTTTCTGTTTTCAAGGGATTTACCTTTGAGTCATTTTAAGGTTATGTTGTTCATTTTTAAAAATATAAAAGAAATACATGTGTCAATAAAAATTGTGTTATATAAATTCAAGACTGTTGAGTCTGCTAAGATGCTCATGTATGACAGATATTTCTCAATGATTCATCACCAAGGAACCTCTTAAAGTGATATCATTTCTTTCAGCTGAATGCTATATTTAATACACATCATTGAGTTAATACTGGAAGAAAAGTTAATAGAGAAGCTTAACTATTTAGTGTGCTTTTACTTTCATCAATATTCAAATAAGATAGTCTTGTAGCACCTATATCTATAATGTGAAAGAGGATCATGAAAAGCAAGTTCATTAAAATGTTCACAATGTTATGGAAAGGAGGTTTTTACTTGCCTTGAATTCTATAGTCTTCAAGTACTGGATCTGTAAAGACACAAAGGGTTGTGTAAATATTTTTTTCCAGAGTTGGCTTAGTTTAAAGTAGTTATTCTAAAAATGCTATGAAGCATGCCAAATATTTGGAATTTTGCTTTCTCACTCTCAAATGATAAACAGTCATTTTTTACCTTCTGTGCAATCTGTGCATATATGAGAAAATCTGTGGATTACCAAAATAGTTTTATTTTCTTTGAAATAACTTCATCATATCCTTCTTTATTAAAAATAGAACTAAGTTTCTTTACAAAAGGAAGAACTAAGCTTCCTTAAAATCGCAGTGCTCAAGTTTTCAGGATCCTATCTTAATCCAATGGCCAAATAATTTCTTAAATATTCTAATATTTAACATTAAATATTATCTTAAAAAACAGATGCCCTAATATTAGACCCTCTATTTAGGACAAATAAAACTTATAATAAATATTTCTTTAACCTAAAAGAATATTTTATGTTTTTCAGAAGGCCCACAGAAAATCATATAGCTCTGTTCCTTCATTTTGTAAAGAGACACCAGATTTTTTGTTGTGTTCTATATTTTTAAATTAGCTCAGTACAATTGTAAGACTGCTTAGGAATTGTCAAATTAAAAGAGATAACTAAACTACCCTGAGTTAAATTTGTAGTATTAAATAATTTTAATAAAATCATTTTCAGTAATTGTATACTTTATATGAATACCTAGGGAATTTGTTAATGATTCTGCATTCTATAAATATTTTCATCTCCAATGGAAAGAAACAACTCTCAAAATAGCATGTTTCATTGTACTGGAAATTAACCATCATTCAGACAGGAAGACAAAGCCCTTGTAAAACCTAATGGAACTATTGTAGCCTCTTATGATTATGAAAATATTTACTATCAATACAAATTATGTCTTTCTTAGAGAAAACTTGCAAAAAATCTCACCTTTCTATAAGCTGCCCCACGCGCCTGCAAGTTAGGCGGAACTCTGAGTCACCGACAGAACAGGCCCAGCGACCCTCCAGACACATCGCCCCGGTTGGGGGAGGGGCAGAGCCACCTCGCGCCTGCAAGGTAGGCGGACCTGCGACCCACCAGCAGAACAGGCCCAGCAACCTGCGGAGATGCAGAGCCACGCCCCCCCCCCCCCCCCCCCCGCGCCTGCAAGGAACCATTTTTCTATCCTCCAAAGTTCATGTTCCCTCATCAGCTATTGTAGAATCAAAGAGTTTGCCCCCAGGGCTTCTTGCATAGAACTACCCTACTGTGCTTCTCAACTGGGACTGATGTGCTCCAGCCACTGCTGCACCGAGCTACACCTTCAATATCAATTTTGACTTTAATATTGAGCAATGGAAAAACATTATGAATTCATTACACTAATTGTTCACACACTTCATAGTTCCAACATCATTTTTTTAATTAAGAAAAGAAAATTAGAGGGTATCTTTTAAAATCCCACAAAAGTAACATTTCTTATAGTTTCTTTAGCATAATCTCCTTTTTGAGTTCAGCTTCAGTTCTTGAATATGAATCCCTTGAATGTTATAATTTTAGGATATTTCTTTTCTATTCTTTATGAGAAATTGAGACATTTTATTTTAATAATATTTCACTGTAATTGTCAAACATTCAAACTGAGTCATCTGTAAAATTAAAAAAAAAACCACAAAACAGAACTTTTTTTTTTTAGTAATGCTGATGGTGAACTGCCTGTAAAGTATTCTAAAAATTTATGTAATGGGATATTATTACCACATTAATTTAGTGTTATAAGTAGTGTCTAAATAGAATGGAAAATGTTATAGAAAGGTGAGATTTTTTGCAAGTTTTCTCTAAGAAAGACATAATTTGTATTGATAATAAATATTTTCATGATCATAAGAGGTTACAATAGTTCCATTACGTTTTACAAGGGCTTTGTCTTTCTGTCTCAATGATGGTTAATTTCCAGTACAATGAAACATGCTATTTTGGGAGTTGTTTTTGTAACAACAGTTTTATCAGCACTATAATTTAATAAAATGTTGTATTTGAACAAATCTGTTAGCAATCAGAGAAGACAGGTAAATATGCTGATAAATGTCAGTGCTCCAACTCAAGGGGCTGGCAACCTTTCACAACTGATCCAGATGGTGACACCCTAGAACATTCTGACTGGTGCCAAGCCTCTGGAAGCATCTTGACCCCCTCTGTGTTTACTACTATTTGGAGTCTTTGCTACCATTCCTGGCCACAGACCCAGGCACTATCAGCATCAATCTTGAATCCCACAAAGTTATCATGGCCTCCAGGTACTCTACATTGTTTGTTTTAAACTCCATCAAACAGCATATAAAGGATGTTATTCAAAGGCAAATGATATTGAAAGCAATGTTATTCTGTCAATTTTCATAATGTCCAAGGCATAAGAACTTCAATGTCTCATTGAGCAATATCTTCATCAAAGTGTCATCTTGCCAAAGTGATTATTTACAGTCATGCTATCAACTAACTACTTTTTTATCATAAGGCACTATGCTGTCATATTTTTCTTAACATTCTTAAGTCATTCTCAGAGTAAAGTTAGATGTAAAACTAGTAGTAAGAAACAGAATATGAAGAAAAAATTAAAATTTTATTCTGGCTGTAAATTATAAGCTTGGTTTTGTTTATTCTGATTTACTGTAGATCTCTAGTAATAATTCCCAGAGAGCATTTCTCATTTTTTTCTCAGCAATATTGTTTTAACAAGATTTTCATTTTTCCGAGTAATTGTATTAAGTACAGTTCTGAAGGGGATGGACACTTTTGTATTTTATTAGCTTTTTATTATATTATTATGAAAACTAAAACTTCAATAATTAAAATTCTTTCATATCGCCAATAGTGTCATTAAAAAGACTGACTTATTCTGCCAAAATTTTAAACATATGGATGTTCTTGTATTTTTAAATGTATTTCTGATTAGGATTGAATGACCTGATTCAGTTGATTTTGGATTCAAAATAGAAATTTCTATTTTAATTATATTTATACAGCATTTAATTTAATTTATACAGCATTAGAGATGCATGTGAAATATTTAAACAATAAAATAATTTTATTTAGGATGAGATGAACAACCTTAAGAGAAACAAACAGCTGGTAGGCTCTCATATTTTACTATTTTAGATGGAATCTCAAGAAGAATAAACTATTCTGCACAAGCCAAACCCTGCTGCTAAACTCTGTTGACTGTGCAGGCATAAAGGTGAGTCACAAGAGGAAAACACCAAAAAGCCATGAGACTATTTCTAATCTAATTATTGATCAACCTAACTTATTTTTTCAAGTTACCCTCAAGGCAACATTGAGACACTGCACACAAAAAAACTTCCACAGTTTTTTCAAGGGTTTTCTTCACTGTCCAGTTGTTGTAAAAATAATACATGAATTATATAAAGGATAACTTTGTCTAAAATGGTGTAGATATGGTAATGTATTAAATCAAATTTTAGAAAATTTATTTCTATTAATTATTATGTGTATATTTATAGAAATGTTTTATTTTTGTATGTGAAAATCATATCAATAATTGGTTTTGTCAATGCTATTATCGGTTTTATAATATACAGCATTAGAAACCTCATAGATAGAAAAGTTAAATTTGACTTTGAAGCTTAGAAGCTCAACACCAAACAACTGCTAGAGACTCAAATCCTATTTACATATCATAATTATATACTATTTGAGATTTCTTATTTGTCATCATTTTTGTAAAGTTAAAGGACCTTTCTCTTACTGTAAGGAGGCAATCTTGAGATCACCTTTATAAACATTTTAAAAACAATGTTTTTAATGAATATCAATAAGAATATCTTTTAAAATGATGAAATTATAAACATATCAACTCAATAAGAGACACTTGTGAGCTAGATTTTGTTCCAGATTATTCAATTTTGAAATAGCATAATAAGTGTTCAAAGACCCTGAAGCCAGAGAATGTCTAGATAATTTCAGGACCTGACTCTGGAGCAGGGTTAGGAAATGAGGATGTGGAATGGGAGAGAAAGAAAGAAGAAGGTAAGCTCACATAAGTAATTAAGAAAGTAATAAAAGTTCCTGTTTTTTAAAATGAAAATAAGTGCCTATGGCATGGAATTTTTAAAAAAGTAAATGAGATAATCCTATTTATCTCAAAACCTTAATACAATCCCTAACAAATATATAGGCATTAACCTTATTTAAACTAGTAATTATAACTAGTATATGTATAAGTGTTTTTATGTGTGATATATGTAAAATATATAACATTGCATTAACATGTTTACTTGTATACATACTATTATTGTGATACATATATTTGTAGACAAATTTAAATGGAAAATAATTAACTTAAGTGTGCATATCAGTAGGTGTAAAAACACCATATGGATTAAATCAAGAATTGATAATATTATATATTAGTATACATATACAAGTGTTTTGCTCTCAGCATTATTTGTAATTGACCCAACTGGAACCAGTTCATTTGCAAATCCACAATGGTATTAATGCAAAATTTTCAGTAAGAATTGTTTATAAACAATAAGAGTAATTAGTGATGTATCTAGTAACATTTTATATGTCTCTCTCTCTCTCTCTCTCTCTCTCCCTCCTTCCCTCTTTGGTACCAGGGATTGAATCCAGGGGCATTCAACCACTGAGTTACATCCTCATCCCTATTTTTAATTTTATTTAGATACAGGGTCTCACTGAGTTGCTTAGTTCCCCACCAAGGCTGAGGCTGTCTTTGAACTTGAGATTCTCCTGTCTCAGCCTCCTGAGCTGCCAAGATGATGACATAACCACAGTTCCCAGCTTATAAATCTCTATTTTAATGACATTTTTCCAAAACATTGATAATAATATTTCTCAAACATAAAATTCATAATTTTTAAAAAAAAAACATAAAATACTTGGATAAATGTGAAGTGTTTTACTTCCTAGTTAAATTCATATGGACTGATATAGATTCTATAGGCTTATCATAATAATCTATTTTGAAATTTCTTCATTGAATCATGTGATATTTCTGGTAGTACAACAATAATTCTATGAAGATATTGAATTTGAATTTTTTACTAGCATCAAACTAGTGGATAGAAGAGAATTCTTAAAATGGAAAATACATAATTGTTGAAATTTTTAATCATGTAAAAGACAGGATAAAATTTCTGATTTTATTTTATTTTTTTAAATTTAAAAATGTGTATGAATATGACTCTTCAAAGACAAAACTTATTTTGTACCAGTTGGCACAGGGAATGAAAATGTTCCCAAGATGGTTTCTTTGCCCTGTAACACAACAGGTGTGAGTGCACAGTTGTCCTCTGGAAGTTACAAGTGTCCTGAGATTTAGCTATTAGATTTTTTTCTTATGTGAAACAATAATTGGGCAGGTTTTCTAAAATCACAGGCTGAGTTAAGTGATTCATGAGATGAGCATGTCATTGGCTGTGTAGATCTTAAATCACTGATTGGGTTCAAACCATATTCATGTTAATATGATTAGCCTTGGTAAAATCATTTTAGATACTGAATAAACATAGGCAGAGAACTTTAAACATTAGGTGGCAGCTCACGTTTTTGCCTGTTAATCTTGTCAATTCCCTGTCCATAAGCAACCTTTGCTTCTATGTGCATAATAGAACCATTTTAGAAAAATCCTAAACTGGATTCCTGTTTAGTTTTTTTCTTTAGTACCTTCACCTCTTAATTTTAACCCCATTCCTCCACAGTGGGGATGGAAAAATTACCAAGAAATTTAGAAAAGCATAACCTATTCAGGTGATAAAAAGGACAGTCATTACAGATTTAGAGACAGGTCATTCCTCCTGGAAATAAGTGAAACTAATATAATTTTCCTCTGAATCAATTCTACAGCCTCTACATTATACAGCCTACTTTCCACACACCTATTTTCCAGTTTGGTTGTCAGAAGCATCAATAAAAGTTCATTAATATTCTCAGAACTCATGCTGCTAAAATATTTTGACAGGTGATCAACTATATAGAATATTGTGAAAAGCTCTGCATGTTATTAAGTATTAGTTTCAATCTCTTTTAAAGGCGATTTACCTTTATACAACTTCCTAATATTTTAAATAAATGCCTACTCTTACATATAAAAGTTGATTCATATTTGTTTTTCAAGAATTTGAAAATGGGGCTGGGGATGTAGCTCAGGTGGTATCATGCTCGCCTGGCATGCACAGAGTGCTGGGTTCAACCCTCAGCACAACATAAAAATATAATAAAGAGTTGTGGCCACCGAAAAACTTAAAAAAATACATTAAAAATTTTTTTTTTCTCTCTCTCTCTCTCTCTCTTTAGGAAAAAAAGAATTTGACAGTTTGCTTTTTATTATAGCTATGCCTGGGAAATTCTAAATATCATCTATTAGAAAATATGTCCCTCTAAACACAGTCATGGTTTATTCAAATGACACTGAGTTAGATAGATATTTTTCAAAAGAAGACATAAAATGGCAAAAAATATAAAATGCTCAATGTCTTTAATTATCCAGGAAATGCACCACAGAATTACAATGAAGTATTACCTTATCCTAGTAAGAATGGCTATTATCAAAAGACTGAAGACAACATGTTTTGGTGAGGATGTGAAGAAAAGTGAACACTTGCACACCATTCATAGGAGAGTAAATTAGTACAATTTGGTGGAAAATAGTATAGAGTTTCCTCAAAACATAAAAATTGAATTACCACATGGTCTACAAATCACTGGGTAGATAACAAAAGGAAGTAAAATAGGTATCTGCATTCCCAAGTTTGTTGCAGCAATATTTACAATGGCCAAGACATGAAAGCAATTTAAGTGTCCATAATGGATAAAGAAAACTTGATAAGTATATACCATATTTAAAAATATTTAATAATAAAGAATAAAATTCTGTCATTTGTAAAAACAGAAATTCAATTGGAAATCATTGTTAGCAGTAATTTATAGTAAAGCCAAAATTAGCTTTTTATGTCTTTGTTTCTAAATGGCTCCCAATTTTAAGAGGGACTCAGACTGGGTTTATTACATCAAGTGAAAAAGGCCACATGGACAAATCAAGTCCACAGGATCTCACTCAGATATGGAGTCATGGAATTTGTGAGTTAGAGTGGTGGTTATCAGAGGCTGGGGAGAAAAAATGTGTAAAGAAATGAGGAAAGACCTATCAATGTGTCCTAAAACACAGTAGGAGAATATCAAGAAATTCTGGTTTGCTATTGAACAGCAGAATGACTACTGATGATAATAATATACTCTACATATTAGAAACTTATAAGAAAAAATATGAACAGTTATGTTTTCCAGGAAAAAAAAACAACTTACTTCAATTCTGTCATTCAATACATGCACTCAGAGATTGTATTTGTATTTTATATTTAAAAGAGCAAAAATACAAATGGAAGGCTTTAAAGTTTGGGGGGTTATGCAAACTTTCAGTTTATATGGAAACTCTTACTGTATTAGAATATAATTTTCAATAGTGGAAGTTCTCTTTAAGTTGTTTATTTTGATGGTAAGTAATAGAGAAAATAATCACTGCCAATTATTCCATGGTTATTATAAAACAGTTTTGTCATGGAAAGGGAGGAGGTCAAAAATAATCAATTCAAATGCAAAATATGCTAGGTATAAAAAGACAAACTATTTTTCTGCATGGAATTATTTTAAGGAAGAAAAAAAGTTGACAAGAAGACTTTAATACACATAATTTTTAAATTGGATACTGATGATTTATATCTCTCTACCTGCAAACTAATTATATAAGTACCTACTTTTAAAGTATAACATAGCAGATCCACATTTTTTTTTTGTCTAAACTGTGGTTGATAAATCCAGACAGAAGTACAGCAGGCCTGTCAGCCTGGTAGTCTTGGTTTATGTGTTTCTCTGTGTTTGAGGAAATCTGTGGCCTTCTGGGAAAGAACTGATGAAAAGAAAAGAATTTAGGTGATTAAGCTAGGATCAGGGTGGATTGGCAATAAAGAATAATTGGATACAGCATTTTTAGTGCTTTATTTCAGATTATTTGCTCACTTAATTCAATAAACCCACTACTGTCTGCTGTTGCAAGGGTATCAGAGTAATGATGTGTAGACTAATGAAAGCAGTTGGGATGAACTTAAGTCTTATGTATAATTTCATAATTTGTTAAAAATAGAACAATTAGTATCTACCTGCTTGGTAGATTTGTCTGTCACATCACAATGACATTGTAAAGCAAGGTATCAGGCTAGTGATGTCACTGCTGTTTCTTCAAATCTCTGGCACCAAGATCAAAGCACTCTTGACTATGTCTTCCACTAGGAATAAAATCCTCAAGCTGCCTGCCTACACCAACTGCATCAGACACAGAATTGCCTTAAGATTCATGGAGACCATAAATCTCTTCTCAATGAACCAGGGTGGGAAAAGAGAAAGTAAAAGACACATGTTATGGTTTGGACTACTACTTCCCTGAACTCAGGTAAGACTCATTTGAAACTAGGATGAATGCCCAGATGAATATGGGATAAAGAAGATTAAATAATATTTGAGTCTTTGTTTTCTTGGTGGGTCTACTTATAGTTATAGAAAACAAACTCAACTAGTTTTGTTTCTTTTGCTTGTTTTAACCCTGAGTAATTTCTGCCCCCTAATAACTCCTGCATTACATGTAGTAAAAACAATCATTCTTTGCTACTCATAAACAAAGTGAGCTCCCTAAAATATCCAGCATTCAAATCTTTTCTTTCTCAAAGAGAAATAAAATCTGACAAGGTTAGTATTATATGATATTGCAATTTTTAATAAAAGAAAATAAAAATAGGGCTTCATTCTGTGTTTCTAGGGCAGCAGGTTTGGAAGCATTATAGATCTTTTGCAAGAAGAAAATGTAAATAAATTGTGCAAAAGTTCAACTTCAGTGAGTTCCACCAGAATCAATACTTAATATTTATAATTTTAAGGGTATCAGATTAAACTTATATAAAAACAAAGCAGATTTTTTCCAAAAGTCATTATAAAATTTATATTTTCTTTTCTTACTACATGTTTTAAAAATATGCTGTCATTATTAATATATTATTAGACATTAATTTAATATTACTCATAAACAGTTTTGTTGATTGCTAACCTTACATAAAATTCCCAACCTCAGTTTAGGTTCCTTGAAACTCATTTTAATATATTTATTAAAATTATATAGAGTGCAGACATAAAACATGCTCTAAACTTACATCAAAGTTTAATCCTCATCTTATACACAAGTTTTGTTAGCTTTATCCTTGTTTTATTTCCAATGCACATTGCTTCCTTGTTTTTTTTTTTTTTTTGTACCTTGTATCTCTTTAGGTTTGGGGATAGTATTTATCAGAATGGAATAATTTATTCTGTGGCAAGAAACATATCCAAAATATCAGGGGTTCAACAAGTTTGTTCTTCCACATACCAAACTTTTTGCATGAGTCCTGTGAGATCTTGGGTCCTTAGATTTCCTCAGATTTCTATGTAATCGAAACATCCCACAATATGAAATAAGTGAGTTCCTCTGTCTTTAGGGATGAAAAGACAAAATTGGAAAATTACCCACAGGTTTTTCAATGCCTTAGCCAGAATGTATCAAATCCTACCTACTGGTGTTCCAATGTCCAGAGTTAGCTACCTGGCCTCAATTCAATTTTCAGGAAGAATAGGAAAGGAAAGGGAGGAAAGGAGAAATTTGATGAACACAAATCTCTTTGTTCCTGCTCCTTTTTACTCTTGTAGCAACTGAACTTCTATGTCTAAGAAAACCAGCACAGTGTTTTGGATACTGATCTCTCATTTCCCTCCATCCCTGCTTAGGTTCCAAACATTGTCTGCTTCTGTATTCTTTCCTGAATTTTTGAAATACTCTCTTGATAATCATAGATAAATGTGAAATTTTCTTATTGCCTTTTATAAAAACTAACTATTCTCCCTGAGTGTCCGTATCTATTTGCAATATGAAAAAAAAAAATCTCAGAGCAGACATTAAAATAATTTTTTTTAAATGTGACCCTATTCTAAAATTTGGAAAACTTTTTTATTACCAACTACTGCCTCTTGTCTTAATGCCTCAGAAACCTTTGAAAGACTTTGAAATCCTGTAGCAATAGACTCTGGAAGAGCCATATAATAAGTGAGATTCTGATTCAATATTTTTCTCTCCTTTTATGTAATTTGGTTTTCCACAATCCTTCCTGTCAAGAATGTTATTACCCTATTTATATGAGCTTTTAATGTATTGAAGAGAAATAAAATGAAATCGAGAAACAAACAAAAAATTAGACAGAGTTGTGAAAGTTGTGCTTGATAATTTTCTTTACTTTTCAGGAGATTTGCTCCTGGGATTTTCTTAATAAATCATGTAGTGAAGACTCAGAACCAGAGAGACTCTCTTTCTAAAGATTTCATTATGAATAGTAAAAGAGTATGGTCATGTTCTGAAGGTTAAAATAAAAAATAGGAGAAATGAGTCTTGATTTCCTGCACCTAAATGTACTAATCAAATAAAGACCCCTTCTGAATTGAGAAAGTGATAAAACAGGGCAGAACAGCACAGCATGTCCTGTGCATCAATACCAAAGAGAAGGTAGAAATAATGTTACCCTGTGTTTTTTTTCATTCTTAATCATTTAAGACTTGACCATTAAAGCTAGGACTAATCTGTGAAGTAGTCAATACCCCCTAAAAACTCCTGTTCTTTATTCATGAGGCCAAATACCTGAAATGAACATGGCTTCCCCTATGTATCATGTGAAAAACAATAGACCATAGCTTGAAAGATGGAGGGTATGTATTAGCTTAAAGTACTCTGCTGTTAGTGAAAAATAGATTCTTTTTAAAAAATTTCCTCTGAAAGTATGACCAGAAAGTTCCTCCTTTGATAAAAATTAAGTACAGAGACTGAACATCCACAGTAGAAAACATGATTTCTTAATTTATATTTATTTTATTAACACATGTTAAGGACATATTAATTGTATATATAAATGAGAATTACTCTGGTATTTCCGTACATCTATTCAGCTTGTATTAATAATTTTTGTTCCGTATCTCCCTCCCTTTGGCACCATTTTTTATCCCTAGAAACCTGCTTTTAGGTTTATTTTTATTTATTTTAATTTAATTTAATTTATTTAGATTCCACATATTGAGATAACAAATGATACTCATTGTTTTATTTCTGGCTTCTTTTGCTTAATATGATGTCCTTCAGTTCCATCCATTTTACTGCAAATAACAGGATTTCATTCTTCTTTTTCCAAAACACTGGCCCTTGATCAAGGAAGGTGAGAGAGATGAGTATTCATGTGAACCCTGTAGTTACCCAACTTATTTGAAAAACTTTCCAAACTACAGTGTAGGGTGAAATCTGAGGTGAAGTCTAGCACATTCTTCAAGTTGAGGTGTCAGGGCTGAGAGTCCGGGGAGGCATCTAAAGTTCAAAAGATGGAGAGGATATAAGACTTTAATTTTGATTTGTATTTGTTTTATTGTTAATGATGTTTAGCACCATTTTATTCATCTATTGGACATTCATTGTTTGTCTTCTTTCGAAAAATTCTATTAGGCCCTTTGACTACTTTTTATTCTTATTTTTTTTGTCTTAATGAGCAATTATTTTATTACTCCTTAGTTTCATCACATTTCATCTTGAAGTGACAGTTGGGTGGGAATTTATTTTAATCTGATAGGAAGCATTCTCCTTATTGTCACATAAAAAGATAACAGATTGGGAACAACTGTCTTTAAGTCAAACAATGATGCATATCGTCAATGACCACTTTCTAGTCAGGTTATTTGTTTTCATAGGTTTTGTCACTGAATTATGACTTTCTTGCATATTTTGTACAGTAACCTTTTGTCAGATACATGACTTACAATATTTTTCTCACTCCACAAGTTGCCATTTCACTCTGATGATTGCCTTCTTTGCAAGATAAAGATTTTTTGGCCGGGTGCTGTGGCTCATGCCTGTAATCCCAGTGACTTCTGAGGTTGAGGAAGCAGGATTGCAAGTTCAAACCAGCCTCAGCAAAAACCAAGGTGCTAAGCAACTGAGTTAGACCCTGTCTCTAATTAAAATACAAAGTAGGGATGGGAATATGGCTCAGTAGTGGAGTGCCCCTGAGTTTAAGCCCAAGTAATATTCCCCCCCCCCACCACCCAAGAAAGTTTTTGTTTTGGTGTAATACAACTTGTCCTATTTTCACTTTTGTTTTTTATTCTTTTGATGTCATATTTAACAGGGATAGTTATAAGAGATAATTTTTCATAAGGGTGTGGGCAAAATCAAACAACTGATAAGAATATAAATTAGTGTGATTATTATAGAAAACAGTTTGGAAATACCGCCAAAATTAAAAATGAAACCAATATATGATCCATCAATCCCATTTACAGGTATATATACAAAGGAAATGAAATCTGGATCTTAAAGAGGTATCTCCATTTTCACTTTTTGGTACTATTATTCACAATAATAAAGACATGGAAACAATTTATGTGTCTTCATGTCTGCCAGTGATTGTGTGGATTAAAAAATGTGGTATATACACACACACATACACATACACACTGAAATATTACTTGGTTCATAATAAAGGGATTCTATGTTTTTCTTCTTTATTTATTTATATATAACAGCAGAATGGATTACAATTTTTATTACCTCTATAGAGCATGGTTTTTATGTCTAGTTGTATAAATAGTATATTCACACAAATTCATGTCTTCATACATGTACTTTGGATAATAATGATTATCATATTCAACCATTATTAATTCCCTCTCCCTTTTCCTCACACCTTATCTAGAGTTCATCTATTCCTCCCAGGCCCCACCACCCTATCCCACTGTGAATCAGCCTCCTTATATCAAAGAAAATATTCAACATTTATTTTCTTTTTTTGGAGGGGGGAGTGGGGATTGGCTAACTTCACTTAGCATTATCTTCTCTAACTCTACCCATTTACCTGCAAAAGCCATGTTTTTATTCTCTTTTATTGCTGACTAATATTTCATTTTGTATATATGCCACATTTTTTTATCCATCATAGCCTGGAGGACATTTTGCTAAGTAAAACAAGACAGACACAGAAAGTCATATGCTGTACAATCTAATTTATATATGGAATTAAGTATTGTCAACTTTACAAAAGGGAAAGTATATAGCAGTTGCTATATACAAGAATAGTGAAGTGAAAATAGGAAAACATCAATTAAGATTGTAAAATTTTAGTTATGAAAAAATAATTTCTGAAAGTCTAATACACAGCATAGTGACTACAGTTAACAGTACTATATTATACACTTGCAGTTTGCCAAGATGGAATATCCTAGATGTTATTACCCTGGAAGAATGAAAGAAGAATGTATAGAAGACAGGAAAAAAAGAGGTAAATATGTAAGGTGATGGACATGTTTATTAGCTTGATTGTGGTAATTATTTCACAATGGATACATATACAAAATGATCAAATTTGTACACTGCAAATATAAACTATTTGTCAATATATGTCATTAAGTTCAGGGAAAAAAATATTTCAAATAGGATTATACCGAAAATAGAAACCTGAGAGTAAATAAAACCTGCCAAATAACAAGTAATTGGGAAATATAGAATAGAGAGCTGAATTTGCCCAAATTATTTTTGTTCACATAAAAAGTATTATATTATCAATAATAAAAAGCATAGTTGTTTATAGGTAATTATAATACTTTGAAGAGGCCTTCCATTGTCAGTATTAAATAATTATTTAAGAAAAAATTCTTATGAAAAATTTCTTTGCAAAACTAAATATTCAAATCCTGTTGATAAAAAAGAACAGAAATCATATTTTCTTCAATAATATAAAATCCATCTCCAAGGAGGACATTTAACTTTGCTAGAAGTGGGACTTACCTGAACAGATGCTCTGGTACTTTTATTTGAAGTAGCAAATGAGGTCACATGTATTTGTAGAATTAGCACATGTAACAGATGAAAATTGGATGCTGTGCCTATTTTCACTGTCATAGGGTTATGCTATGAGAAACCCCAGATGCTACTCTTTGGCAGACAGTTTTTATTTTTGTTGGGAGCTCAGAAGAATATTGTATGAATTTGGATATGTCCCAAACTTACTTTCCAAGTGTCTGGTCTAATTTAGTGAAGCAGATAATGCAAATAGACTTTCTTACTAGCAAGGTTATGTGTAAGATGACAGTTCACATGGTTTGGGAATACTTCATGAATAATGCTGCCTTCTCCATGCAGGGTGATGTTCTTCACTGTTTAATGAATGACATCTGTTTGTTGAACAGAAGTTTCCACATTTGACCTAAAAACAATTTTTCTATCTTTCTTTCTTTCTTTCTTTCTTTCTTTCTTTCTTTCTTTCTTTCTTTCTTTCTTTCTTTTTGGTACTAATTTTTAAGCATAGGAGCTTAACCAATGAACCACATCCTCAGTTCCTTTTATTTTTTATTTTAAGGCATGGTCTCACTAAGTTGTTCAGAGCTTTGCTAAATTGCTGGGGATAGCTTTGAACTTGTGATTCTCCTGACTCAAGTCACGAGATTTACAGTCAGGGGTCACCATGCCAGGTTACAAGTTTCTTAATCTACACTCTATGTTTTGCCTTCTAGTGGGCTCTGCTTGCTCTCATTTTGTATAAGATTATAGTAGTTGTTGAAAAACGGGTGGATGTTTACCCAATGATATTACTTGATTAATTTTGTTTCTTTTTAAGAGTTTATGATGATACATTTCTTTCTATAAATTTAATGTGTTTTGAGGTGTTTTAATTTTTTTCATATATTCACCTAAGATTAAACTGTTCTTTTAAATCTTAAAAGTAAATTAGGTTTCATAAGTACATTAGTGTTCCATTATTCTTCCATTTTTGTTGTATTATGAAGTTGGCTTTGTCTAGCCAAAATATGTCAAATACAAATACTTTAATTTCTGTCAACACTCATATTCTAAGAGATGAGGTTCAAGTTTTCATATTCTCATGGCTACAGAAAAAAAGAGAAGTAATAGTATAAGTCTCTTAATAGATTCTCATGTCATACAAAATAAAACAAATTTTTGACTGAAATAGTCTCTTTTTTCTCAGTGAACATTTCCTTCAATAATGAAAGAAACACTCTTAATATAGTCCTGTGTGATGATGTGAGAGACTGATGTTTGGACAAGAAAATGAAGATGAATCTTTGACTTCTGACAGATCAAACTATTTTGCTTCATGGGGAGATCAGGTCTTCACTTCTGGAAAAAATTACTGGGAGCTGGATGTGAGTGACTCTTGGTTCTGGGCTATGGGAATCTGTAGGATAAGGAAGAGCCACACACTGATTAAATTTGAGTTCATGTTTCTCCATTTATGTATAAAGAAGGATAAACAATTCACTCTCTTGACCACCTCCCCAATATTTTCTCACTATATAGAGAGATCTCTTGGTCTTGTTGGTGTGTTCTTTGATTTTCAATGTAAAAGTGTGAGTTTTTCTTCAATGTTGCCAAGAGTTTCCATATATAGAGTTATCCTGCTGGGTCCCTGAATTTCCCTGTCAGGCCATTTTTCTCCACATTTTTCTCTTACAAAATTAGGGATGATTCAGATACCTAACATTTTTTTTTTGTCTAGGACCTCCATATTTGAGGGACTGCTTCTCCATTGAAGCAAAGCAATAATACTGTGGCTGTCTTTTTTCCTCTCTTACTGTAGCCTCATTTTATTAAATATGAAGATATGATACAATGTAAAATTTTGTTGGCTTAATTTTTCTTTAATAAAAGCCATCATTAGTGACCCATTATGTATAATATAGGCTGTGGTTAATTCAATGTTTTGTGACCTTTGTGTGATTACAAAAACATAGATTTGTGATTCCAAATAAAGATCTAATAGAGGATCACAAGAGTTGGCACATATAGAAAGATCTGGCTATCCACAATGCAACCATCAGTTTGAAATCTCATTCTGGATCTGATAAGTCCTATTAATCAGTTCATTCTAATGGAGGAAAAGTAGTATAGTTGTGTGTGTGTGTGTGTGTGTGTGTGTGTGTACGCACGTGTAAGTGTATGTTAATATCATAGTAGGCACACATAATTCTCTATGTTAATTTAAAGGCTATAGCCCAATAATCAAACACAATAATGCAGTGTTTGATTTCTAGCAGGAGTGGCTGTGTGTTGTGCAGTTTAAAATTTATATTCAACTCCAGGGCATGAGACACGAGTTGGGAAGATAGCACAAAAATAAAGTAAGTCATCAAGAATACATTCTTGTACTTTCTACTGACTTTTTCATCTCACCATCACACAATACTTTGAGTTTTAATTGTTGTCATGTCATACTTAATCACATAATCATCAATGTATTTCTGCCATCAAATATTCTTCCTGAATGTATCATAGAAAAAAATTTGTTTTGTTTTTTTTAATGAAAAAAATAAAAATTTAAAGCTTGCTAGACATTGCTGTCTGACATACCTGATAATGAGTGTTCAGTATGTAGCCGTGAAGTTACCTACATTCAAATTGCCAGTTCAATTATTTATTAGTCCTGGTGGAAAGACTTATTTATTAAACATTTATTGTGTGGCCTACATAACAATATACTCTGTATGATTGAAATACAGAAACACATATACTTTTGGGCTTGGTGGAGTAATTCCAGTGAATTGGGAACCTGAGGAAGCAAAGTTGCTAGCTCAAGAACAGCTCTATCAATTTAGTGAGGTTCTAAGTAGCTTAGCAAGACCCTGTCTCTAAAGTAAGTAAAAATTGGGGGTGTAGTTTAATGGTTAAGTGCCCTTGGTTCAATACTTAGTACCAAACAAAACAAAAAGCAACATGAAACAGAAAACACCACCTATACTGCAATTATTATAAAGAAGATGAGACAGGAGGGATGAAAGAGATTTCAAGTAATGTGATGGTCTCCAAATGAACTTTAACTGTGAGTTCCCTCTCAAGTGAATCAGCTGTGTGTTCCCTCTCAAGTGAATCAGCTTAATTGACAGACAAATATTCATTCCAATGACTTCAAGTTCAAATAATGTAATGCAAGTGGAGTTTACCTGAGTTTTCTAACAGAGTATAAAATTGCCTGCAAATATTAAAATATTATTAGTAGAAAAAATTCACTATTTTAATTTTCTTGATATGCATTTTCTTCAATACTTCCTACTATGAGCTAATCTACAATGTCAAGTGCTATCAGCAAGCACAGTCTACCTTCTTTATTCTCAGTAGATAAACTTGCAGCCTACCAGGATAACAAGATTTACGCAGTGTCTTACATTCATCTTCATATGTGATATTCTTAATTTGACAGTAATTTCAGTGCTGCATTTCAATTGTGTGCAAAAAAGTAACTTAAAGTTAGTTTATATTTTTCATATGGAGTACATATTAATTAAAATGCCTTCCTTACGCTTAACATGAATTGTTATGTCCTAGATCTATATAGTATTTAGTATGCCCCTTCTCACATTAGAATGCCCTAATATAAGCACATATTATGCTAGATAGAGAAAAGTTTCCAATGTGCTGCTAACATAATAGGCTAGAAAAATATTAAAGGATAATGTCAATGAAAAGCAAGAAAGAGAAAGATTTTCAGATTTACATGTTAAAGAGGGTGCAATATTTTAAAATTAGAAATTATTATCTTATTTTATGCTGTAAGGTCGATTTTGAAATTTCCCTGGGGATAAAAATATGGACCAGTGTAATATGAAGATATCTATTGATAAGTAAGCATAAAATTGAACTTAGGCTGATGGAGACAATCAACATTTAAATGGACATATTATTAAATCACGTACTAAGCTAAAAGTGCTATAAATTTCCTTAAGTGACAAATGCAAAATACTTTTCCATTTTAAAGATTAATGCATATGAATAAGAACATATATTTTCATAACAAATGAGACATATATATCTATTTAAAAAAGAAAGAGATTGTGGGGTATATCCATGAGAAAAATAATGGTGTTAAGAAATTATATCATTTGTAATATGTTCAATTCAACCAAACTGTGGGTTCATTTATCTCTTACTCTCTGTTGGTATTGGGAATTGATCTTAGTGGATTCTTGACCCCTGAGTCATCTCCTTAGTCTATTTATTTATTTATTTAGTTAGTTAGTTATTCATTCATTCATTCATTCATTCGTTTATTTATTTATTTATACTTTGAGACATGGTCTCAAGTTGCTTAGATCTTGTTAAGATGCTGAGGCCGACCTTCAACTTGTGCTCCTCCTGCCTCAGTCCCCCAAGTCACTGAGCATGTGGCCTGAGGGTTTGTTTCTCACAGATACTCAGTGTAAAGTAAAGGCTTTTATAGGATCTTTTAGGGCACAGGCCAATCTGCCTTAACACAGGTGCAAATTGTGAAAAACTAGTGTTTTCTTCTCACCTGTTTCTCTAAATACAGGAGATAATCAAACAGAAAATTTTCAACAACTGGACTTTTATCTTTGTATGCAAAAAAAGGCAACTGAGGTTTTATTATAAACATAAGCTGAACTAATATTAATCATTCAATATGGTTTTGACACTTAAACAACTTGCAAAGGTACATAAAATCTCAAGATTCTTTTTTTTATTGGTTGCCCATGACAATACAATGATCTTTACATATCATATATTTGAATCAAATGGGGTAATTTCTCATTTTTCCAAGTGTACATGTGGCAGAATAATATTGGTTATACAGACACATATATACATACAGCAATACTAGTGTCTATTATATTCTGCTGCCCTTCCTATCCCTCTTCCCCCTCCCCTTTCCTCCCATCACTTCTCTTTACCCAAACTAATGTGACACATTTCTTTTTTCTTTTTTGCCTCACATCATCATACATGTATTTTGTATAATGATGAAGGTCTCCTTTCATCTTCCCTGCAATTCGGCTTCTCTCTCCCATTCTCTCCCACCTCTATTCCCTATTTAGTGGTAATCTTCTTCTCATGTTCTTCCTCCCTATCCCATTTTGAATAACCCCTTATATCAGAGAAGATATTGGCATTTGTTTTTTAGGGATTGGCTAAATTCAGTTAGCATAATCTGCTCTAATGCAATCCATTTCCCTGCAAATGCCATGAATGAATAAAAAAAATGTGGCATTTATACACAATGGAATATTATGCAGCACTAAAAAATAACAAGATTATGACATTTGCAGCTTTCTTGTTTTTAATCTTCTAAATGGATCTCTAAAACAGGATAAATTCTCCAAATTATGAAAATACTTTTCAGAAATATTTCCTTATTTTTTCTGTCTGTACCAATTAGATTCCATAGTTGACACGCTCCTCCTCCTGTTCATTTTACACAGTCCTTTATTAGCTAAGTATATTATTAAAGTTTTTTTTTTTCTCACTGAGACCCAAATACCTGACAAGAACAACTTTGAAGAAGAAAAGTTTATTTGAGGCTCATAGTTTGGTTTTAGAGGTCTTAATTTATAGATGGATGACTCCATTTCTCTGGTAAGAGTGAAGCAGCTTTTTTTTGGGAAAGAGCCCATCAGAGGAAAGCTGCCCCACTTGTAGTGGCTATAAGAAAAGAGACAGGGGAAAGAATAGTATACAATGTAGATAAACCCCAGGAAAAAAATTACACATCTATTTGCCAACGTTTTTTCAACCATTATAAAAAAAACTTCTTTCTTTAATGATGCTTCTGAAAATATTTAATTTTATTTATTTTTAACATTTTTGGGATATTGGAGATTAACCCAAAAGCACTAGCATCTCACTGCAGCATCTCACTTTTCCACTGAGGTTGGCCTTAATTTTGCAATCCTTCTGCTGCAGACATTCAAATCATTGGCATCACAGGGGTACTCCACTGAGACTAGCTGGTTACATTTACTTACTGTATCTTTCAGCTTTGAAGATCTGTATGAGAGTTATTATTACACGGAAAATACAATAGAGGACTGAAAAAGGTGAGAACAGTGGAATACTTGCCAGTTATATTAATGATGTTGTTTATTCATTAGCTTCTTTTTTTTGGCAAAAGTATACTTTTTCATAGAAATAAGAATAAAAACTTATGTGGAGAACATGGGACATTTTGAGGGTTTTTTTAAAGCTTGGTTTTAGAGATATTAGTTCATAGATGGATGACTCCATTGATCTGGTTAAGAGTGAAGCACCTTTTTAATTAATTAACTAATTAATTATCCATGACAGCAGAATGCATTTCCATTCATGTACACAAATGCAGTACAATTTTTATTTCTCTGGTAATACACAATTTATGTTTTGTGTTATAACAAAGCAGATGAAATGGTAAAGAAGTCAAGGAATACCTTAGAAAGATGGAATGGAATCTTAAAGAGGACATGAGACAGCAAATTCAAACAATGGAAGTACACATTGAAAATGAATTACATAAACAGATAAAAGAAGCAAATAAGCATCTTTATCAGGAGATAGAGATTATAAAAAAATTCAAACAATAATCCTAGAAATGAAGGAACTATAAACCAAATTAAAACTCAAATGAGAGTATTACTAATAGAGTGGGGCAAGTAGAAGCCAGAACATCAGATAATGAAGACAAAATATATCATCTTGAAAAGAGTCTAGCCAACTCAGAAAGGCTAGTAAAAAATCATGAGAAAAACATCCAAGAGATATGGGATAACATAAAAAAAAAAAAAACAAACAAACTTAAGAGTCATCAGGATAGAGGAAGGTATAGAGGTTCAAACAAAGGGAATGAGAAATCTGTTGAATGAAATAATTATGGAAAACTTTCCAGAGATAAAAAAGGAAACGGATGTACACATTGTAGATACATACAGGACACCGAGCATACAAAATCACAATAGATCAACACCACGACACATTGTTATGAAGATATCCAAAATACAGAACATAGAGAAAATATTAAAAGCTACAAGAGAAAGGAGGCAAATTACATTCAGGGGTAAACCAATAAGGTTACCAACTGATTTTTCATCATAGACGCTGAAAGCAAGAAGATCCTGGAACAATGTATTTCAAACACTGAAAGACAATGGATGCCAACCAAGAATTTTGTATCCAGCAAAATTAAGCTTCAGGTATGACAATGAAATAAAATTTTTTCATGATAAACAAATTTAAAAGAATTTTCAGCCAGAAAACAAACATTGGAAAGCATCTTGAGCAAAACACTACACAAGGAAGAAATGAAAAACAATAACCAAAACCAACAGTGGGAAGTACCTCAGTAAATCAAGAGGGCAGGGGAAAAGCTAATCATGCAGATACAAACCAAATTAAAAAAGAAAAAAAGATAAATAATCAAACATGGCTGGAAGTACAAACCACATATCAATAGTAACTCTAAACGTTAATGTCTTAAACTCACCAATGAAGTGACATAGGCTGGTAACATGGATTAAAAAAACAAATCCAACAATATGCTGCCTCCAGGAGACACATCTGATTTGAAAATCATACACAGGCTGAAAGTGAAAGGTTGGGAAAAAACATACCAAGCACATGGTCCTCGTAAGCAAGCATGGGTGGCCATCCTCATATCAAATAAAATCTACTTCAAGACTAAATCAATCAAAAGGGATAAGGAAGGTCATTATGTACTGTTAAAAGGAAACATTCACCAACAAGACATAAGAATTATCAATATTTATGGACCAAAGAATGGTGCCGTGATGTTCATAAAACAAACTCTCCTCAAGTTCAAGAATCAAATAGACCACAACACAATAATTATGGGTGACTTCAACACACCTCTCTCACAATTGGACAGATCCTCCAAACAAAAGTTGAATTAAGAAACTATAGAACTCAATAACACAATTAATAAGCTAGACTTAACTAACATATATAGAATATATCAACCATCATCAAGTGGATATACTTTTTTATCAGTAGCACATGGATCAATCTCAAAAATAGACCATATATTATGCCATAGGGCAACCCTCAGTAAATATAAAGGGGTGGAGATAATACCATGCATTTTATCTGATCATAATGGAATGAAACTGAATATAAATGATAAAAGAAGGAAGGAAAAATCCTACATCACATGAAAAATGAACAATATATAACTGAATGATCAATGGGTTACAGAAGACATAAAGGAGGAAATCAAAAAATTCTTAGAGATAAATGAAAATACAGACACAACATATTGGAATCTATGGGACACAATGAAAGCAGTTTTAGAGGGAAGTTCTTTGCCTGGAGGTCATTCCTCAAAAAAAAAAAAAAAAAAAAAGAAAGAAAAAAACCAACAAATAAATGAGCTCACACTTCATCTCAAAGCCCTAGAAAAGGAAGAGCAAAACAACAGCAAATGTAGCAGAAGGCAAGAAATAATTAAAATAAGAGCAGAAATCAAAAAAATTGAAAGAAAAAAAACATGGAAAAAATTGACAAAACTAAAAGTTGGTTCTTCGAAAAAATAAATCAGATCAACAGACCCTTAGCCATGCTAATGAAGAGAAGATGAGAGAGAATTCAAATTACTAACATATGGGATGAAAAAGGTAATATCACAACAGATGGTACAGAAATACAGAAGACAATTAGAAATTATTATGAAACCCTATATTCCAAAAAAATAGAAGATAGTGAAGACATCAATAAATTTCTTAAGTCATATAATTTGCCCAGACTGAGTCAGGAGGATAAACACAATTTGAACAGACCAATATAAATTGATGAAATAGAAGAAGCCATAAAAATACTACCAACCAAGAAAAGTCCAGGACCAGATGGGAATAAAGCAGAGTTTTACAAAACCTTTAAAGAAGAATTAATATCAATACTTTCAAGTTATTTCAGGAAATAGAAAAAAAAAGGGAGCTCTTCCAAATTCATTCTATGAGGCCGACATCACCCTGATTCCGAAACCAAACAAAGACACCTCAAAGAAAGAAATCTACAGACCAATATCTCTAATGAACCTAGATGCAAAAATCCTCAATAAAATTCTGGTGAATCAGATACAAAAACATATCAAAAAAAATTGTGCACCATGGTCAAGTAGGATTCATCCCTGGGATGCAAGAATGTTTCAATATGCGGAAATCAATAAATGTTATTCACCACATCAATAGACTTAAAGATAAGAACCATATGATTATCTCTATAGATGCAGAAAAAGCATTTGACAAAGTAGAGCATCGCTTTATGTTCAAAACACTAGAAAAAATAGGGATAACAGGAACTTACCTCAACATTGTAAAAGCTATCTATGCTAAGCCTCAGGCTAGCATCATTCTGAATGGAGAAAAATTGAAGGCATTCCCTCTAAAATCTGGAACAAGACAGGGATGCCCTCTATCAACACTTCTATTCAATATAGTTCTCGAAATACTGGCCACTGCAATTAGACAGACAAAAGAAATTAAAGTCATAAAAATAGGAAAAGAATAACTTAAATTATCACTATTTGTGGATGACATGATTCTATACCTAGAAGACCCAAAAGGGTCTACAAAGAAACTACTAGAACTAATAAATGAATTCAGCAAAGTGGCAGGATATAAAATCAACATGCATAAATCAAAGGCATTCCTGGATATCAGTGACAAAACTTCTGAAATGGAAATGAGAAAAAACACCCATTCACAATATCCTAAAAAAAAAATAAAATACTTGGGAATCAACCTAACAATATAGGTAAAAGAGTTATACAATGAAAACTACAGAACCCTAAAGAGAGAAATAGAAAAAAATTTTAGAAGATGGAAAAATATACACTGTTCATGGATAGGCAGAACTAACATCTTCAAAATGGTGATATTACCAAAAGTTCTCTATAGGTTCAATGCAATGCCAATCAAACTCCCAATGGCATTTCTTGTAGAAATAGTTAAAGCAATCATGAATTTCATATGAAATAATAAAAGACCCAGAATAGCAAAAGCAACTCTAAGCAGGAAGTGTGAATCAGGCGGTATATCGATACCAGATTTCAAACTATACTACAGAGTAATAGTAACAAAAACAGCATGGTACTGGTACCAAAACAGGCGGGTGGACCAATGGTACAGAATAGAGGACACAGAGACCAATCCACAAAGTTACAACTATCTTATATTTGATAAAGGGGCTAAAAGCATGAAATGGAGGAAGGACAGCATCTTCAAAAAATGGTTCTGGAAAACTGGAAATCCATATGCAACAAAATGAAACAGAATCCCCTTCTCTCAGCATGCAAAAAAGTTAAGTCAAAATGGATCAAGGAGCTTGATATCATATCAGAGACTGTGTCTGATAGAAGAAAAAGTTGGCTCCGATCTACATATTGTGGGGTCGGGCTCCAAATTCCTTAATAGGACACTCATAGCACAAGAGTTAATAATAAGAATCAACAAATGGGACTTACTTAAACTAAAAATTTTTTTCTCAGCAAGAGAAACGATAAGAGAGGTAAATAGGGAGCCTACATCCTGGGAACAAATTTTTATTCCTCACACTTCAGATAGAGCCTTAATATCCAGAGTATATACAAAGAACTCAAAAAATTAAACAATAAGATTACAAATAACCCAATCAACAAATGGGCCACGGACCTGAACAGACACTTCTCAGAGGAGGACTTACAATTAATCAACAAATACATGAAAAAATGCTCACCATCTCTAGCAGTCAGAGAAATGTAAATCAAAACCACTCTAAGATACCATCTCACTCCAGTAAGATTCACAGCCATTATGAAGTCCAACAGCAACAAGTGCTGGCAAGGATGTGGGGAAAAGGGTACACTTGTACATTGCTGGTGGGACTGCAAATTGGTGCCGCCAATTTGGAAAGCAGTAAGGATATTCCTTGGAAAGCTGGGAATGGAACCACCATTTGACCAAGCTATTCCCCTTCTTGGACTATTCCCTAAAGATCTTAAAAGAGCGTACTATAGGGATACTGCTACAAAGATGTTCATAGCAGCACAATTCACAATAGCTAGGCTATGGAACCAACCTAGATGCCCTTCAATAGATGAATGGATAAAAAAAATGTACAATGTAGTACTACTCAGCACTAAAAAAATGACAAAATCATGGCATTTGCAGGGAAATGGATGGCATTAGTTCAGATTATGCTAAGTGAAGCTAGCCAATCCCTAAAAATCAAATGCCAAATGTCATCTTTGATATAAGGAGAGCAACTAAGAAGAGAGCAGGGAGGAAGAGCATGAGAAGATCACCATTAAACAGGGATGAGAGTTGGGGAGGAAAAGGGAGAGAGCAGGGAAATCGCATGGTAAAGGAAGAAGACCCTCATTGTCATACAAAATTACATATAAGACGAAGTGAGGTGGAAAGGGAAAAAACAAGAGAGAGAAATGAATTACAGTAGAAGGGGTAGAGAGAGAAGATGGGAGGGGAGGGGAGGGGAGGAGAGGGGGGGATATTAGAGGATAGGAAATGTAGCAGAATACAACATACACTAGTATGGCAGTATGTACAAAAGTGGATGTGTACCCGATGTGAATCTGCAATTTGTATATGGGGTAAAAATGGGAGTTCATAATCCGCGTGAATCAAATATATGAAAGAGCTTTGTCAAGAGCTTTGTAATGTTTTGAACAACTAATAATAAAAAAATTAAAAAATGAAAAAAGAAGTCAGTTATGTATTGAAAAAGAACATCATTGATGATAAAAATGAGGATAAAGTCATAATATGAAGCATACACTGAAAAACAGATAGTCAAGATACTAATTGAGTTGGCAAATATTGTATGTATAAGAAAAGAGTGTGTAGCAAAATTAAACAAAGGAATGATAATAGCATGAATGGTGTTCTTGTCCTGAGACCTCAATGTTACCAGCAGCATCCAGTTTATTGCCCCAACTATTACTGAGGATACTGTGAATTTGGAGGGGACATCTTCCCATTGCTTTTCTGTCATGTTCACTTTGATTCATTGCTCATGACCAGTGATTCAGGACTAAGTTTCAAAGCCATTATATGATGGAAACTCTACCACATTCAAATCATAAAATATTATTTTGGCTTCCACCTAAACTACTGGTTGTCTGTGTAACTGGGATCCAAATTCATCTCTCTCTCTCTCTCTCTCTCTCTCTCTCTCTCTCTTTATCACTCTTTCTCTCTCTCTCTGTTTTATTATTTATCTGGATATGTCTGTTAAATAAAATTTATTTGAGGACATTGATTTGGACTGAGCTTCCAAAGTAAGCCTAACATACCAAGCCTGGGGCTGTGGTGAATGCTGGTAATTCCGTTGGGTTGAGAGTGCTTCAATTTTCAAGAACAACAACAACAAAAAAAAAGACTAACAGACTAACTTGTTATGGAGTTTAACCACAGTATCGGAGCTTCTATTAATCATAGAAGGCTCTGTAAACCATTAACCAATTCAGTTGTCTCTAACCTTACTTCCATATTCTATAAATTCTGTTAGATCAAGTCCTGGGCTGGGCTTCCCTGAATTTGTCTTATTTCTGGTGATTGTCTTATTTGAGATCTGCTTTTGTTTTATTTTGCATTTCTCTTTTTTTATATATAATTGCTGAAAAAATACTTTGTATTTAATTACTATTTTTGATTCATTGAAGGACTTTTATTTTCAACTCATGAATATCTTCTCATCTAAAAATAAAATATTTGGGAATCAACTTAATGAAAGTGGTGAAAGATCTATATAATGAAAATTACACAACCCTAAAGAAAGAAATCAGAGAAGACCTTAGAAGATGGAAAGATCCATTTTTCTCTTGAATAGGCAGAATTGATATTATCAAAATGATCATAGTACCAAAATCACTATAGAGATTTAATAAAATTTCTATCAAAATCCAAATGACATTCCTCACAAAAATAAAAAAGAGAGATTATGAAACTAATATGGAAAAATAAGTAACCCATGATAGCTAAAGCAATTTTTAGCAGGAAGAGTGAAGCATCTGGAATCACTGTACAACATTTTAAACTATACTACAGAGCAATAGTAACAAAAACAGCATGGCATTGGCACCAAAACAGACTTGTAGACCAATGGTACAGAATAGAAGACACAGAGACTAACCCAAAAAATTGCAATCATCTTATATTATACAAAGTCACCAAAAAATATATTTGATAAAACATAGCCTCTTCAACAAATGGTGATAGGAAAACTGAAAATCCATTTGCAACAAAATGAAATTAAAGCCCTATCTCTTACCAGGCACAAAACTCAACTCAAAATGGATCAAGGATCTAGGAATAAAACCAGAGACATCATTATCCAACACATGTATGAAGACATAAATTGGTGTCAACATACTTTATATACAACCAAAGATATAGAAAATTTGCTGTATATGTGTAATAAAAATTGTAATGCATTCGACTGTCATATAGTTTTTTAAAAATCAATTAAAAAGAGATCATGTGTCTAATAAAAGAAAAAGTAATGTCAATCATGTGGGATTAAGCCCTAAATTCCTTAATAAGACTTGTGTAGCTCAAGAAATAAAATTAAGAATCAATAAAAAGGATGGACTCAAATTAAAAAGTTTCATCTCAGCAAAAGTAAAAACCTTTGAGGTCAATAGAGAGCCTACATCTTGGGAACAAATTTTTACCCCTCATAGGTAGAGCACTAGTCATATAGAACACTAATCTCTAGCGTGTATAAAGAACTCAAAAATGTAAGCACAAAAAAATAAATGGGCCAAGGATCTGAACAGACACTACTCAGAAGATGCTATAAAATCAATTAACAAATATATGAATAAAAGTTCATAATTTCTAACAATTAGAGAAATGCAAATCAAAACTATTCTAACATTTCATCTCACTCCAGTCAGAATTACAGCTATTATGAAGACAAACAGCAATAAATATTAGTGAGAATGTGGAAAAAAATGTACATTCATACACTGCTGGTGTACCTGTAAATTGGTGCAGCCAATATGGAAAGAATTATAGAGATTCCTTGGAAAAAAATTGGAATGGAACCACCATTTGACCAAGCTATCCCACTCTTTGGTCTATACCCAAATGACTTAAAAAGAGCATACTACAAGGACACAGCCACATCAATGTTTATTGTAGCACAATTCACAATAGTTAAACTGTGGATCCAACCTAGATGCCCTTCAGTAGATAAAATGATAAAAAATGTGGCATATATAGACAATGGAACATTGCTAAGCAATAAAAGAGAATAAAATCATGGCGTTTGCAGCTAAATGGATGGAGTTAGAGAAGGTAATACTAAGTGAAGTTAGATAATCCCCAAAAATCAAATGCTGTATGTTTTCTCTAATGTAACAAGGCTCATTCATAGTGGGGTAGAAAGGGGGAGCATTAGAACAATAGAGGAACTCTAGATACGGCAGAGGGGTGGAATTTGAAGTGAGGGGGCATGAGGTTAAAAATGATGGAGAAATGTGATGGACATTATTATCCAAAATACATACATGAAGACACAAATTGTTGTGAATGTACTTTGTATACAACCAGAGATATGAAAAATTGTGCTCTCTATGTGAAATAAGAATTGTAATGTCGCGACCCCTTGCCCGCAAGGAAGACGCAACTCAGGAATCTTCTTTCAGCAGTTTATTCAGGCCTTGATTAAAGTATCTTTTAGTGACCTCCCTCTCTACCCCCGAGCGCCCAAGCACAGCCTAATAAAGCCTCCCACGTACCAATCTTAAGCCGCCGCGTGGATCTTTCTTATAGGGTGGCAAGGGATAGCGTGCCAACTCTCCACAAAAGAATTTGTTTATCACAGGCCACAGTGGAAGCCGGCGCCATCTTCTAATGGCGGCCACAATCTACAACAATGGCTTACCACAGTTCCCCCTTCTATTTTATAAAACAATGTAGGCGAAAGTAGAGGTCCTATCCCACTGTGTAGAAGCGGCTGCAATGTATGGTTCAGTCCTAAGGAGGCGCCTTCCCCAGACCTGACCCCATATCAGCCGACGCCTTTTTTCGTAGGGCGGGGGTGTGGACGTCAAACCCGCATGTAATAGGACATGCTTTCCTTGAGGTCCGTTGAGGGATCACTCAAGTGCAGTGCTTTGCCTCGCATCCTGCATCGTGATGAAGGTAGACGAAGGGGGACAGCTGAGGCTGTTCTGTGGCTGTACACAACGACAAACGAGTTGACAGCACCCTGAAAGGAAGGCACGGACTTTAAGGCGATAGAGAAGCATTAGTGTGGAAACCCACCTGCGTGCAATGGCAGCAAGACCGGCAGAGTGTAAGGGCTTTCCAACACTAAGAGAATAATGAGGAAAGACATGCCGATCCCAGTGCAATGTTATAATAACTTGGGGTGCAATGGCCATGTCAAAGATTTACTGTTTAAGCTGCGCAAGCCAGACTTGAGGTGAATTGCCATTTTCTAAAGCTGCAAGAGCTTGGATGATCATAGCCTTATCGTGAGCATTGCGGGCCTTGAGGCGACAGAGAAACCACAAACAGAGAAACATACTGAAGCAACACATTGCACCAAAAATGCCTACCCCCACCCACTCTTTAAAAAAGGAAAAGGCAGAAGATATCCAATCGGTGAATTGACCCAAAGTCATGGGATCAACACGGGTGTTATTCAAGACAGCTATCTGGGTTAGTTGAGACTGGATCATGTCTTCCGTTTCCATGGACCAATTTCCAGCCAAATATTCGCCAATGATGCGGGAAGCATTCCTGGAATCATTAAATCTGACAGAGGTTATGCATAAATGTGCACGTTGGTCAACACAACCCAAAAGCACTAAGTCAGCCAATTCTTCTACCTGAGCTTGGAGTAAATCTATTCTTTGGTTGGCAGCTAAAATCCTTGACAAAATATGTTGATTAATTGTATTTTGGGATTCAAGTATGGTGGAAGTTTGTTGGACAACTTGATTAATAGTGGCAGCAGTTTGTACTTGATTGGCCATAGCCACTCCGGCCGTAACCGCTGCAGCAGCAGATATCGCCACGGCTGTCACTATAGCTGCTGTGATCCCAAAATCTCTGCGGACTCTAAGTAGCTCAACAATAGGGAATTTATCAGGATCTGCAGTGACCGGGATTGGGACAAAAGTTGGAATTTTTATAACCACTGCTACAGTCCAGGAACCATTCCAACACTCAGATAAGAGACAGGTAGTATGAGAACAATCCAGCATCCCCGATGAGGTGGCCTTAGCCAAAAGGAATAAGAAGGGGGATTGGACACAGACCATTGCAGGAGGCAATGTGGCATTATACAACAGAGAGTTGAATGAAACAGATGTAAGTCTATTACCTTGTTCACTTTCCCTAACAGTACCAGAAATATTAGCCAGCCAACTTTTGGCTCCTACCAACTGAGCCAGTGCAGAAATATCGGCTGAAGCCCCCTTTTCATTGGAAATCAGCCATTGAAACCAGGACCAACCTACTCCTGTAGAGGAGCTGGCACTATAGTTAAAGTTATAAACATACCTATTAAGAGAGGGGGAAAGGGAGAAACCTTTAGCTACTTGATGTTTCTCCCAAGAATGATCCTGACAAGGCGTAAATGTTGGGGGGAAATCAAGATTAGGGGAACAGTAAGGAGAGGCCTTGAAATGAGTGGCATTATAAATACTACTAGAAGAAGGAGGCACTGGGATTAGTACCTCAGAGATAATAGCCAAGGTAGTTATGTTAAGAGCAGAGCTGCTGTTTGCGGGGGTCTCTGAGCCTGATTGCTTCCCCAAAACTCCCTTGCTCAATACAGCACTGATAATGCTTCCTGAGACCTGATTGGACCGCAATGGGTCCTCCCAGTTAGTCAAATTTTTGGTCTTAAGGCTAATGCAATTAGCGTTTCTAAGGCTGAAACAAAAAACTCCTGTGAGATTAACTTGAGATTGATTAAAAATTCTCTCCATGTCCCCTCTAGGAGAGGCACAGGGAGCAGACATCTCACATGAGGTTGAAAAAAGAGTGGGGAGGACACTAGAATTACCATGAACCGGCATCGGCATTGGCCAGGCCCGTGCCACTGCCCACCACCGCATTGGTGTCGCCTGTGCCATCGGCACCAGCACCAGAGCCAGAGCACTTAGCAGAATGAAGATCCTCATCACAGGATTGTTGTGGTATCTCTTGTTGCTGGTCAGTTGATGTCGAGACTCTTCTTGTCAAGCGTTCAGGTACCCACAATGGTTCCGTACGATCCTGGGGAAAAACACATACAGATCCTCGTGCCCATGTCAGCACGGGGTCAAGGCCGTTCCATTGGCCCGTAAGAACATCCTTCCACTTAACATAGCCAATCACAGAGGGCTGAGGGGACACATGTCTATCGGCTGCAGAGCGACCATGAATATCCAAATTCAAAAAATTAATGGTAAAGAGAGCTAAGGACAGGCGTTCTTTAGGAGTGTGTTCAGCTCCTATTCCCCCTTTTTGTTTTTGTAAAGTTTCCTTTAAGGTGCGATGAGCACGCTCAACAATGCCTTGTCCTTGAGGATTATAAGGCAAACCATGAGTAAGTTGCACTCCCATAGTAGAACAAAAATCTGTAAATTGTCTGCCAGTATAAGCAGGTCCATTATCAGTCTTGAGGGATGCAGGTGCACCCCATGCTGCCCATGCCTCTAAACAGTGAGTAATGACATTACGTGCCTTTTCTCCCGATAAAGCAGAAGCATGGATAATTCCAGAGCACGTATCAACGGAAACATGCACATACTTAAGGTTACCAAAGTCAGGTATATGTGTCACATCCATTTGCCAAACAACCAATGGCTTTAATCCCCGTGGGTTTACTCCATAATTAGGGGGATGAAGAAATGTGACACAATGGGGACATTGCAATACTATCTGCCGAGCATCCGCTCTTGAGATGGAAAAACGCCTGCGTAGCGTTAATGCATTAACACGGAAGTTTTGGTGAAACAACTTAGCCCCCTCTAAGGAGGAAGCCAAGCATATCAATTGACCTCTAGTGGCTAAGTCCGCACAGGCATTACCTTGGGATAATGGACCAGGAAGAGAGGTGTGAGCCCTGATGTGCATTGGATAAAAAGAAGCAGTGCGGTTAGAGATAAGCTGTTGAAGCTGAGTAAAGTAAACAGACACATTGTGGGCATCACTAATAGTTCCCACGGCCTCCAGGACTTTCAGTGCTTGTACCACATAGCTGGAGTCCGAAATAAGATTAAAAGGAAAAGAACACTGTTTAAAAACTTTAATAACAATTTGTAGTTCTACCCATTGTGGATTTCCAGGAGCAAATTGATGCTGGATAGGGGGAGAGTCATTAATTACATAAGCTCCCATTCCAGACTTGGAACCATCAGTAAAAATGTTAACAGCCCCCTCTATGTTTGGGCATGGAAAACTCTCCTCGAAACACCCCCACCGTACGGCGGCGGGTCCGGAGGATCATTTTTTTTTTTCTTCTTTCTGAGCTCCTGTTTATTTTTGTTCCCTTTTCCCATAGTTAGACTCCCTAGCTGCCGAGACAGTCTTCTGAGCTCCTCCTCCTCATCGTCCTCCTCTTCTGACCCACTTTTGCATGGGAGTGTGCGCAGTGTACTGAGATCTGGATACAAGCGTTTCCTCCCCCGTTTCTCGCTCTGTACATTCCCTTCCTCCTGAAATATTTCACTCCGTGCCAGAGATAATCGCCTCTTCCCCTGTTTCTCACTCCGCACACTGCCATCCTCCTGAAATACGTCACTGCCTGCCGGAGATAATTGTTTCATCCCCTGTTTCTCGCTCCGCACACTCCCACCCTCCTGAAATACCTCACTGCCTGACATTTCTGATCTTTCTTCATGTAATTGCTCTAAAACTTCTTGTCCTTTAGTAAGTGTTTCCTGACATCTGCCATCTGCGAGGCAACTACGGATCATCTTCCAAAGGGGTATCACCCCACCCTCTAATATGCCCTGCTCAGAAGTAAAGTCAAGATCTGTGCCTAACTTATCCCAGCTAGGTATAGTGAGGCTGCCAGAAAATGCGAACCACGGTGCAACAATATCTGTCTTCTGTAAAAATCTCTGTAAAGTACTACGTTTCACTTTTAGGCCCTTGGAACGTAACAGGTTATCTAGGGCCAGGAGAAGCGGACTTGAAGATACGGCACCCATGACACAACAAAAGACACACAAAAAACAAAAGTGAAAGTAAGAGCGAAAGTACACAGTGCAGCTGCAATAAGATATAATGCTCTCTCTGGCTTTACAGAGGAGCTGCCGCTTTGATAGCGGGTCCCAATTACCTAGGACTAATCTCCGCTTTGACCGCGGGTCCCAATTATCTAGGACTGATCTCCGCTTTGACCACGGGTCCCAATTATCTAGGACTGATCTCCGCTTTGACCGTGGGTCCCACTTACCTGGGACTAACTGGTGCACCACCCCTGACTGCTGAAAGTTCTGGTTCCCGGGTTTCGGCACCACTTGTCGCGACCCCTTGCCCGCAAGGAAGACGCAACTCAGGAATCTTCTTTCAGCAGTTTATTCAGGCCTTGATTAAAGTATCTTTTAGTGACCTCCCTCTCTACCCCCGAGCGCCCAAGCACAGCCTAATAAAGCCTCCCACGTACCAATCTTAAGCCGCCGCGTGGATCTTTCTTATAGGGTGGCAAGGGATAGCGTGCCAACTCTCCACAAAAGAATTTGTTTATCACAGGCCACAGTGGAAGCCGGCGCCATCTTCTAATGGCGGCCACAATCTACAACAATGGCTTACCACATTGTAATGCATTCCACTATTGTATATAAATAAATAAATATAAATAAAAATTACAAATAGAGATACACAAAAGGCAAACACAAAAATAGACAGGCATTATACCAGTTCTTATAAGTTAGTTTGAACAGAAGCTGGGGAAGGGCATAAGACAAAGCAGACTGGTTAATATCACCTTACTTTCCTCGTAAGGATTAACACACAGAACATTCTCTTACTGTGTTGGCAAAAACCGGTCTGTTTAGGTGATTGGCCATTCTCCAGAGTTTCTCAAAAGGTCAAATAAACTATTTGGTTTTTGTTTAGTTGTGAGGAACATTTGTACAAGTGGCTCTATTTTGGTTTGGACTCTTGAGGACAAGTTCAAATTAGTGAACACCTATTTATTTTAGTTAACAGAATATACATTTTTAAAAAGCATTTAACTATATACAACTATAGTGAACAAATTAAAATTTGAGAACATATTTAAGTGTCCATTTTCTTTAATGAGATTCAATTTCCCATTTTCAATTTTTCTGATCATTACTTGTAAAGGTTGTGGGGGGAAAATAAGGTTGAGGCCAGTCACCTAATGCATATAAAGTTTTGAGACCTCAAAACCTTTCAATTGAGAACTCAGAAATTTACAAGGATGTCTTTGGTTTAAGGTGGGAGTTTAAATTCAGCATTTCCTTAATTGAAAAATTCTAAGTAAGTTCAATTTTGAAAAACAGAAAATTTAGAGAAAAGTGGAACTGGAACGAAATGTAAAATGAAAAAGAGATCAATGATAATTATTTTCTTCAATTATTATTATTATAATAATTTTATATTATGATTATAATAATTTTTTTTGTATCAGGAATTGAACCCAGAGGCACTTAACCACTAATCTATAGTCCTAGACCTTTTTCTTTTTCTTTTTTATTTTGATACAGAGTCATGCAAAATTGCTTAGGCTGACTTTGAAATTGCAATTCCCCTGCTTCAGACTCCTTAGCAGCTGGATTTACAGGCACACACCACTGCTCCCAGCTCCTTCAATTTAATCTTGAAGATCAATTTTTCACTCATGTGTTCCCTTAGCCCCATACACTTAGATATCCTTCATCTTCTTTCTGCATCTCTAGTGCATTTCCAAAGGAATTTGGGAAACATCCATAAGTAACTTTATATTACTGTAATTCTATTAAAAATGAAAAATAGAATCCAGTCCCAGTGGTGAATGCCTGTAATCTCATTGACTCAAGGCTGAGACAGGAAGATCACAGATTTTAAGGACAGCCTTGGCAATTTAGAGAGGCCCTCAGCAATTAAGTGAGACCCTATTTCAGAAACAAAATAAAAATGTCTGGCGTAGATCAAGGGTAAAATGCCTCTGGGTATAATCCCCAAGACCAAAAAACAAAACAATCAAACCAACAAAATAATTGAAAAAGCATTTGCAAAGGGTTAGAATAGGATTATAATGAAAAATTTCTGTGGTTTTTATACACCTGTTCTTTGAAGATCCACTTTGTTTTTAGAGACCTGGAGTAGTTCAATTCTTCAGTGAAGTTTTTTTCTTGTTTTGTGGTACTGGGGGAAAAACTCAGTATGGTTAACCCTAAGCTACATCTCCAGTCCTTAATATTTTATATTTTGTGATAATCACTCCCTAAGTTGCTAATGCTGCCCTCACACTTTGGATCCTCTAGTCTCAACTTCCTGAGTTGATGGGATTACAAGTGTGACTCACCTCACCCAGCCAGGGAAGATTCCACTATGGAGTGAAGGAAGCACTGCTTCAGTCAAAGTTCAGAACAATCTGACATCTTTTCTGTCATATCTGTACTGACATCCTTGGAAAGTCAGGTAAGAACAAACTCTAGAGGTTGTTACTTTACCCATCATACTTTTCTTCAATACTTACCTGTAATTCTACATACTATGTATCAACAATTTTTTTCCTAGAAAATATGTTGCTAAGAGGTAAGTAAATAATGTTTATTATTTTTTTTGACAATTATGTATGCTTATTTTGTGTAAGCAAAGCTTGTACTGACAATTCTATACTGTGAGGAAATCTATGGACTATCTTATGTGTTACTGTCTTACCTGTTCATCTAGATTTGAATAAAGAGGTCACATGTCTAAACTTTAAAAAAAAATCTTATACATGTCTCATATTTATATTTTTTCCCAATAGGCAGCAGAACTCTTTTAATTAGAATGACATTTCTTTTTCTAGGGAACATTTGTAGATGTCTGAAACTATTTATGATTTTTATACTATGGTGCTTTCCACTGGTATTTAATGAGTAAAGACCAGAAATAATGGTGAACATGACACAAGGTATCCGACAGCCCCCTCAACAAAGAATGGTACCTTGCTATGCTGTTGAAAAGTTGTAAACTAGTGAATCTTAACATAGGTTAATAATAATACTTAAATTAAAGGGCTTGAGGTGTAGCTCAGTAATGGAGCACTGGTCCTGTATGCATAAGGTCCTGAGTATTTTCCCCAGGTCTGTAACTAATAATAATTCTAAAAACCAAATAATAAATAATACTTAGTCAGCAATTGGAGAGAACATGCAATTAGTAGAAGTCCTACATAAATTGCAAACTAATGTTATGAGCAAAAATTACAGCAATTTAATTTATTAACCAAATACTTCATTTGATAAAACATAGAATAAGTATTCCAGGGGGTTGAGCAGAAGAGTTTAGTATTTTGAATAGAAAAAGCCCCAAAGAAAGCAGAAACAAAAATCACATGGATGTCTTTGAATATACATACCTTGTAAGGTGGGGCAGAGAGATGGAGTGATAGAAAAACAAATTATTGTTTAATGTTCAATTACTTTAATATTACATTGGTGTGTGTGTGTGTGTGTGTGTGTGTGTGTGTGTGTGTGTGTGTGTGTGTGTTTGAGTATCTGTAAGAATTAAGACAGAGGAAGATTCATTATCACACCCAAGAAATTGGCCTGTGATGGTAATTTGGCCTTTTTCTCATCATCTTCTAAGAAGTTTAGATGTGACCAGGGATTGAACATAGTGATACTTAACCACTGAGCAACATCAATAGTTCTTTGTAGTATTTATTTTGAGACAGGGTCTGGCTAGGTTGCTTAGGCCTCACTAGATTGCTAAAGCTGCCCTTGAAATTGTAGTTCTTCTGCCTTAGCCTACAGAGGCACTAAAATTACAGGCTTGTGTCATAAAGCCCAGCTCCTTTGGTCCTTATTTCTACCAAAATCAGATTAGGCAATTTAGTCTTACCTTGATGAGATGAGGCTCCATTTTGTTTTTGGTTTGCTCTGTTGAAGAGCTAATCCAGGAAGTGACACCTTCCAGCACTGAGCTACTGACCCAGGCCCTCCATTTTCACTTTTATCCTGGTCCCTGGGATCTTAGTGCAGAAGCTTAGTCCAAAAAGTGATGGCCTTTCATAATTTCTGTTTAATACTTTGAGTGGGAATAAAATGCTTGTGGCCTAAGATTCATGTGATAATCTCTGAAATCACTAAAGATGATATTCTAAATTCATATATATTTAAAAATGACACTTTAACTTGTGATCATTGCTACTATAATTTTACACTCTGATTTTCAATTTGTAAATATGTTTTCACAATTGTGAATAATAATTATTAGTGTATTAGTGAATTTTTTATTGCTTATTTGTTACAACTTTCTTCATACCAAGAAGCAAGTCTTCATTAAAGCTAATGTCAAGTCTCATCAAGAAACAAGGCATTAGATATGGGAAAATTAAGGAAATACATACAACAAATATAAATTTAAATCAGAATAAGAATTTGAAGATAGACTTAAAAGATGGTTAAGGCATGGTGGGTGGGGATTCCAAGGTGAGAATAACTTCAAGTGTCAGAAAAAGCCATTGAATTAGAAGGGTGGGAAAATCACAAGTGGGAAGAAGTACCAGAACATTTGAGGTTTCATACATCTCAAAAATTCTTTCTTTTCCAGATTCCTTTTTTTACTGACATAATATTTCTACATATTTATGGGTAGATTATTGTAATTTGAGACATGTATATGATGTGTGATTTAAATCTTGTCAAATATAAGCATTTTTGTGTGTTGGCAATGTTCAAATTCCTTTTATTTATTATAAAATGTATAACTAATATTTCAAACATTTTCTTAACTGTTTTCTATTTTTTCAATTCACAATAGCTAAACTGTGGAACCAAACTAGATGTGTTTCAGTAAATGAATGCAAAAAGAAAATGTGGTATATATACACAATGAAATATTACTCAGCAATAAACAGAATGTAATTATGGCATTTGCAAGTAATTGGATGGAGTTGGAGAATACAATGCTAAGTGAAGTAAGCCTATCCAAAAAAAAAAATTACAAATATTTTCTTTGATATAAGGAGGCTGATTCATAGGGGGGCTGGGAGGGGGAGAATGGGAGAATTAGACAAACTCTGGATAGGGCAAAGGGGTAGGAGGGCAAGGGAGGGATCATGGGAGTAGAAAAGATGGTGGAATGAGTTGGACATCATCACCCTAACTACGTGTTTGAAGACAAGAATGGTGTGAGTATATTTTGTATACAACCACATATAAAAATGTTTACTTTATATGTGTAATATGAGTTGTAATGCATTCTGCTGTCATATATAACAAATTAAAATAAAAATATATAAAAACATCAAAAAATGTGCATTCTTTAGCTCTCTCCTATACTTTTTTTTCCTGTCTTCAAACTGAAAACTGAGTATTTTTAACCTAAGAGAAGTTATGTTGTATGTACAGCTAAACTGTATATCTTAGTAATAAATTAAACCCATATCTTACCAACTCATAATGCATTTTCAAAATGAGACAAATCTGTATTGTAAGCAAAAATAACTGAAATTAGAGCAGATATCATGGGCAGTAATTCTGTTCATTGTTCTGTGTAGTCAATCAGTCAGGCACTGGAGGTGCACAATTTCATGGTGGAAAATGGACACTGGGTACAAGTGGAGTCTGTGTTTTATATGTTACAATGAGGGTGACTTAGTTTCTGGAAACTTAAGCAGAACCTGTCAGTTTGGGGAGTCAGGAAAACACTTATAAAAGTGTGAAAACCATTGTTACCAGCAAGGAATGAAAATGCAGAGCCTGGAGCTCACTATTTTATTTTTTACACTGGGACTCATTGTTATCCAGAGCTCATTGTCTGCTCTCTCCCTCCAGGACCCATCCTCACTGGGACAAGGTGAAAGTCCAGAGCCCAGGCTCACTATTTTACTCCTCCCTTCAGGATCCATTGTCCTCTTTTTTCCTTGGGTGTTGTTATTTTTCATATGTTTAATCTATCAAAATACATTTTCTCTGGGAAACATAACCAAGTGGATCTATGAAAGGTAAACATTAACTTTGGCAGGTGTCAGTGTAGGAAATTCTATAACAAGCATATTTTCCCTTATTCCCTCAGAGCTGCTTAACTTTCAATTTAAGATATTTAAATCTTACAAATTTTAAAAATCTTTTGGACATTTTATGATGTCAACATTTGTTTCTCTTTACACACAATTATCAACCATGCTCTAGCACTTAAAATTCTCTGACTAGTCTTTGGGTGCTTAATTCCCAGAATCTGGAACACCTGTGGTGGCAGCATTTGCTGTTAATACAGGCAACAACTTCTGCTGTTCACACACAGCAATTGCATTTGTCAGATGGTCTGCAGCTTTCTCAAGTTTTCCTTGGCTTATTAACTCTTTACTAAGCTTTATTTCTTCAGGGAAGAATTGGTGAACAGCTTCAGCTTTATTAATATCCTGTAACTTGGAAAACCTCCTCTCTCCCCTTGACAAACTTCTGCTTTTCTCTTCCTCCCCAAAGTGTGCTCTTGAATTTGGGGTTTCTCAACCTCTTGCCATTGAATAAAGTGCAAAAGTGGATGATGAGCCCTGAATTTTCCTGCAGCCAGGGTGCAGCTTACCTTTTTTCCCTAGGGGCATGGAGTGGTGCTTCCTTGCCCATGGAGTAGTAGTTGGTGGAGCCTAGAGAGAGTGGAATTTTAATAAAGTATTTAAAATAAATTTTACATATTGGTTGTCTTCTCTTCATCAGTGTTTTCTCTGCTTTAAATACAATGAACTGCATTTTCCTGACATGGCCTTCTTAGTCTCCCTTGCTGCTTTTTCTGTTATATGAATATGTGTGTTTTCTTGTCCTAAGTCACCATAGCTGGTGCTTTAATCTATCATTATTATATTATATTAAGACCAAAATTGTTTTCTAGATGTGTCAAAAACTCCAAATTCATCCTACTTCTAAACCCTTGTCATTTTTTGTTCATGTTCTCTACTTCCTTGTTAACTAAGTACCCAACAGTCCACATCCTTCCCCTTCTTACTCAGTTTGTTCTCCTTGCTTCTCCATTGATACACAATCTTAAATGAGAGGCCAAGGAAGAGTGTCAGAGTACTTTGGCAATAGCATAACTGCCTGGGGATTGTGCTCATGTGCATGATCTTCAAATAATTCACTGCCAGTAACTACCCTGCTGCACTATCAAGAGGCCAGTGTTGATTAAAGGACTAACCCACCTAGCAACTAGCTGATGATCTTGGCTACTTCTTCAGTTTTACCATCAAGAAATACTGGCCAGTACCATAAGCATCATTGCTCCTGAAGCTATTGGGGCATCTTACATAATTACATTTACAAAGCATTTCCCAAACTTGGAAAATGACTCGCTTAGCCAAAACATAAAAACAAAACAAATATTACGTTCTAAACATGTATCAGCACATGCATTTATTCTGTAAATATATCATTCTATATTGTAGAGAGGGATAGTTGGGGCTCACTTACCCACAACACTCAAATAGAAAGTCACATGTAGGAAAATAAGTATACGTACATTTCCTCTAATGCTCATGTTATTTTGAATGATGTTTTCTCAGAAGGAATTGTCCACAATCATGAAAGGGAAGTGGGCCTCATTTCAATGATATTTTTCCTATTGTCTCCTTAAGGAGTAAGATATAGACCTTGCACTGGAGTCATTATCCAATTGAATATATTTATACATGTTTTTACTTTTTCATTAGCCTATAAGCATCAAAGTGAAAATGACAACACATAAAGGGAAATGTCTTGTACTAAATTCATACATGTCAACAATGCTATTTTTCTGATTAATGTCATTAGAGGCACGGGTCACATAGCCTGGCTGCATATTCAGTGTGCTGAGTGCAACAACTGGAGACACAAGAAGCAATATGGAGTAAAGGTGGTCAGCTGCCATATATTTCCCAACCCAAAAGAATGAAAAAAAAAAAAAAAAACCAATACATTTACATCTTGAAGGTTAATGCTAAGATGAAAACTAAAAATATATACATTCTTTTTCTGAGTATGTCATGTTTTACATGAGACAAAGGGAGAAATTATTGAATTAAGATTTTATACTTGCTAAAAGCTGCTTAATGAATTCTTCTCATTTGCTAGGACTAGAATTTCTGGGCTATGGCCAAGCAGATTTTAAGAGTTTTAAGGCACATTTTTGTTTTGTTTTGTTTTTGCAATCCCCAACAAAGTCATACAAACATATCTAATAATATATGAAGGTACTCACTTCATATTATTACAATATTGGTGGCTATAATTTCTTAATAATCTCTAATTTCATAATTTAATAATGGTAATTTGCTTTCCAGAGAAATTGAATGCCTTACTATAATGTACTTAAAGCCCATGATTTTTAGTAAGTGAATATGCTAAAATTATTCAAATATTTTATTAAATTCATAAACATATAATATTTATTTATTGGATCAATAAATGTATAGTTGACCAAATAGCATTGACAAAATATTGCCTTATTTAAAATTAATTATAACTGCAAAAACCTAAATAACTTTTTATGTGATTTTATGGAAGATGTGCATATTATAATAGTTATTATTTTTTATGAGTAGTTTATTCTTTTGCAGCATTTATTTTTATTACTAAAAATCATAACACATAAAAAAGAAAACAACAAAAGTATTTAAAAAATCACAGGAATTATAACAGTGATTAACTCACCCAGCTCCTGCTTCAGCCTCCTGAAAGCCACTGTGATTTCAGGCATATGCCACCATGCCAGGAGAAAGTATGTTATTTTAAGTGTCAGTGGATTTACAACTTGTTCAATGTCAATGAAAATTTGTCAAACTAACAAAAAACATTAATTCATTACTTTTTAGTTTTTTTTTCCTTTCAGCCTTCCAGAGGTTTTTCTGTACATAGCTGTTGCTATGTCCATTCCTATCCATCATTTTATCAAATCCACACTTTAAGTCAGATTTATGTATTGATTTGTAAAGATAACAATACATTTAAGCAGTAAATTAATTTACTCTTTTATACTTTATTTCCTGTTGTTGTACTCTTCAGTGAATTACTTGTTTGAATTCAGATGTAGTTCAACATTATTTTTCAAATTATCATTTGTTTCCATCAAGAGATCCTTTCATGTCATTTGAGTTTGATCAAATTGTGCTTTTAACCAAATCATCTGGAATTTTAGAAAATCTATTACTCATATTTCTTTTCCCAAGCTCAAAGTTAATGGATCCAGAATGACAGGCATTTAACCCATTAACACTCATTCTTCTAAAGCCACCAGAATCAGTTACATTTTGAGGTCAAATGCCACCTTAACAATAGAGTTTATAGAAATTGACCAGCCACCCCAAGGATAAAGACAATATTAAATCCTAGGCCATAGTGAAGAGAAGGCAGAAATTATCAAGGAAGGAAAGGACGCATATTCAAGTATAATGTTCAAACATAGTCATAGGTGGGGCAAGAAATGGGATTCAAATATGGGATCCCTGAAACAGAGAGGAATAGCCATTTGCATGTGCCCTGTGTGAAAGTCAATTACAAAATTAAATCCCTACTATAGGCTATTTGTAGTGAGTTATTTATGGAAATCAGAAAACAATCTAGAAAATGTTCAAAGGCACACATTTCCTGAGCATTTCCAAATGCCAAGATCTAATCTGAGTGGGGCTGCAAGCATCTTGATAAGGCTTTCTTAAAATAAGAGTCTCTCTGTTAGAAAGCATTTAGGGTCTCCTGAACTGTGGAGAACTGAATGTTTCAGCTGTTTTCCAGAGAGCCCAGAAAACACAGAATCTATTATTGGATTTGCTGTTTGTCATGTAAATTTGTTGAGATTGATTATAGAATCTTCAGGTGAGTACAGAATTTCTCAGATATAACTCATATTGCTTTAACTGAAAAGTTAAAAAGAAAACAAAACTACATATATATTTTTTTGGGGGGGGTGGTTACTGGGGATTGTATTTAGGGGCACTCGACCACTGAGCCACATCCCCTGTCCAGTTTTGCGTTTTATTTAGAGACAGGACTTAACTGAGTTGCTTAGTGCCTTAGAGTTTAGCTTTGAACTCACAAGCCTTCTGCTTCAGCCTCCTGAAAGCCACTGGGATTACAGATATATACCACCATGCCAGGAGAGAGAAAGTTATTTTAAGTCTCAGTGGAGTTACATCTTTTTCAATGTCAATGACAATTTGTCAAATTAACAAAAAAATCAATTAATTACTTCTAGGTTTTTCCCTAAAGTATAGAACATAATTCCTATTATTGATTTGAATTTTATAGGTTTAATAGGGCTTTTAAAATTTGTGGTGTCATGTGTAGAAATTTCCTAAATTTATAAAGACATTTCTCTTCAAAAAATGTTGTAGACCTTGAGACTTCAGTTTGTAGTCTTCTTTTTTAATAGTGATCTTAAACATCTAAAACTCCAGGATGGTGGAGAAAGGTGACAATGAGTAACACAATGAAGTTTCAAGGTGAGTGTTTCTGAATTCTTTTTGATCTACAAATCAGGAGCTGATTAACTTCACCTTTCTAAAAATATTGCTAAAAAAGGATCCCCTTTATTAAAAGTCTTGTACTATCTATCTATCTATCTCTCTATATATAGATATATATATATATATATATAGATATACACATGCCTTGTACCACCTCATATGTGAAATTTAATTTTGCTCTAAAAGTTTACAGTACATATATATATATATATATATATATATATATATACACACACACACACACACACACACACACACACACGTGGTACAAGGCATATATATATATATATATATATATATATATATATATATATATATATAATATTTGGACACGTTCCTTTTATTTTTATTTTGTTCACTTTTATATGGTGCTGAGGATCAAACCCAGGGCATCACATGTGCTAGTTGAGCAATCTACTGCTGAGCCCCAGCTCCAGCCCTTGGCTTTATTTCCTGTTTACCAGAGAGATAACAGCTTTTTTTCATTTTTTAACTTTACTATACTTTATCATTCTTCAATCTTCTACTGAAATTTTTATTTCTGCTCCTTTTAAAAACCTAAGGTCCCTTTTATTCTCTGAATGTTTCTTTTAAGAATTTCTTAAATTTTTTTGGCAACTTACAAATTAATGATGCAAAATCAATACTATAGCTCTGAACACATATTTTAAAAATACACAAAAGATTAATTGTGTGGAATGAACAAAGACTATCTTATTTAATACATCTAAATTTTGCCATCTCCATCACTTTGGCACATTATATATTCTCTTTCATTTTACTTGATTTCTTCATCTATGCAGTGAGGAAATAATAACAAACATTCCAGGCAGTGCTGTAATGATAAACATGGGAAAATGAGTGTAAAGCCCTGTGGAGGGAACCTGGGTCGTGAAAGTGCCACATGGGAACAACACTACATTTATGTGGCTCCACTCACATCCTAACACTGTAGGAAAATGGAAGAAGAACCATTCTTCCTCATTGGAATCACATTCCAAATATTCCACATGACATTTGGAAAGTAAATTTTATTTAATTTATAGTTTTTCTTAGATTATGTCTGTTATTTAATTTAGTCATAAAAATTTTGAAAAAGTTGGAGGTGGAAGGTAAAACTTTTCTTCTGAAACTTTTGAGTTAATGTCATACCCCATAATAACAGATAGGTTTATTTATTAATCTTGTCCTTTTTTGTTTTTTCATGAGAAAAAAATCTGTCTCAATTATTACTTCTATCACTTTATTAAGATTCATTTTTTCTTTCCTGAGGACATTAAAAAAGTTGTGTTTTTTTTATTTTTTAAAACTAAAACTTCAGTGACTTTGAAGTTTATTCTCTCTTCTCAGAGAAATCCCCATATTTTAATATTTTCATTTTTTATTTATAATTTTAAAATCTTCTCTTATGAAGAATTATTTTTAATTTTTTTTTGGGATGGTGAACCACACTTGAGCCCCTTTTTATTTTTTATTTAGAGACAGGATGTCACTAAGTTGCTTATGACCACACTAAATTGTGAAGGCTGGTCTTGAACTTGTGATCTTTCTGCTTCAGCATTGCAAATTGCTGGTATTACAGACATGTGCCACAGCATCCTGTTTGTTTAATCTGTTTTACACCAGACATGGTGGTGAACACCTGTAATTCCAGTGACTTGGGTGTCTGAGGTAGGAGGACTGCATGTTCAAGGTCAGCTTTGGCAACTTAGTGAGATCTGTTCCTCCCCCCCAAAAAAAAATTAAAAAATAATATAAAAAGGCTGGGTAGGTGCTCAGTGTGAGAAAGCTTGCATAGCATGTGTGAGATCCTATATTTAGTGTTCAGTACTTAAAAAAACACTTTTCTGAATGGTAAATATTTTTAAATCAAATTTGTTGTTCTTCCAAAGAGTAACAGTAAAATTATTTAAAAAATATCTTTACATAGTGGAGTACAATATGCTGGATGATAATTCTTTTTTTTCCACCTCATATGTGAAATTTAACTTTTCTCTAAAGTGTTTACAGCATTTTGATCTTTTCTTTTTTTTAATGCATTCTTTACTATTTATCCCAGATTTATTATAATACAGTCATCTCTTAGTATTAGTAACCTGTAAATTAAAAAAAAATCTGTATTTTCTCGAGTCCTTTATATGAAATGGTGAAATATTTACACATAATCTACACACTTCAAATATCTCGGGGTTACTTATGCAATCTAATAAATGAATGTAAAAGTTATGTTATACTGTATTGTTCAGGAAATAAAAAGTCTGAACAAAACATGTTCAACATATTGTGTGTGTGTGTGTGTGTGTGTGTGTGTGTGTGTATATATATATATATATATATATATATATATATATATATATATATACTGAATTCATAAATGCAGAACCCACAGGTATAGAGGGCCTACTGTAACTACTACTGTATTAATATTTGCACCTTGAGTGTATTTAGAAGTTTTATTTTTAAATGATATAAATGCTGTCCCTTTATAGCTTGAACTTTTGAACTTAATTTTAAATGACTAAGACAGCGGTGAGAACTGCAAACAGTGGCAATAGGGGCATGAAAAGTTTCCCTGAAATATCCAACACCAAGAGTCAGAACCCAAGTATTTGACCAATAATTTATTTTAAGACATAGTTTTATGAGGCTGATTGTCTTTCATTTGATGCATCTTAAGTTATAAAATTTTTTCTAGTTAATAATTGTGAATTACCTCTGAAGTCTATCAGCATTACAATATTTTTCTATTTTCCTCTTAAATTCATCAGTGTTACTAAGAACTGGAAGATCAACTACTCAGCATTGCTAGAATAAAGATTTCTGTTAAGATATGATTATGCATATTTTAGATTAAAATAAGTCTTCTCAGGCTGTGGCTGTGGCTCAGTGGTAGCGCACTTGCCTGGCAAGTGTGAGGCAGGGAGTTCGATTCTTAGCACCACATATAAATAAATAAAAATAAAGATCTATTTAAAAAAAGCAAATAAGTGTTTTAAAAAAAATAAAATCAAATAAGTCTTCTCTTTTGTTTTAAAAAAATGAAGAGGAACATGTAACTTTAACTGTGCTCCAATTTTTCTGCCAGAAATCAGGATTATAATTGTTAGAGTACCCAAGAAATAAGGTTGTGATGAAAATAGCATGTTGATTGTAATAAGATTATTTTTTAAAAATAATTTATCTAGTTTTTTAATCCTCAAGATTAAAAGAGAAACAAAACCAAACAAACAAAAAACATTTTTTTATTATTTCTTACCCTTACAGAAAACCTAGATTGGTTTTATTTTTTGAATTGATGTGGTTTATGTGTGCAATGGTTAAGGTGAATTGTCACCTTGGTTGGATTAAGAAATAAAGAAGATTTAGAGATTTCTGGGTGGGTCAAGAGGGTGTGTCTAGGAATGATTAGCATATGGGATAGCCAACTGAAATGAAGATTCTTCCTAACTGGGGGCAATACAGTCCAATAGGGTGATGGATTGGATGGAATAAAAGTAGGAAGAAGAAAGAAGCAACAGCAGATGCCATCTTGATTCTTTTTGAACTGTTTCTTGATTGCTGTTTTGAGCATCTGAAATTGTCTGATTCTGGCTTCTTCACTCTTCCAAAGCAGACTCTGCCAGTGATTCCCTAGGGAGTTTCCAGAAACTTGCAGTCTTTGACTTGGAATTGATCCCTCTTGTTTTGAAGCTTAAGCCTCTTGAACTGTACAGCTACTTGTTCTTCCAACTCTCCAGCCTGCAGGCATCCTTTGTGGAACACCCAACTTCTGGTCGACCTAAAAAAATACCGTTTTATAATTATACTTCCTATTGGTTTCAAATATATATATTTGATTTTGTGAGTTTTACTTTTAAAGAGCTGGGCTCTTTCTAGTGAACTTCTCATACTTCATTGGCCCAAGTAGACTTTCCTCAATAAACCTGCTTTCATTTTCCTTTTATTGAAAAGATGAATGGAAACAATTATAATTGTTTGTAGTCCCCTTATGACCCAAGTCCTACACCCACAGCCAGATGATTAATATTCAAATTTCTATTCTGGTGGGAGCAGAAACTCAGTATGGCAGGAATATGAGTTATCTAATCAGAATTATGCCTGACATAAAGCTGAAGGCTCTCCTTGTGCATCAGTTCTTTTGTGTTATACAATAGAGTTTGTACTACTTTAATGACCATTTTTTAAGAAAATTAAAATGTAGTTATTACTCCCCAGGTATGGGTCTGAAGAACCATTTTGCCTAATCAGGCTCAGAAATAACATGTTGCTTCTTCTTCTTCTTCTTCTTCTTCTTCTTCTTCTTCTTCTTCTTCTTCTTCTTCTTCTTCTTCTACTTCAAAAATATGGATTCCAGAATCAAGCAAGCCTTCCGGAAGGAAATCATCTACCCTATCTGCATGAAGTACTTTATAGATCCAGTCACCTTAGCCTGTGGGCACAGCTTTTGTAGGCCCTGTATCTACCTTGGCTGGCATGATCTCTCAGTTCTTGTTACCTTCTCTGTATGCAAGCAGATGGTACAGAAGAGAGACTTTAAAACAAATGTTTGTGTGAAGAAACTGGCAGCCCTGACCAGGAAAAAAATAAAAACAGTCTTTGGCAATTTCTGAGCTTGGAGTAACACATGCGTGAGGCTCATAAGGAGATGAAGAAGATTTTCTGTGAAGAAGACAAGAACTTTCTCTGTTTGCTCTGCTCTAAATCCCAGGAGTATGAAGCTCACACACATGGCCAATTGAAAGTGCTGGTGAGGAGCACAGGGAAAGTGATTTCTCTGAAGATTCATTCTTAAAAGATCAAAGAAATCAACATGGGTCTGTTTTCTTGGGGGAACAGATGACTCTATGTTTCCCATTCAGAATGCCTTCTGGGTTCCAAGTCTCAGGCTTCCCATATTTGACAAACATCTGAAAGGAACAAAGAAAACATAATGACCCTATTATTTTCAATTAGGTTAATTTATCTCTCATTTCTGATTTCTTCCCTATGTGAAGGTCTGAATGTTACACAATTTTTTTGCTGCTTCTCTAACTTATGGTTCTTGTACAGAAGAATCTGCTGAAGAAAATGCAATGTTTATGGGAAAAATATTGTGAAAGTCACAGAAACCTGGCCATGGAGATATTGACTATGGACCTATGGGAGGTTAGTGCTATACTTCTGCCTTCAACATAAACTTAGGGGTCATATATGCAATATTTAAAGTAGGAAATAGATCTGAAACTCTAGTGTTCTCTAGGATTGAACAAGAAAGGGGAGGAGTCAATAGTAAAAGTATTTCCTCAGTTTCTAGTTATACCAGTTTGGCCCTTAGATAGGGTTTCTATTTGAGACACAGATATTATCAAAATCACTCTGCTTTACTACATGTAAAGGTACACTTAGTACTTACACAACAGGTATAAAAAACTAGGCCATTTCAAAATGTCATATGTGCTGGGATGATGTAAATGGCAGGCAAAAGTGGCATTTGGTAGTTACTGAAAATTCAAATGTAGCTTCCAAAGCAGATTAAGCTGACTGCTAGTGAAAAATAAGTGGTCATAAATGGGTGCAAAATTTCAGAGAGAGGGATAAATGGTTCAAATATAAGAACAGTCTGAAATTACTCCAAAGAATTAATATTTAACAACATAAAATAAAGTATGGAGGGGAAATATGATTAGTGAAGCAGCTTTGTGTTTGAGTAGAAGATTACAAATTTGAGAATAATTTTTAAATAACTTATTTTCTTTGTGGATGTTTATCCTGAGTGTCTTATAATTTAAATTAAAATTAATTTAAAAATTGTTTCATAATAACTCTATTACAAATAATAAGCTAAATAACATGCAGAAAACAAGGCTGCAAAAATCTTTTATTGGAAAGGTTAAGATACAAATCAGAAAGGAAAATGACCATCATGTAATAAGTAAAATTCTTGATATATTAGAGCACAATAACATTTTTTAGACTAATTAAGCAGGAAAGGTGAAAATGAGTAAAGGAGCACAGACTGCAAATTAGGTTTCAATTTTAAATAGTTGGTGGCAAAATTTTTAACTAAAAAAATACTTTAAGATTCAGTTCTGAAGAGGAACATAGCCATAGAATTTCAACCCAGAGAGAAGCACATGATAAATAATTGCACTGGTATATTGGGAGGGAGGTTACTGAAGTTATGGTGAAGTTGATGTCATAGATTGGAATGACTTTTGAAGAGAATTTAAGAAAATGGTCTCAGAGAGATAATAAGATCAGGTGCTAAATGACACTTCAGTATTACAGTTAGCTGGGTGAAGTGCTTGGAGATGACTATTGTACTCTGAAGTTACAGTATGTAGGTGTAAGTGACTTGGCTTAAACTCAAGAAGAGTGAAAGGATTTCAATCTATTCATTGTAGTCTAAAGTCCTTAAGTATGAAATGGGTCATGTTTCCTCACATATGGGTTGGAAAGGATAAAACAAATTTTTTTGTGTGTGTGTGGATTGTTTTAGAAAACTCTTTATCATGAATTAAGTGAATGTAACCTGTTGATTAAAACTGTTGGCCATGATGCAGAGAAAAGGACATGGTAGTGCAGTCTTGTAATCTCAGCTGATTGGGAGGCTAAGGCAGAAAGATTACAAGTTTGAGTCTAGCCTCAGCAAATTAATTAGAAAGAAAGAAACGAGCCATGAGTATTTGTAAAAAAGGAAAGGAATAAAAATTTGTGGATTCTGAAAGTTTGACAAGATGAAGGCTTAAATATGATTGTTAATAATACAAATAAGAATCTGGGAGTTTATTTTATTTTTTGTTTGTCCTTTTAAAATACACATGACAGTAGAATGTACTTTGACCTATTATTCATACTTAGATTATAACTTATTCTGATTAGAATCCCATTCTTGTGATAGTACATGATGTGGAATTCCAATGGTGGAATATTGATATATAAACATAGGAAAGTGAAGTCCTAGAATTAGGGAGTTTCAACAGGATTTAGAGGGATAGGTTCATATTTTGATGAATTTAATTTTACTGCAGAACTACATAAATTTAAGAAGAGAAGCAATCAGAGTTGAATATGGGAAGATGCCTCCATTTTACTATGAGGAAGAATGGCATCATTCAGACAGGATGCAGAAAGAGAGGAAAGATATTTTTGAGCAGCTCAAAGAGAGTAAAACCAGAATGATTCATATGACAGAGATCTCAAGAGAAACTGAAGGAAATATGCCACAGACAAGATGTGGAGTCACTCCAGGTAACTACTGATACATGGGAATATAGGACAGGCATGTATAGCTATTGCATTTCACAACTGAAATCCACTTTCCTTGTTGCTTCAAATTTGGTTGTACAAACATATTTCTCCACAACTGTGATTACTTTGCTACGAGGTCACTTCTTCCAAGAAATTCTAAAAACAAGGATCCCTCCTATGTTATCTGTAAGTAACAAAAATGTATGGAATGATTAATGGATAGTCCCCTTCTGAAAATCAACAACATATTTGGGACTTTTAGAAATTCACCAAGTAGTAAGCTGCACATGGGTATTCTTGTTAATTCACAGACGTAACAAGATGGGGTGATTCAGGAATATTGACCTTATTGCTACTGCTTTGTGTCTGCTCACCTGAGACACAGGGTCTTTAGACAATTGCTGCAATTTATTTATGGTTGCAGCAGAACCCAGACTCCACAGCATCATCCCCTCCCACACACACAGAATATTGCAGAACCACACTTTACCAGGATTCTATAGTGGACTGTGTTCTATTGAGTAGAAAAGAAGTTGGAAATGCACCCTAGGATGGAAGACAGAACTTCTTGGAAACTAGTAGCTTCTGGAGCTGATTCAAAAATCTCACACTGTACTTAATGATAGAGGGATCTTGTAAAAATCACACAGAATTTTTATTTTTCTTTTCCGAGGTCATTGGAGACACAATGTACAGGTGAATGTTTACATGCCTCCCAACAGATCCTTTTGCAATTTTTACAGTACTTGTCAGGACTATTACAGCACATGATTCATTGGAATACTCAGTCCCTCTTGTCATTGATCTACATTTTTCTTCCCCCACCTAATTTGACATCTTTCTTAGTTCTCATTCTCAGTAATTTTAGGAGTAGCTTCAATAAAAATGTTGCAAAAGAGAAATTATTTCAAAATCCTTTCATTCCTGGTTTTCTTTCCAGTTCTGGAAAGCCTATGCAGATGAAGGAGAAATACTAAGTGTACACAAGGCTGATGAAGTCAAACACCTCACAGAGCTAATAGTGGGAACACAGGCTAACAGGAGAGGTAGAGTGCTCCAATGTGTGAAACCTCTAGAGATTTGTTAATTTTGTATGTATAAGTTGACAGTTTAAAATGATAGTTGAAATAAACTTAAAGCATTAGAACTCTGTGGGTTCTCCAGGCTAGCTCAGCTCCAGAAACCAGATATCACTGCCTAGAATTCTTCTGACAGTCTCCCTGTGAAGGAGGCAATAGCCAGTTCTAGTTCTTAGAGATGCTTTTGACTGCAGATAGGGAGATTTCAGTGTAGACTGGAAATGGACACCAGATTTTTACTCTTATATATATGCAAGTGAACAGAAAACTAAGCATATTTACAGAATTTGAGGAGAAACAGAAAGGATTAAAATGGATTTCAACAGCATTTAAAATATATTTAAATATTTAGGAAATGTGAATAAGAATTAATTTCACAAAGTGATGATTTCTGTATTTCCACACCTGTGTGTTGCTAGAATTCTTATAAAGGGTCATATCAAGAAAAGTCATGATTTTCTGACTTCACTGCATCTTCCTTATTGCAGGATTGAATCTATGCAGCTGTATATAGCCCAGTCTCTGAATCCAGAACTCAGTGCAGGGCCCATCACTGGATTAATCCACAGCTCAATTGCTTTCAAGGTAAACATAAGCGCTTTGGCAGTATTCTCCTATGTATTATTTGTTCTTAGGACCACATGGGTGGTATTTCCCTTTTATTAAATATCTTACTTATTTTTATAAATAAATAATATGACTACAAATCCTTGAGTATGTATCTATAGTCAAATTTACAGTATAAAGAGTGAAAAATAAAAAAAAAAACTACATAAATATAATCCAGGCTCATATGTCCTGAGGTATATATAAAATAAGCAATATAAAAATTGGTAATTTTAATAAACAGAGCTATACTCAGATTTAAGTTTCATTATTCAATTTCACAAACAAATTTATGCAGTTGTTCAGTACATTCAGTATTTTAAAAAAATGGCCCTGGCATTTTAACTTGGGGCCTCCCACATATTAGGCAAGCACCCTACCAGTTAGCCAGATATGCAGCCCCCAGTATTTTTTGTAACAGAGTCTCATGAATTTGCCCAAGCTGGCATTGAACTTTTCATTGCTTATCCCAGTCTTCTGGGATTTCAGACATAAGCCACCTTACTCTGCTAAATTTGAATTGTTAGGAGAAGCTTTACCATGGGTATATATGATGTATATGACATAAAATTTTGAATAGCTATAGAAAATCTAAGAAAATAAATCAACTTTATCACCAAGAAAGGAAAATAAAAATAAAAATGATTTCAGTTTGCTCAATATAAAAAGCTACATGTTAAATCTCATAAATTCAGGGCAGTGCAGAACATGCAGAAAACTTAGGGATAGTGAAAAGATTTGCATAAATAAATATTAAATTATTCTTTCTAAAATTACAAGATTTGAGGAATAACAGAAAGGATTGAAGTGGATTCCAGCAGCATGTACAATATATTTGAATATTTAGAAAATGTGAATAAGAATTAATTTCATAAAGTGATACTTTCTAAAATATATAAATAGATTTTTATACAGTTGCTTATAAAAGCTTACAATAGAGAAAATCTTCACCTCTCGTCCACAGAATGACACCTTTTTTTTTGAAATAGGAATATTTTTCTGATACTTATTTTTATGTCTCCAGAGAGTTCAGGACATCCTCTCTGTAGCTATTTTGAAACAAAAATAAAATTAAAAGATATTGGTTTCATATTCGACTCAATATTTGATTTTTCACGTTGTCAACAAATTTATGAGTCTGTGGTAAGGAATTTATTTGTTCTGTAGAATTACTATTCATGCCCATAATTTATTAGATTTTCACATTCAAAATCATTGTTGCTGTTACAATATCACATTTCTCAGTAATATCATTTCTTCACAGGAAGACTTTTTTTAAAGACTTTAACTTCTTATTTTTTACATTCATATCTGCAATATTTTTCTTACAGTTGCTATTACTCTGTGTCCTGAAAGAGCCAACTGCCACGTCTTCCTATAAAGAGAGTTGAGAAGCATGAATGTTGGATGTGATCCACAAGGTGCCTCCTGGATCAACCCAACATCAGAATGCTTTCTTGCGTGGGGTACTCAGACTTTTACCATTGGCAGATATTACTGGGAGGTGAAGTGGGAGACCCTTGAAACTGGGCAACTCTTGGAACTAGGTTTTTGGAGTCTGTAATGATTATTGGAAAAAGAACAGAAATTACAAGATGGATGAGGTGGAGGGGCTCTTACTTCTTGGATGTGTTAAGGAAGGTTTCTATTGAACTCTCTTTACCACCTCCCCAATTGTACTTCAATATGTACCAAGGCCCATTAGCCAAATAGGAGTATTTCTGGGTTATGAAGTTAGAACTGTGAGCTTTATTAATGTTGCTCAAATTTGCTGATATACAGGATTCATTCCTGGACCTTTTCTCCCTATCTTTAGCTTGTTTTCTGCTGTAGTCACTTCTGACCAGACATAGATAAGGACTATGCCCCAATGTATGGGAAATTCAATATCTAAGGAAGCCCTCCACCTTGGGTCTTATCAAACATGACAAACAGGTTGCATTTTGTTAACTTTACATTCCTTCTAATGTTGTGAAAACCTATTTAATGTGTTATTAAATATGGTGATAATATTAAAAGCCCATATATTCCTAAAATTTATGATTTTAAAAAATTTATTCATTTGAGGAATATAATTGCCTATGGTACATGAAACAGAATATACTTTCTGGTTTTACTTTATTTCTGAACTGTCACAAATGAAAGAATAGATACAGTATGATTTAATAAAGTTAAAATTCAACCTAAGAGAACATGTCTTTTTCTCTAACCAAACAAGCATAACCATAAAGACTCAATGGTTGTAAGAACATAATTTTCTCCCTTCTTTTTTATCTAACTTTAATTTACTCATCTTGGTCCATTTTCTGTTGTTTTCACACAAAATCTGCAACTGAGTAAATTATAAAGAAAAGATTTACTTAACTCACAGTTCTGAAAAGAGGTAAGTTCTAGGTCATGGTGCCTCAGTTTCTGGTGTGTTTCATGATAAATATGCTCATAGCAGAGAAGAAGAAGGAGAAATCTTTCAGTGCAGAATGTTGGAGGACAGGGGTGGCATCCTTCATAACAATGCACTTTCTTAAAAATAACTCTCCAAGGGCCCAGAATTCACTCTTTTATTTAGGTTCAGTCCCAGGAGAAAGGCACTGATCATTTTTCATGACTTAAAGGCCCCATCCCCAAACACCACTGCTCTATGAAATTACACTTTAACTTGGTTTTTATTGAGGACAAAGCATATTCAAACCATATTACTATATATTTATCCGGTCCATAATACTGAGTAATCATGCCTAATTGTCTGTGTGATGATTTCTTTTCTAAAATTATAATCATACATGTGAATATTTACAATTATTAGTATTCTCCTTTGCATTGGCAACCACAAGACAATCAATCTAGTACTGAATCTAAAAGTTATACAAGTGGACAAAAAGAAACCTGAGCCCTACCTATGCATAGTCCTTTACAGATTGATTTAAGTCTCATAGAGAAATTGCCCAGACAAGACATAAAAACAATAATCATTGAGGAAAAATTTAATTGGTCTGCATTGAAATTAATGACTTTTTGCTTAAAAATACTATTCCTCAAGAGTAAACATACAAAACTGGAGTTGGAAAATTGCCATGCACTATAAGCTGTGCCTGTAGCTACTTGGAAGCCTGAATAAGTGGTTGGCTTGATTCCAGGTGTTCAGAGCAATAAAGCAAGATCTTCTCTCAAAAAAATATAACTAGAACCAGGCATGATTGTAGATGCCTTTAATCGGAGCCACTTGGAAGGCTATGGCAGTATGGTCAGAGGTTTACCAAGGCTCTAAGCAACTTATTGGGATACTTTCTCAAAAAATAGAAGTGACATGGTATGTGATTCAGTGATAAAGCTTCCCTGGGTTCAATTCCCAGTGCCCCTCCCTCCAAAAGAATATATTTACCAAGTATGTATGAAAGATACAATATATATGCATCATAGATACTATGTTGGTGGTTCTGAATTGTCAGTTTGGATTAAAGTATGCTTAAGTTTAGGATGCTTCTGGGAATGTCAATGAGAGTGTTTCTAAAATGATTGTCATATGGGACAGCAAACTGAAATACAGACTCACCCTATGGCAGCCATAGGTTGAGGCCCTGGATGGAATAAAAGTTGGAAAAATGAGGCATCAATGCCCTCTAGCTTGATTTTTCTTGAGGGGTTCTAGATTGCTGCTGCAAAATTCTGAGAGCATCAGACTCCACCTCCTTTACTCTTCCAAAGTGGACTCTGACCAGTGACTATCAGGTTGTTTCCAGGTCTTTGATCCCACTGGGGCTACATCATTAATCCCTCTTGTTCTGAAGCGTCACTACCTTAGACTCAGCAGCTATTGGTTTCTCCAGAACTCCAGCCTGAAGATAGCCATTGTGGGATTGTACAGCTTCTGATTCTGTAAGCCAATGTAATAATCCCTTTTCAATAATTATATATACCCTGTTGGTTCTGTTCCTCTAGAGAGCCCTGACTAATACAGATGCATAAAGTTTGGTAAAAAAAGAAAAGTAAATCTGCTAAAAAATTAAATAACTTTTCTTGAATGGTAACATCACAAAACAGAAAACACATTTGTAATCAGTGAAATATGAAAAAATACTCACTTTTATGAGACATTAGATTATTGCAAATTCAAACCATAAATTGAATCACTAGACCTTGACAAGAATAAATCAAATTTAAAGATGAATAATATGTGTTGACAAAAATGTAGAATAAAATAAGTTTACTCAAGGCTAGAGAAAATATTAATTGAAAAAATAAATTTTGTCTTACTTACTGACAGCATTTCCTAAGGCTTAGATATTCCAGAATGGATAAATATATATTATCAGCAATTTCTACATATACTTGTTAGGTAAAACTTATACGCAATGTTGCTCCTTTCAGCACTTCAAATAATGTCCTAAAATTTGTAGCCAAAAATACTTACCAAAAGTAAAATAGATAAATAAATAGTTATAAACTCATGCAAAGCAATTCTATGAAGCAATGAAAATGAACAAACTCTCATTTCGACAATGTGAATGAATCTCAAAAGCATAAACTGAAAAAAATACTCAGTTTTTTCACTGTGTGTATCTAAGGAAAGATATATTGGATATTTACTAAGAGAATATGTTTTAGATAATTTTACCACACACACATGCACACACACAACACACACACACACACACACACACACACACACACATACACAATATCAATGGGGGATTACTTAAATAAATTGCAGACTCCATGAAGTAACATTAAAACAAAATTTTTTTTGGCAGGGTACTGGGGATTGAACCCAGGGCCTTGTGCATACAAGGTAAACAGTCTACCAACTGGGCTGTATCCCAAGCTCCAAACTTAAAATAGTAAATAACTTCATAAGAAAATACGTCTACAGGTCAGTAATAACTGGGAATAAAATATAGGACAAATTGCAATTGAGGGGAAGATCATTTCTTTATCAGGAGAATGATTATCTCTCCTGTTTTACAAAACTTTAAGCCACAAAGAGAAGAGCAAAATATATTATTGCCTTTGGGGAATTACAATTTTGGAAAGGAGAAATAAAGATATATAAAAATCAGTGAAAAACTTTAAAGCAGACACAAATATGTGATTAGTTAGACCTATAGGTAAAGGTGGACATGATCACTGATAAAGCCCCTCCTAAGACTCAGGGTCATGGAATGTGCATAAGATCTTGGCTTTATTAGACTCACAAAAATGCTTCTATATCCTTCATATTTCCATTGCCCAATGAGACTAGCAAGTGATGAGTAACATGTAAAAGCAGTTTGTGTGAGAGCCTGAAAAAAGTTTATAGGGAGAAATAGAGTGTGGAGCAGTTATTGAGACAAACTGGTGAACCAGTCCAACCATAAAAACAAAGTAATGCTAGGTGAATATGCAGCCCAAAAGCACTGAAATAATGACATCAATAATGAATTCCAAACCAACTCAACTTCCCACCAGATTGATTCAGACACTACACACAAAGGTAAAGTCTAGTATGAGAGAAAGCCTGTCAGTTTACATTCTACATTATCACAGAATTGTTAGATTTTATAAGAAAATCATAGCACATAAAAATAAACAAGAACAAAGTAAAACAAACACCACTCAGACACCAAGCAAACAACCGTACTACATTGAGATGTGGCACAGGTGCTGGAACTCTTTACAGTTAGATCAGTTGGCACAGTTCTATAAAAGGTGGGTAAGGTGTCCTTACAATTTGTGACTTTGTTATCTTTTGTTTGAACTTTTGGGGTTACTTATACAGAATGGAAAGGGAAAGGGAATAATTTTCTTTTTGCATATGTGTGGTACTGGGAATTGAACTTAGTGGTCCTCTATCATTGATCTAAATCTCCAGGCCTACTCATTTTTTTTTTTATTTTGAGCCAGTTCCTTGATAAATTGCCCAACCTATAAACAAACATGTGATTCTACTGCCTCAGTTTCCTTAGTAGCTGAGTTTACAGGAGTGTATTACCATTCTAGCTACAAAAATGACATTTTATACAATGTTTTTGTAGATAGATCAGATTTATTACTTTTCTACAGATCACTCATTTATTTCAAGTTTGGTAAAGTCTTTTATTTATTATTCTGTTTGATATTAAAAGGCAAATTTTAAAATTAAGCTATTGATATAAACCTTTAAAAATAAAAATAATGAGAAAGAAACATAGAGATTGAATTGTGTTCTAAAGGTTCATGATGTTGGCTACATGCAAAAGGATTAACAGTGTGCCACCCTGGCTGTCTGTGCAGAATGTCTGGGTCTTTAGCTTGTAGCTTCCACCTCCTGCCTGTACCATGCCTCCACCAACATAAGAGATAAAAGCAGTAAGTAGCTCAGAGGTTAAGTATCTTGATGTCACAGACTCACAGAGTATTTGGCAGGTTTTTTCTCTCCCCTATAATACTCCCAAACACTTCAACAGGAAGTAGTGAATGCTTTGCTGGTTCCCAGGTAAACTCAAGTTCATTGCTAAATTTTTAGCGGCATTAACATTGTCTGAAACCAGTCCTCCCAACCATTTTTTTTTTAGATCGTCTTGCTCATTTTCACATTCTGGCCTTAAATTCTTTATCATTCCAAATAGCCTCAACCTCCTGAGTACCTGGAATTATTGACATAAACCCCTGTGGACAGCAGCTGTCTCAAAATTTTTGCCTGAGCTAGACCTTTTATATAACTGCTTTATCCAAGGTGTCAGAAATTACTGTGACCACATTGTGCCTTCCAGATGGAAAGTATGGCTGCCCAAGCCAGTGTTCTAGAGCTTGTATCTCCTTGATTTATCTTTTATGGAAGAAATTTAGCAAATGTAAACATTTGAGATCTCTAGAAATGAGGAGCTTTCCTCATCTAACACTTTGAAAATCTGGGGAAAAAAACAGGGCCTCTTGGGAAGCCTAATGCCTTTGTAGCTCAGGAAATTTCAGGGAAGCTACTTCTTCTGAACACTCTCCCTTAAAGCCCAAGATTCTTGTATTAGAAATCAAAGCTTGTGTTTTCATACCATATGGTATTTTTAAAAGTCTTGATTTTACATCCTAAGATCATAATTAGTAACAACTGAACAAATTCATTCTTGATACTAATCTGTGTACAAAGGAAGTTCTAGGAAAGTCCATCCAGTGTATAAAGAGTCTGTAGAGGCTTCGTGGTGGCACCTTTTGCATTCCAAACAGGATGGGTTGGAGGATGTGGCCTCATCCGGTCTTGCAGTTTACGCTGAAAATCTGCCATTCCTTAAGAAGCCATTGCAAGGCAAGTCCTTAGCTTTCTTACTGGAAAGCATTAGATTGAAGTGAGAAAAACAAAATTATTTTCTTTATTTCTTGTGTGTGTGTGTGTGTGTGTGTGTGTGTGTGCCTGTGTGTGTGTGTGTGTGTGTCTGTGTGTACCAGGGATTGAACCCAGGGGCACTTAACCACCGAGCAACATTCCAGCCCTTTTTCACATTTTAGTTAGAGATAGGTCCTTTCTGTTTTGCTTAGGACCTTACTAATTGCTGAGGCTGGGGTTTGAACTGCTGAGCCACCTGCCTCAGCTTCCCCAGCTAGGAATATAGGCATGCACCCCCACATCTGGTGAGTAAAATAAAATTTCTAAACTAAATCCCTCTCATAGTGACAGAATAAAACTAAAATCAATCTTAGGCAAAATATTTATAAATGATCAAATATATTTACTAAAAATCATATATTGATGACATCCTCTTTCTATGTTTTTAAAAGCCGAAAATTAAAAGAACACAACTAAAAAAATAGAGATACAATCTGAAACTGAGGATTCACTTTTTTTTTTTAAATCAGTGACTGTTGGTGAGCCTGTGGGGCTTTATATATGAAGATTAGATAAGGTGATACATCAATATTCTGTATCTGAAATCTAATCAACCTCATACTTAAGCACCCACACTGATCCAATCACCCATACTAACCCAATAACTTACTCTAGCATTGATTGGAAGGATCTTGAAAAGCAATCAAGAAAAAACTGGTTGTGGTCTTCAGCACTCAGTAAAAGGGCACTCCTGGAGACAAGCTCATCTTCTCCAGAGCACATTTTGAAACTCACCTTTCAAAGAGATATTTTAATCTATGTCCTCTACAATTTGAGCACGTGATCCTCCAGCTGACTTCATATTTTCCCTTCTGCAACAAGCACTGGTGAAACCATGGACCCACTGGTTAGGTAAGTACACTGGTTTATAGTGGAACTGTAGCTACTTTCCCAAGCCAAATCAAGTCAAATTTCATATTTTAAATGATCATCAAATTAGGTTATTTCTATGAAATGATGCTGTTTCTCTACTTAGTAAAAAAAAAATCATTCTTTTTCTTTCTTTGCTTGGATATAATTTGGAATTAAAGTGATAATTAATTTAATTTTGTTAGTTGTGTATCCCCTAGTTGGTCCTCTGTATTTTATAAGGACTCAGAAATTAGTTTCCAGATAACTTGTAATTTTGCACTTGTAAACCTAAAAATATATTTAGGAATATTTCTTTCCTCATATTTCTAGAAATTCAACCACTGTAGAAATGAGAACCCAAATCTTTAGCCAAATGAACTTATAAATGATGCCTTGTTTTCTGGAACAGATTAAAATAATTTCATATTTTCACAGTGTGAAGTGCTGCTTTGTAATAGTTTAGACTAGGTAGAGAGTGATATTCTCTTGAATGCATAATTTATTTGTGTTATCTGTTTATTTATTAATTTTTGTATTTGGTCATATATAAAAAGGAAGTCTATTTGCCATACGTAGAAATGTTCTATGCAGTAAGAACTTGAGTAAAATCTTATTCAGGACATTTTCTCTTCAAAGATAGATGAATAAAATCTATTGATATTCTTCCCTCAGAAAATTGACTTAGAAATCTCACATGCCTTCAAGAAAGAATGCACCTGCTCCATCTGCCTGAACTACTTGATGGAACCAGCCACCATAGGCAATGGGCACAGCTTTTGTTGGCCCTTTCTCTGCCTTTCCAGGGAACAAGCCCAAACTCCTGCCTATTGTCTAGTGTGCAGAGAGCCATAAAAATAGAAATATGTCAAAACAATATTCTTCTGAAGAATTTGATGTCCAATTCCAGAAAAGCCAGTCTCAGGAAATTCCTGAGCTCTGAAGAAGATGTGCATGATTCACAAAGAGACAAAGAAGATCTTCTGTGAAGAGGAAACCCCCCTGCTGTATTTGCTCTGCTCCAGCTCTGAGACACAGGGCTCAGGAACTTCCTTCAGTAGTAGGAGCTACTGAGGAGTACCAGATAAGTGAGTGAGGGAGCTCAGGTATTATTACAAACATGAGGATCCTGATGATGATTGCCCTATTCTTTACTGCATGCTACCTAATATTCTAAGTATCAAGGAAGAAGCTAAGTACCAAATGTGTAAGCAATAAATAAAGTATAATAATATACCTGCCTTAGTGGAGCTTGCTTCTACAGGGCTAGCGATAAGGTACATGGCTATTTTAACTTTGAGTTTAACACTAAGGCATTTGAGAGTTCTCATTTCAAATGAGTTACATGTTACTAAAATAATAAATATAAAATATTTCTATATAGCATGCATATATACTAACACAAGGAAATAAATAGCATAAAGTGCTTTGCAATTATTGGGGGGGAGCACCAGAAAAATCCCAATTTTCATGCCAATTGCCCCACTATCTGAAAGCTATATATCAATATTCCTGGATATATTACATTTTATACTTTTTTAGCCTGAAATCTTCTAAAATTCATAATAATCAATGGTTAAAAAAAGTAGTATAATTTTTTTCCTACTAAACTACTTATATATTACTTGTTTATTCTATCCTTGTGAGATAGAAACAAATGTATTTTCTTCTCAACTTTATATATATATATAAAGGAGAAGCTGCTAACGCAAAAAATATCATTATGGGAAAAGATCCATGTAAATCAGAAAAATCTAAATGAAGTGAACAAAATTATTAATCCATGGATGGTAAGTGTAAGTCTATTTTCCTAACATTCAGCTTGAAAAAATAAACATACTAGAATCACTTTAGCATCATAGTGTAAGGATATTTGGCATAGCTTTTCTGATGGGTTCTAATACTGAAAGTAAAATTTAACTATGCTAGTCAAACAAATAACCAAGCAGTGTTGTAGGGAGGTTTGAGATTAAAATTTATTTACTAACCATAGATGAGACTATTACACTATTGCAAATAATGACGGTGAGACTCATCTATAAATTCTAATTGCTTGCATAGATGATTTTATATGTGGAAGGATAAATTATCAATCAAAACTTTTTCTTTGGATATTTTACACACTGATGAAGCAGATAAAAGTGGATAAAAACAGATAAAAGGATGGCTTGATAACTTCTATCATTATAAAGAAGAGAAAAATAATCAAGATCAAAGAGGAGTGAAATTGCAATTTCTGAGAAATGGGTAGATATGAATTCATGGTATATGTAACATACTAATAAAATGTACTGGCCAAAAAGAGAGGTTTAAGTGGAGGAAGATAAAATCATGCTGGAAAGGTGATCTAGACAACCTATCCATACAGTGCTACATGTAACTACAGAAAGAGATGATGAGGGCTGAATACAAGTCACTGTGTCCCATTCTTCTTGAGGAAGAAAAACTACATGTAGATTCTTAAAAAGGAAAGCAAATGAATTTTAGAGCATCTCAAAAAAAGCAAAGCCAAAATGGTTCAAAAGAAGAAACAACTCAGAGAAGTACATAAGAAGCTAATGAAAAATTCCCAAAAACTCTATGTTGAGCTACTTCAGGTAAGCACTGAGATGGAGGTGACAGTGTTTTATATAATCTGAAATTCTCAATTTTGACCACATTATTTGTTGCCACATCTAGATTTTTACATCTCCTGCATCAATGATCAGGGTTCTTTCCTCTTTAGATATAATCTAGGTAAAATTTAACTTCTATTCTGACTACAAATAAGCAAAATTTATAGAATTTTGTGAGTAGCTGTCCTAGCAAATGTTTACTTCATAAATTGTTGTTTTGAAGCTTACTTTCCTAAGAACCAGAAAATAACCATTTATTCATGAACATTTCATTTTTGCCTACCACTGGATAATATGGAGAAATTTTGTAAAAGTTAATGGTTCCTTAATTCTGTTTAGAAGTTGTGGGTTTGAAATGCCCTCATTAGAGACATTATCTACTCTGTGCTACCGAGGTCCTTCCTACTCACTATTTTCTCACCCTCTGGGCACTGAAATCTTCAAGATTTCAGTTTCATCAAATACGCTATACCAGTATTGTCCTGAGAGATGAAAATGAAAATGAATTTATAACAAAGGTTGCTGTGATGATATTTGATACTTACCTGAACTTTCCAAAAAACAAAATACCATCCTATTTATTAAGAAATCTAAGCCTTTTTTCTTGGCAGGACTTGGGAGATCTATTGACAAAGTTAGTTTAGTCTTTAGTGCAACTAGGGCACCATGTGATTATGAAAAGAATCAAGCCGTTTCTAACAAAGTGAAGAAATACTTTTTGTAGATAATAATCAACTGTGTGTGCATATGTTTGTGCGAATATGATTTCTTGTTCCCTTTATCAGAAGTTAGCTTCTCTTCTGAGGTTAAGGGATGTATATTTTGCTGGGCTGAATGCTGGCATTCATAAATACAACTCTATATGATTTTCTATTGTATATTAGAAACACTGAGGTGCATGGGATAGTTTTTCCTACTTAGGAAATGAGACTGGCACCTCTGAGAATGAGTAGTTAAAAGGCAAATAAAGTAATAAAGACTCCTAGGAAGAGTACCTTCTCATGACCATAGAGGTACACTCTGTTCAGAAAATGTTTTCAAGAAATATTTTCAATGGAATGGTAATGTAGTTCCTTTAAAACTGTGATGACATCTTTTACACGAGAAGATTCATGTCCTCTTCTTCTTTACAGAAGTGAGTAGGTGCAGCTTCACAGGCCTCAGCCTATAAAGCCAGCAATTCCTGCCCAGACCATCAATGGACTGATAGACAGGCTCAACTGCTGCCAAGGTGAGCATCAACCCACTGATGGGAACACAGTATAGTACTCTTCAGTAATAATTTTCTGTGGGAAATATTTAACTTTATTAACCTTTAATATCCCCCCCCCCCCAAAAAAATGGCCTGTCACTTGGTATCTATAATCACATTTAGTAATCTGGTTGCCATGATTAAATAAGAAAAAAATAAGTGCAGGGTGGTATAATAATAAATGTAATTCAGGGCATAGATGCAAAATCATTTAAATAAGTCAGACAATTATAAATTACTTTATAATTTATATATATTATAATATATATATATATATATATATATATATATTAAAGTTACAATTATAAATTACTTTATTATATATTTTATATATATATATATATATATATATATATGTTAAAGTGAATGTTCTCACTTTAAATTAAGTGCAGTTAGTGATGGACATTATTTAAATATTTTCACTTAAAATATCTTAGTATTTGAATATTTCACAAGTATTCTATTAAATGTAACATATAAAAGTGTATTAAATTTAATATATTAAAATGCATGAACAAATATAAAATACCTGAATTCACAGAGCAATACTTCACGAGCAACAAAAATAAAATGAGTTGGTGAATATTGATGCCGTATATCGATTTCCATAGTAAACCTAAATCGGAACGAAAGCAAATAGTTAATTATTTGGACTTAGTGGAAATGCAGACCTCCAGTTCTCAGATAAAATGAAAAGCAATGAGGAAGAAGTAGGCATGACCACCCTTTTTGTTACAGTGTCCATAATTTTAGCTGTGTTTTCACTGTGATTGGGCTCTTGTTTCTGCTCCAGGTGTTCTGGAACACTTGTAATATACTCCAGACAAAATTATGCCTTTACTTCTGCCTTCTAAACCAATTCTCCTCCCCAAAGTTTCAAAGGTATAACTTCTCATATAACAGGAATTTAAAAGATAATTTTGACAGAAGATTCTCTTCTTTCCACAGTGAAATTTTTCTTTAAAAATGCAGTAACTGATGATAACTTCAAGCTATTTGATGATGTGAGAAGTTTGAGATTTGAACATATCCATCCAGACTCATATTTTAATTCTGATAATTCTAACTATTTTGCTGTGTGGGGAAAAAAGAGTTCCCTGTGAAATATTATTGGAAATTGGATATGAAGGACTCTTTGCACAGGGATCTAGGAATCTGTAAGGATTCCTGGGTAAGGAAGAATGGCACACTGATTAACTCCAAAGGCAGGTTTCTTCTTCTCTTTGTGAAGGAGGATGATCACCACAGTCTCTTGAACACCTCCCCAATGTTTCCTCACTACACAGAGAAACTTCAGGGCTAAGTTGGTGTGTTTATAAATTTTTGAGCATGGAAGTGTGATTTTTGTGAATGTTACTAATTGTTCTCTTATATGGCAGTACCCTGCTGTCACTTTGAATTTCCCAGTCAGAACTTTTGTTCATACTGGCTACAAATGATCAGGGATATGTCAGGAAACTCTATGCCTACGAATTCTGTAATTCAGGTAGCCCTTCCCAGTAAAAGTCAACAACATTATACTTTAGTATTTCTTCAATATTTTTGACTTGAGCCAGGCATGATGGTAGATGCTTATTAATTCCAGCAATTGTAGTAATTCAGGAAGCTGAGGTTGGAGAACCTCAAATTTGAGGCCAGCCTTAGAAACTTAACAAGACCTCGTCTCAAAAGAAAATAGAAAGGATTAGAAGGGGCTCAGATACACTTCAGTTGATAGAGTGGTTCCCTCACTTGCACATGCTCTGGGTTCAATTCCCAGCACCACAAAAGGAATGATAATAATAATAATAATAAGAAGAAGAAGAAGGAGAAGAAGAGGAGGAGGCAGAGGAGGAGGAGGAGGAGGAGGCAGAGGAGGAGGAGGAGGAGGAGGAGGAAGAGAAAAACATTTTCTTGAATGTAACTTTATTGTGCGTTTAAAAACAAAAACTGTGTGTTGAAGACAGTGTGAATGCGAAATTGTGTTGATCAATTTTCTTTAAATGAAGATCATGTGCCGCAGTCTGACTGGGCACTAAATCATGAGCCGCTCAAGCAGGAACAATTTTATTTCCAAATCTCCCGCCAATGGCATGCATGTGGCCTGCTCCCAGGACACACTACACCAACAGGAATTCCTCCTCCGGAAATCCCTCATACTGCACTTCCCCAACCAATGGGAACTCTCCTGGAGTCCCGAGAGAGCTCCAAATTAGCAGATCTAGGGAGACAGCAGGGGTCTAATCTCCAATTGAATGCAGATCTTAACATATGAATTATCATCTCAATGGCTTGCTGGGGTCACCTTTCAACCAAAAGTGCCATGCATCATTTCTACTTGGCTATGGCTCTCAGCATCTCCCCACTTCTTTTTAATTAGACAACAAGCAATGTGGATAGGAGACCGTGCCTGTTAGGTTGTCCAATACAACATATGGTCCTTACCCATCATCGGATGAGCTGACCTCTATGTGTCAACCTCCTGTCTTAGGTTGGTACCACTGCAATTGGATCATACCCGTCACTGACTACCAGTTTAGCATATAGCCATACTTGTGGATAGGCCTATGCACCAGTGGGGTGGTGAGGTTTTTTGCCTCACCTCTGTTGGCCCCCAAATTTAGCCATCACTAGTAGAAGGGAGGAGGATACAGAAATGCCAGGACACCAAGCCAATTGATGGCTCCTTTGGAAAAACTATATCACCGGTGACACCATCAGCAAAGATACACCAGCACTACCACAATTTGCTGTACCAACAGATAGTTCACAATGTGTACAAATGATACATAGTCCAGGCAAGTTCTGCAAGCAGTTCAAAGTGGAGGAATCTATCAATATGTCCATTTCCTCCTAAAGTAAATCGACTCCTTGATTGAGCATTACTTGTTGAGTTAATATTCATTGATGCATCAGTTTATACAGTTTACTGTGATAGCTATCATAGAAGCTGTAGTTTGGTTTTATCTTTGTCTTCACTGGCACTGGGATGAAGATAGGAATTCTGGAAATGATGCTAAAAAAATTATGTAACATTCCAACAGGTACTAAGAAAACAATTTTCTGAACAATTTATATTATCCTGAAAAGAATTATTAAATATAATGAAAAGGAAAGGTGAAAGTAAACGAACAGATCTGTTAACCTCCTTATTTTTTCACATATTTAAACAATCCTCAACAGCTGTTTACCCAATTTAAATTAAACCATTAAAATCACATGAATAAGAGAAAATATTTGGATCCATTTTTTCATGAGCGCTCCTCATATATGATCTATGGACATATGCACATACAGATATACAACACAAAACACAAGTGTGTACACAAACATACAACACATAAGACAATAGTAAAGGCCTTGTAGCTTTACACAGGTGAAATATTCATTGTAATGTTTAAAAACTCCACAGTCAAAAAATAAAACTGACTAGAAACACATTAACCTAGGTCGGTATGAGCTCAAAAAATAAAATAGAACTTTATGATGTGGGAAAAGGCAATAATAAAATAGATATTGAAAAAAGCATTCTGGTTAATCACTGTCACAGATGTAAAAGTAGCCAAGCTGGAGCTCTGGATATCAGCTGTTATGGATTTGAGTCAAATCATCTTCTTTTTGGTCTGTAGAGATGCTGGGAGCCACAGCCAATTAATATGATGCATGGCATTTTTGATTGAAAGGTGATGCCAGCTAGCCATTGAGATGATATGATTATGTTAAAAATTACATTCATATGGATACCGGACTCCCCGCTGCGGGACTCCTGGAGAGTTCCCATTGGTTGGGAAAGTGCAGTAGGAGGGAATTCCGGAGGAGGAGCTTGCGCTGGAGTTCCGGAAAGGAGCAGCAGAACGCCGCGTGGGTGGATCGGGAAGCTTCCCGGGCACGGGCGTGCTATTGGCGGTTTTTTCAAATAAAGTTTGTTCCTGTTTGAGTGGCTCGTGATCTTGTGCCCAGCCAGAGACTGTGGCAATAATTAAACAGAAGGGGGGAGATGCTGGGAGCCACAGCCAATTAATATGATGCATGGCATTTTTGATTGAAAGGTGATGCCAGCTAGCCATTGAGATGATATGATTATGTTAAAAATTACATTCATATGGATACCAGACTCCCCGTACGGGCCACCAGTTGCCGCAGTCTCTGGCTGGGCACAAGATAGAATTGCTTTGGTTAGTCTCTCTGGAATCCAAATCGGCTGCTGTTCTCCCTGTGGAAACACACAAACAGAACCCCGACTCCAGACAATCACTGGAACAGGACCTTTCCATTGTCCTGTTAGAATATCCTTCCAAAGTACCTTAGGCTTATGTACATTTTTTGGATACATATGCCTTTCCACATCACTAAGCCCTGATGAATCCAAATTTTAAAAGTTTAGAGTAAAAAGCGTTATTTTAAGTTTATCTTTGGGGGATATATACCCCTTTCCAATTCCCTCTTTTTGCTTTAATAAGTACATTTTAATAGTTTGATGAGCTCTTTCAACTATGCCTTGTTCCTGTGGATTATATGGGATTCCTGTTATACGAATAATGCCAAATGATGAGCAAAATTGTTTAAAAGATGTGGAAGTATAACCAGGAGAATTATCTGTATTTAACTATTTAGGAATGCCCATAGTGGCAAAATTTTGTAAGCGATGAGCTATAATATCTTTAGTTTTATTCTCCAGCATGAAGAGAGACCATCAAAGATCTGGAATAAGTATCAACTGAAACCTGCAAATATTTTAATTTTCCAAATTCTGGCAAGTGTGTGACGTCCATCTGCCAAATATGGTTAGGTATCAATCGTCTAGAATTGACCTCAAGATTAACTTGTGGTAAAAAGGTCACACAATTTTGATATTTTTTTAATATGTCTGGCTTGTTCCTTAGTTATTTTAAAATGCTTTTTAAAATGTATTAGCATTGACATGGAACATTTTATGAAAATTTGTAGCTTCTTCAAGTGTAGAGAAAATATGTATGTCATGTGTAGTTTTATCTGCTAAACCATTGCCCAAACTAAGGGCTCTAGGCAATCCTGTACATGCCCTGATATGTCCTATAAAGAATGGATCTTTTCTGTCCCAGATTAGACTTTGTATAGTGGAAAACAAAGAGAAAACAGTAGAGGAAGGAGAAATCCTACCAGCATCTTCAAGGGATACTATATCATTAACTATATACAAACTATCAGAAAATAAAATAAATACAGAATCTTTAAACATCACAACAGCATGTAATACTGCATTAAGCTGTACCTTTTGACCTGATAGTTTGAGTACTAAAAATGTGAAGTTTTGATCAGGGATAACTACTTCTGCTGTACCATTATTTGACCCATCAGTGAATATATTTGAAGCAGTCATGATAGGTGTTTTTCTTGCCATTTTTGGAAAAACTACAGGATGTGAAGACCAAAAAGACAATAAAAAATTAGATGGTAAGTGATTATCAAATGAAACATTAGATTTACACATGATTATTGCACAAGTATTTAACTCATTACCTAACTCATCTATTTGATCCATAGTATATGGAGTAATAATTTTATTGGGAGAAATTCCAAACACTCTGTTTGCTGCTTTTATTCCTTTGAGTATTAATTGTCCTACAGCCTCAGGATACCTAGTAAGAATAGTGTTTGGAGAACAAGATAAATGTATCCACAATAATGGAACTTCTTGCCAAAATACTCCTGTAGGAATACTTTTGTTGCTATTACAACAAATAATAAAGGCAAACTTATATCTCATTCCACCATCTTTTCTACCCCCATTCTCCATTCCTTACCTTCCCTCCCCTTTGCCCAATCAAAGTTCCTCCATTTTTGCACCTCATGCCCATTATGTGTGCAGAGAGCCATCAAAATAGAAATATGTCAAAACAATATTCTTCTGAAGAATTTGATGTCCAATTCCAGAAAGGCCAGTCTCAGGAAATTCCTGAGCTCTGAAGAAGATGTGCAAGATCCACAAAGAGACAAAGAAGATCATCTGTGAAGAGGAAAACCCACTGCTGTATTTGCTCTGCTCTAGTTCTCATGAGCACAGGGCTCAGAAACTTCCTTCAGTAGAAGGGGTTGCTGAGGATTACCAGGTAAGTGAGTGAGGGAGCTCAGATATTATAACAAAGATGAGGATCCTGATGATGATTGCCCTATTCTTTACTGCATACTACCTAATTTTCTAAGTATCAAGGAAGAAGCTAAGTACCAAATGTTTAAGCAATAAATAAAGCATAAAAATATACCTGCCTTAGTGGAGCTTGCTTCTACAGGGCTAGTGATAAGGTACATGGCTATTTTAATTTTGAGTTTAACACTAAGGCATGAGAAAGTTCTCATTTCAAATGAGGCACAGGTTACTAAAATAATAAATATAAAATATGTCTATATAGTATGCATATACACTAAAACAAGAGAATAAATAGCATAAAGTGCTTTGCAATTATTGGAGGAGAGCATCAGAAAAATCCCAATGTTGATGCCAATTGCCACACTAACTGAAAGCTATATATCAATATTCCTGGCTACATTACATTTTATACTTTTTTAGCCTGAAATCTTCTAAAATTCATAATCATCAATGGTAAAAAGAAAGTAGTATATTTTTTTCCTACTAAAGTACTTATATCTTATTTGTTGATTCTATCCTTGTGAGATGGAAACAAATGTATTTTCTTCTCAACTGTTTTAATATATATATATAAAGGAGAAGCTGCTAAAGCAAAAAAAGATCATTATGGGAAAAGATTCATGTAAATCAGAAAAATGTAAATGAAGAGAACAAAATTATTGGTCCATGGATGGTAAGTATAAGTCTATTTTCCTAACATTCAGCTTGAAAAAAAAAAACATACTAGAAATATATCTATAATCACTTTAGCATCATAGTGTAAGGATATTTGGCATAGCTTTTCTGATGGGTTCTAATCCTGAAAGTAAAATTTAAATATGCTGGGCAAACAAATCACCAAGCAATGTTGTAGGGATGTTTGAGATTAAAATTTATTTACTAACCATAGTTGAGACTATTACAGTATTGCAAATAATGATGTGTGTCTCATCTATAAAATCTAATTTCTTGCATAGATGATTTTGGATAAATTATCAATCAAAACTTTTTTTGGATATTTTACACTCTCAGGAAGCAGATAAAAGTGGAAAAAGCAGATAAAAGGATGGCTTGATAACTTCCATCATTATAAAGAATAGAAAAACAATCAAGGTTAAAGAAGAGTGAATATGCAATTTCTGAGAAATGGGTAGATATGAATTCATGTTATATGCAATATACTGATAAAGGTACAGGCCAAAGAAAGAGGTTTAAGCGGAGGAGGATAAAATCATGCTGGAAAGGTGATCTAGACAACCTATCCATACAGTGCTACATGTAACTACAGGAAGAGATGATGCTGGCTGAATATAAGTAACTGTGTCCCATTCTTCTTGAGGAAGAAAAAACTCCATGTAGATTCTTAAAAAGGAAAGCAAATGAATTTTAGAGCATCTCAAAAAAAGCAAAGCCAATTTTTTTCAATAAAAGAAACAACTTAGAGAAATACAGAAGAAGCTGGTGAAAAATTCCCATAAACCCTATGTTGAGCTACTGCAGGTAAGCACTGAGATGGAGGTGACAGTGTTTTATATAATCTGAAATTCTCAATTTTGACCACATTATTTGTTGCCACATCTAGATTTTTACATCTCCTGCATCAATAATCAGGGTTCTTTCCTCTTTAGATATAATCTAGGTAAAATTTAACTTCTATTCTGACTACAAATAAGCAAAATTTATAGAATTTTGTGAGTAGCTGTCCTAGCAAATGTTTACTTTATAAATTGTTGTTTTGAAGCTTGCTTTCCTAAGAACCAGAAAATAACCTTTTATTCATGAACATTCCATTTTTGCCTACCACTGGATAATATGAAGTAATTTTGTAAAAGCTAATGGTTCCTTAATTCTGTTTAGAAGTTGTGGGTTTGAAATGCCATCATTAGAGACATTATCTACTCTGTGCTACCAAGGTCCCTCCTACTCACTCTTTTCACACCCTCTGGGCACTGAATTCTTCAAGAATTCAATTTCTTCAAATATGCTATACCAGTATTATCCTGAGAGATGAAAATGAAAATGAATTTATAACAAGGGTTGCTGTGATGATATTTGATACTTACCTGAACTTTCCAAAAAACAAAATACCATCCTATTTATTAAGAAATCTAAGCCTTTTTTTTGGCAGGACTTGGGAGATCTATTGACAAAGTACTTTAGTCTTTAGTGCAACTAGGACACCATGTGAGCTATGAAAAGAATCAAGCTGTTTCTAACAAAGTGAAGAAATACTTTTTGTGGATAATAATCAACTGTGTGTGCATATGTTTGTGCGAATATGATTTCCTGTTCCCTGTATCAGAAGTTAGCTTCTCTTCTGTGGTTGAGGGATGTATATTTTGCAGGGCTGAATGCTGGCATTCATAAATACAACTCTGTATGATTTTACAGTGTTTCTAAGGTGCATGGGATAGTTTTTCCTACTTAGGAAATGAGACTGGCACCTCTGATAATGAGTAGTTAAAAGGCAAATAAAGTAATAAAGACTCCTAGGAAGAATTCCTTCTCATGATCATAGAGGTACACTCTGATGAGAAAAGGTTTTCAAGAAATATTTTCAAAGGAATGGTTGTTTAGTTCCTTAAAACTGTGATGACATCTTTTACACAAGAAGTTTCATGTCCTCTTCCTCTTTACAGAAGTGAGTCAGTGCAGCTTCACATGCCTCAGCCTATAAAGCCAGCACTTTCTGCCCAGACCATCACTGGACTGATAGACAGGCTCAACTGCTGCCAAGGTGAGCATCAACCCACTGATGGAAACACTGTATAGTGCCCTTCAGTAATGATTTTCTGTGGGAAATCTTTATTAACCATTAATATCTCAAAACAAATGGCCTGTCACTTGGTATCTATAATCACATTTAGTAATCTGGTTACCATGATTAAATAAGAAAAAAATAAGTGCAGGGTGGTATAATAATAAATGTAATTCATGATGTAGATGCAAAATCATTTAAATAAGTCAGACAATTATAAAGTACCTTATAATTTATATATTATGTATATATATATATATATATATATATATATATATATATATATATATATATATATTAAAGTGAATGTTGTCACTTTAAATTAAGTGCAGTTAGTGATGGACATTATTTAAATGTTTTCACTTAAAATATCTTAGTAATTTAATATTTCACATGTATTATATTAAATGTAACATATAAAAATGTATTAAATTTAATGTATTACTATGCATGAACAAACATAAAATAACTGAATTCACAGAGCAATACTTCACGAGCATCAAAAATAAAATGAGTTGTGAATGTTGAGGCAGTATATAGATTTCCATAGTAGACCTAAATCAGAACCGAAGCAAATAGTTAATTATTTGGACTTAGTGGAAATGCAGACCTCTAGTTCTCAGATAAAATGAAAAGCAGTGAGCGAGAAGTAGGCATGACCACCCTTTTTGTTACAGTGTCCATATTTTTAGCAGTGTTTTTACTGTGATTGGGCTCTTTTTTTGGCTGCAGGTGTTCTGGAACACTTGCAATATACTACAGAAACAATTATGCCTTTATTTCTTCCTTCTATCCCACCTCTCCTCCCAAAAGAGTCAAAGGTATAACTTCTCATCTAACAGGAATTTAAAGATGATTTTTTTGAATATTCTCTTCTTTCCACAGTGAATTTTTTTTAAATGCAGTTAGTGATGATAACAACAATCTATTTGATGATGTGAGAAATTTGAAATTTGAACATGTCCATCCGGACTCATATTTGCATTCTGATAGTTCTAACTATTTTACTGTGTGAGGAACAAAGAGTTCCCTGTGAAATATTATTGGAAATTGGATATGAAGGACTCTTTGGACAGCGATCTAGGAATCTGCAAGGATTCCTGGGTAAGGAAGAATGGCACACTGATTGACTCCAAAGACAGGTTTCTTCTTCTCTTTCTGAAGGAGGATAAACACCACAGTCTCTTGAACAACTCCCCAATGTTTCCTCACTACACAGAGAAACTTCAGGGCTAGGTTGGTGTGTTTATTAATTTTTGAGAGTGGAAGTGTGAGTTTTGTGGATGTTACCAAGAGTTCTCTTATATGGCAGTACCCTGCTGTCACTTTGAATTTCCCAGTCAGAACTTTTGTTCATACTGGCTACAAATGATCAGGGATAAGTCAGGAAACTCTATGCCTAGGAATTCTGTAATTCAGGTAGCCCTTCCCAGTAAAAGTCAACAACATTATACTTTAGTATTTCTTCAATATTTTTGACTTGAGCCAGGCATGATGGTAGATGCTTATTAATTCCAGCAATTGTAGTAATTCAGGAAGCTGAGGTTGGAGAACCTCAAATTTGAGGCCAGCCTTAGAAACTTAGCAAGACCTGGTCTCAAAAAACAAAAAAACAAAAAAAAAGAAAGGATTAGAAGGGGCTCAGATACACTTCAGTTGGTAGAGTGGTTCCCTCACTTGCACACCACAAAAACAAGAAGAAGAAGAAGAAGGAGGAGGAGGAGGAGGAGGAGGAGGAGGAGGAGGAGGAGGAGGAGGAGAAAAACATTTTCTTGAACGTAACTTCATTCTGCTTTTAAAAGCAAAGACTGGGGCTGGGGATGTGGCTCAAGCGGTAGTGCGCTCGCCTGTCATGCGTGCGGCCCGGGTTCGATCCTCAGCACCACATACAAACAAAGATGTTGTGCCTGCTGAAAAACTAAAAAAATAAATATTAAAAAAAATTCTCTCTCACTCTCTCTCCACTCTCTCTTAAAAAAAAAAAAAAGCAAAGACTGTGTGTTGAAGACAGTGTGAATGTAAAATTGTGTTGATTAATTTTCCTTAAATGAAGATCATATTTTGTGGCACAGAAAATTAGTGCAGATGGAAAAAATATAGTGCAGATGGAAAAAAATTCCCTTTTTTTCCATCTGCACTATAGGCTGTGTATCATTGCATGTTTTGTGAGTTTGTTAGAATTTATAAAATTACATAATTGTATGATACATGCCCAGTAACAATTTTTATATAGAATTTTCACATCATAGACAGAACTGTTTGTCCACACTAGACATATCATTTTGATGTTTTTACCTTTCTGATGATCTAAGAAATTCTAATTTATTCATTCTTAGAGAATAATAAAACAGAAAACTCTTTTCCACACTCAGGAAAAGAAGCCATTTTTTAGTGAAACCAGTAAAGTTGGCCCTTTCACTTTCCCTGCTATTTCCTTAACTATTTTTATTTCCTTCATTTTCTTCACTATTTTTATCTTTTATTTTAATTACTTATAAATGATAGCAGAATGCATTTCTATTCATTTTACATATATAGACCACAGCTTTTCATTTCTCTGGCTGTATACAATGTAGAGTTTTTCACATGTGCAGTCATACATGTACCCAGGGTAATGATGTTAATCTCATTCCACCATCTTTTCTACCCCCATTCTCCATTCCTTACCTTCCCTCCCCTTTGCCCAATCAAAGTTCCTCCATTTTTGCACTTCACGCCCATTATGTGTCAGCATTTACTTCTCAGGAAGACCTATACAATGAACACTAAAGAACACTAAACAAAGACTTTGAAGAAGATCTTAGAAGATGGAAATATCTCCCATGTTCTTGGGTAGGAAGAATTAATATTTTCAAAGTGGCCATACTACCAACATCGTTATGTAGATTTGAGGCAATCTCAATTAAAATTCCAACAATATTCCTCATAGAAATAGAAAAAGCAATCATGAAAATTATTTAAAATATTAAGAGACTCTGAATAGTCAGAGAAATTTTTACCAAGAAAAGTAAATCAGCATGCATCATAAGACCAGACCTTAAACTATACTACAGAGCCATAGTGACAAAAGTGGCATGGTATTGGTAACCAAATTAGACTTGAAGACCAATGGTACAGAACAGAAAACAAAGAGAGAACACCACATAAATACAGTTATCTCATAGTAGACTAAACCACTGAAAACATACATTAGAGAAAAGATAGCCCTTTAAACAAATGGTGCTGGGAAAAATAGAAATCCATATGCAACAAAATGAAATTAAACCAATATCTCTCACCATGCACACAGCTTAACTGGAAGTGGATTAAGGACCTAGGAATTGGACCAAATATCCTGCACCTAACAGAAAAAAAATAGGCCAAAATATTTAACATGTTTGATTAGGTCCTGACTTTGTTACTAATTTTTAAAAAATTTTCTGTTAACAGGAAAACCGAGAGGAAATTTAAAAAATTACACATATTCTCTGCTCCTTCTCTATATACACAAGTGTATAGCTTCAATCATTATCCATATCCTCTTTCAGAATGATGCATTTTTTATAACCAACGAACTTAATTTGATACACAGAATATGTGGATACCATATACTTGTAATATAATGAGGAGTGAATTTTCTCTCTGTGTTCTTCCTCTGTGAACCTAAGACTCTAGTCAATTTATGAGAAAAACATCTACAAACCAAAATTGAGGGTCCTTTCACAAAAAGCCTGACAAGTATTTCTCAAAATTGTGAAAGTCATAAAAAGTAAGAAAAGAAGCTCTTACAAGTGAAACCAAAAGAGACATCAGACTAAATTCAATATTCCATTCTAGGTTGGATCCTAGAATAGAAAAATTGGATATTCATGTACAAGCTGGTGTAATTTAAACAAAAATTAAATATGTCTGACTTTAGTTCATGATAACTTACCAATGTAAGCTTCCAACGCTTGGAAACTGTCTCATGAAAATGTATGAATATTTTATAGGAAAAGAAAAGTGGCCATAGAAATACAAATACATATTAAGTCAGTATTTCACATTTTTAACTTTTCTTTAAATATAAAATATTTTAAAGTAAACTTTGAAAAGTTTTAACACAAATATCTATGTTTCTATTCTCCATGACACACTTAGATAGTCAAAAAGGCACATTTTAGAAGAATTTATATAGAGTATTAAGTTCTTGAAAATATACACATACACCAATTAATCATCCATCACAGGTGGAAAGTGTCTGAAGTATGAAGCTCCATGCAGAACTGAGCCTCTAAATCTGCTGAGCCTGAACCACTTTTCTTCTCAGTTTGCTGATTACTCTATTTGAGAGTTGAGATAGCAGTTGTGGTTGCCAATTCAGGTCAGCATTTTACGTTTTACCTCAATGGAATTTTGTGATAATTTCTTTCTCAGTTTCTTGCCTCTTTTCTGTTTAAATCAAGACCTCTGAGGAATCTCAGGCTATCTCATTATGATGTCTCTTTGGGGTTCTTAATGCATTATTTTATCTGAATTATTTTACCTCTTTTATATGAATCTTCTTTCTTTTCTTTTATTCCTTTGTTTGATTCTTCTGACGATTTTTAAGTAATTATATAACACTGTATTTTACATTAAAAAAAACAACTCATCTTTGCCATAGTTAAAAATCTATATTTCTCCTCTCTTTCAAACTAAGTAGTTCAGTACTCTCTTATACTCGGTGTCTGGGCAGATTTATCCAAACCTCCATAGTTGGACAAGGAATAGCAGTCATGAATCACTCACCCCACATATTAGTAGTATTTTTCACATCAGCTTGTGTTCACCTGTCAATTTGTAATATTACCAGAATGCCTGTTTCTTCTGAGAGGAAAATGCTATCCTCCAATGATAACTCAAATGAGCTGACAGCATCATTTTAGTCTGCATTTAAAAATAGAAAATATTTTTATATTTACCAGGAAGAAATGAGTTTTGCATTTCTTCTCATTTAGATTATCTTGCATCTCTTGACTCATTTTCCATAATGGATCCATTTTCTTTAAAATGTTTTTCCCCAATAAAATCATAGTCTTTAGTGTTAGGAAAGACAGGCTTGTAGGTTTCATCCTTTGTGTAATTTTTTTTTTAAAAAAACAGTGTTTTGGAGAAGAGCAATTTGAGTTAAAAGAAAGTCAGATTTTTACAAATTAGAATAAATTAATTTTGTTATTTGGGATATCATCAGAAGCAAATCATCATCATCATCATCATCATCATCATCATCATCATCATAGGTCTGGCCTATCTGGCAAGTTAAGCCAGCTTCTTGAGGACAATGTTGGTCCTGAAGTCTACTTTCTCTGCTATTTCTCTACACTCAGGGCAGCACATTGGTGTTTGGGTTTCCTCCCAGCAAAGGCAAAGGCAGGGTTGGCAAAAAGTATGCCCACAGTCTATGGTTACAGGTTGTAAGAAGTAATTCATGCAAATGGAGCATGTAAATGCACACTGGAAGTCTTGCAAGGCCTTTGAAACCATATTTCTGAAATTGAAAATATAGGGGAAGTGGGTAAGAGGAAAAGAAAAAATAATAGAGACTTATCCTTCTGTCTTGATGAGGGAATAAAAAATATAAAAGAGTTTTGGACAGCCATGCTTATTCAGTTGAGTTGTGCCAAAATTTTCTATTAACTTCAAATATAGAAAAGATAAAGAGTCTGGGTTTGTTCTGACACAAATGAACAAAATGAGATGAGCATGATCTTTATTTTTAAAAAAGGATCTTTCTCAATCATTTGGAAAAGTTCAATATTTGGACAAAGAAGAATGTTTAGGATGATTCCAGACTTACCTACATTAGCTGATCACTCTGAGTGCTCATCTAAAATATTTCTATCTCTCATTTTGTCTCTGTGACTCCATAACTGTAATAAACACAGAGACAGTCTTTATGCCAAATGTCTATGCTCTATGCCTCTCAAATCATGGTTGTGCTTCTGTAAAGACAATTAACACTTAGTTTAATTCATTTGAAGATGGCTTGATTTAATCACTGTTGGGTTCAGCTTCAAACTCATGAAACTTCAAATAGTTGAATTTATACCTGTAACATTAATTAAACAATTTCTTTCAAAAAATAAAATGTAAGCTGGGTGTATTGATGTACACCTCTCATTCAACTACTTGAGAAGCTGAGGGAAATTGATTAAAGATATGAGGCCAACTGCAACAATTTATTGAGATCATGTCTCAGAATAAAAACTAAGAAAGGGTTGATTATGCAACTCAGTTTAGAAAAACACTCTGTCCAATACCCAGTACCAATAAAAAATGAATTACTGGGGATGTAATCAGTGGTAGAGCACTTACTTGCCCAACACATGTAAGGTCTTGAGATTTAGCCCCAGGACTGAAGAGAAAATAAAAAAAGATTTTTTTTCTATTACTTTTCATTACAGAAAATAATTTTCCCCATAATCAGTTCTGACCATCAGAGTGCCTTCCTATGTATGAATGCTGAAGTAATAATCAGCAATAATTAATCTATTGTTGTTTTAAACCAAATCAACTGGAGAGCCCAGTGTAATGGTGCATGCCTACTATCCTAGCTCCTGGGGAGACTGAGTCACAAACTGAGTCACAAGGAAACTAAGTTTATGGCTAGCCTTGGAACCTTAGTGAGACTGTTTCAAAATGGGTTGTAATACAATGGTAGATTAGCCCTGAGTACAATAAAAAGAAAGAAAGAAAAATTAATGTGAGATGGAGAGCATAAATTAACAATGGTAACAATGGTGCATTCCTCTCTATACTAGAGTTGAGAAACTTCACTTTAGTTTAGAGATGCAGTTGATGAAGTATGATAAATTCATGTTAATTTCTAGTATTTTTCTGTAGTGATCAATTTTTCCACTTGGAAATTTCAGCAGTTTGGTAGCAAGTAATGGAAATCATATCAACTATTTTGGGAAATGAAGGTTGTAAAAAGACAACATGTAGGACTTTTACATCAAGGGTTTTACTATCAAAACTATACATTATAATTTGAAACCAAGGGTGGTGGAACACATCTATAATTTCAGATGCTCTGGGGGCTAAGGCAGAAGGTCTTGAGATCAAAGTCTGCCTCTGTAGAAGTGAGGTAATAAGGAACTGAGTCAGACCCTCAATAAAATACAAAATACGACTGGAAATGTGGCTTAGTGGTTGAGTGCCTTTGAGTTCACTCCCTGGTACCCACACTACCCCCCCCAAAATTTAAATTTATATGCATAAAGACTATTGCATACATTCAATATACTGAATATATAAGTAATTTATGGGTTACAAAATTGATAAAACTGCAGAAATATTTCATTTAAAACCTGCAAAATCTAATAAAGCACAAGGGAAGAGAATGAAAATTACTCATGTCACTTATTAAAATTGCTGTAATTATATATGTATTTACTCCAAGAAAAAATAAGTAGATTTTTACTTGGACAAAAACTCAAGTAGGTTGAAAAGTAAATTTAAAGAATTTTTAGGAGTGAATACAGCTTGAAAATATTTACTCTGAATTTCCAAGTCACCAGAGTTAGCAATGGGAAACCCCTGGTGTGGAAGTTTTGGAAAATTTGTCAGCATTACCATGAGCAGTAACTCTCAGTTATCCAAAGCTCAGCAGCTGAGAATTCAGTTTGCTCCTTAGAGGTACCTCAAAGGTAAAGGCATTTTGCAGACAAGTGCCCTCCTTAAATACTTGGGATTCACCTAAGACCATAGCCTCTGTTGGTTACCTCTTCTGAAAATGGTGGGAGGGACTTATAAAATCATACTGATTAGGGTGATGAAGTAGAGTAAAAAAAAAATGATGAGGTGTGGAGGCAGATGCAAGAAAGTTCACATGACTTAGGTTTTGCAAAGAGACATTTTAACTGAAATAATTATTTCATTAAATAAGACTTTGCTCTACAACAACAACTTCACAATTTTAATAATTTGTTTTTATTTTCTTCTACTGTTGTTTAAATTTTGAAATACCTGATTTATTTCTACATATTTCTTTTCTTTCTTTCTTCTATTTTTTCTTTCTTATTATATTTTAATTTATGGTACTTAGAGTTGAATGCAGGAGTTCTTTAACAATGAGCTACATTCCCCACTCTTATTTATTTATTTATTATTTTGAGACAGTGGGTTGTTAAGTTGTTTAGGGCCATGCTAAATTTGTCAAATTGACCTTGAATTTGTAATTCTTCTGCCTCAGCATCCTAAATAATTAGGAATACAAGCATGTGCCCCTACACCTGCCTATTTTTCTGGTTTAGATTTTGAATTCCTACCTCCAAAATGTTTACTGAGGAATATTTGTGGTGTGTGTGTGGGGGGGGGTGTGGGTGTGGGTATGTGTGTGTGTTAACTGCAGACAATATTCTAAGGACTGGGAATATAATTATAGTGAATGAAAAAAAAATACTCCCAGTTCTACGAGAAAATAAAGACCAGTGAATAAACTCCAGTGGTGATTCATACTACTTGGGAGGCTGATGGAGGAGGGTTGCAAGTTTCAGATCAGCATGGGCAATTTAGGGGGACTCTGACTCACTATATAATGAAAAAGGCTGGAAATGTATCTCAGTGGTAAAGAATTCTTTCATAGACGAATTTAAGACCCTGCATTCAGAGACCAGTAAAAAAATTAAAAGAGAAAATAAAAAACTGCCCCCACAAAGGAATTTTAGAATATATTTTGCAACTAGAGGTCACAGGTTGAAGGCTGCAATACCTTTTCTTTCAAAGCTCTCTATTTACTGAGCTTGAAAAGGAGCTACATATGTCAGATAAAGAGATTTAAGAAAAAAGTATCAGGAGTTTTTGAATACTTTCAACATGAATTGGATATATTTTATTTTTAAAAAATCTATTTATTTTTTACATACATGACAATAGTGTAATGCATTACACTCATTATTACAATTTACATCATAATTTTTCATAACACTGTATATGAAGTAGATTCATGCCAAATTATGCAACTATACAGATATTCTCTCTTTTTTGGCATTACAATTCTTAATACACATATATACCTTGATTTATCATATCTCTTTTTGTATATAAGGTATGTTTACACCAAATTCTAATCTTCATACATGTATTTCATATAGTATAGTGATGACCATCACTTTCCACTATCCTTGCTATTCCCCTTCCCCCTCCCTTTTCCTCCCACCCCTCTTTCCTATATAAGAATAATCTTCCTCCCATGCTCTCCCTCTGTACCCCACTTTGAGTCACCCCACTTATATTAGAGAAAACATTCAGAATTTGTTTTGGGGGGGGGATTTGCTAAATTCACTTACCATAATCTTTTCTAATGCCATCCATTTACCTGCAAATGCCATGATCTTTTTTTAAGTGCTGAGTAATATTCCATTGTGTATATATGCCGCATTTTTTAATCTATTCATCCACTGAAGGACATCTAGGTTGGCTTCACAGTTTAGCTATTGTGAATTGGGTTGCTATCAACATTGATGTGGCTGTGGCCCTGTAGTATGCTGTTTTTAAGTCCTTTGAGTATGCACCAAGGAGAGGAATGGCTGGGTCAAATGGTGGTTCAATTTTCAGATTTCCAAGGAATCTCCATACTGCTTTCCACATTGGCTGCACCAATTTTCAGTCCCACCAGCAATGTGTGAGTGTATCTTTTCTCTCACATCCTCAACAACACTTATTTTTGTTTGTCTTCATTATAGCTGCCATTCTGACTGGATTGAGATGATATTATAGAGTAGTTTTGATATGTATTTTTCTGATTGCTAGAGATGATGAAATTTTTTCATATATTTGTTGATTGATTGTATATCCTCTTCTGAGAAGTGTCTGTTCAAGTCCTTGGCCCATGTATTGTTTTTTTAGGTGCTTTGCTTCTTAAGTTCTTTATATACCCTAGAGTTTAGTGCTTTATCTGATGTGTGAGAGGTAAAATTTTTCTCCCAGGATGTAGGCTCCCTGTTCACCTCACAGATTATTTCTTTTGCTGAGAAAAAACATAGTTTGAATCCATCTCATTTATTGATTCTTGGTTTTAATTCTTGTGCTATAGGAGTTCTTAAGGAAGTTGGGGCCTAATCCCACATGATGAAGATTCAGGGATACTTTTTCTTCTATTAGATACAGAGTCTCTTGTTAATTCCTAGATCCTTGATCCATTTTAAGTTAACTCTTGTGCATGGTGAGACATAGGGATTCAATTTCATTTTGTTGCATATGGATTTCTAGTTTCCCAGCATCATTTGTTGAAGATGCTATATTTTCTCCAGTGCATGTTTTTGGTACCTTTGTCTAAAATATAATCGTTGTAATTTTATGAGTTACTCTCTGTGTCCTGTATTTTGTACCACCAGCCTATCAACCTGTTTTGATGCCAGTACAATGCTGATTTTGTTAGTATTGCTCTTTAGTATAGTTTCAGGTCTGATATAGCAATACTACTTGCTTCACTCTTTCTGCTTAGAATTGTTTTAGCCATTCTGGGTCTCCTCTTTTTCCAGATGAATTTCATGATTGCTTTTTCTATTTCCAAAAGGAATTCCATTGGGATTTTCATCAGAATTGCATTAAACCTGTATAGTGCTTTTGGTAATATGGTCATTTTGATAATACTAATTCTTCCTATCCATGAGCAAGGTAGTTCATTCAATCTTCTAAGGTCTTCTTTGATTTCTCTCTTTAGGGTTCTTTAGTTTTTAATGTATAGATCCTTCACCTCTTTTGATAAGTTGATTCCCAAGTATCTTATTTTTCTTGAGGATATTGTGGATGGGGTACTTTCTCTCATTTCCTTCTCAGAGGATTTGTCAGTGATATACAAAAATGCATTTTATTTATGAGTGTTGATTTTATATCCTGTCACATTGCTGAATTCATTTACTAGTTCTAGAAGTTTCCTGGTGGAGTTTTATTTGTGTGTGAGTTTGTGTGTGTGTGTGTGTGTGTTCTAGGTATAGAATCATATCATCAGCAAATAGTGCTACTTTACATTCTTCTTTACATATAGTTATTCCTTTAATTTCTTTCATCTGTCTAATTGCTGTGGCCAGTGTTTCAAGAATGGTGTTAAATAGAAGGGGTGAGAGAGTGCATCCCTACTTGTTCCAGATTTTAGAGGGAATGCCTTCAGTTTTTCTCCATTTATAATGATGTTGGTCTGAGGCTTAGCATAGATAGCCTCTTCAATGTTGAGATATGTTCCTGTTATCCCTAGTTTTTTTTAAATGTTTTGAACATAAAAGCATTTTATCAAATGCTTTTCCTGCATCTACTGAGATGATCATAAGAGTGTTATTTTTAATTCTATTGATATGATGCATTACATTTATTGATTTCTATATATTTTACCAACCTTGCATCCCTGGGATGAATCCCACTTGATCAAAGTGCACAATCTTTTTGATGTTTTTTTTTATTCAATTTGCCAGAATTATATTGAGAATTTTTGCCTCTATGTACATTAGAGATATTGTACTAAAGTTTTCTTTCTTTGGAATGTCTTTGGTTTTGAAATCAGGGAGATATTGGCCGCATAGAATAAATTTGGAAGCACTTCCTCTTATTCTATTTCCTAAAATAGATTGAAGAGTATTGGTATTAGTTCTTCTTTAAAGGTCTTGTAAAACTCGGCTATATACCTGTCTGGTCCTGGACTTTTCTCGGTTGGTAGTCTTTTGATGCTTCTTCTATTTTCTCATTTGATATTAGTCTGTTTAAATTGTGTATATCTTTCTGACTCAATCTGGGCAGATCATATAACTTAAGGAATATATCAATCCTTCACTATCTTCTATTTTATTGGAGTATAAGGCCTCAAAATAATTTCTAATTATCTTCTGTATTTCTGAAGTATCTGTTGTTATATTATCTTTCTCATCATGTATGCTAGTAATTTGCATTCTCTCTCTCTTTCTCTTCATTAGCATGGCTAAGGGTCTGACATTTTTCTTTATTTTTTCAAAGAACCAACTTTTTTTCTTTTGTCAATTTTTTCAATTGTTTCTTTTGTTTCAATTTCATTGATTTAAGCTTTGATTTTAATTATTTATTGGCTTCAACTACTTTTGCTGCTGATTTGTTTTTCTTTTTCTTGGGCTTTGAGATGTAGTGTGAGGTCATTTATTAGTTGACTTTTTCTTCTTTTAAGGAATGAACTCCATGCAATGAATTTTCCTCTTAGTACCTCTTTCATAGTGTCCCAGAGATTTTGATATGTTATGTCTGTGTTCTCATTTACCTCTAAGAATTTTTTAATCTCCTCCTTTATGTGTTCTGTAACCCATTGTTCATTCAGTAACATATTGTTCAGTCTCCATGTGATGCAGACATTTTTATTCTTTGTTTTGTTGTTGATTTCTAATTTCATTCCATTATGATATGATACAATGCACAGACCACATCAATGTTTATTGCAGCACAATTCACAATATTTAAACTGTGAAGCCAATCTAGATGTCATTCAGTGGATGAATGGATGAAAAATGTGGCATTTATACATGAGGGAATATTATTCAGCATTAAAAATCATGGCATTTGCAGGTAAATAGATGGCATTGGAAAACATAATGCTAATAGAAGTGAGCCAATCCCCCAAAAAACCAAATACCAAATGTTTTCGTTGATATAAGGGGGTGATTCATAGTGGGGTGAAGAAAGAGAACATGGTAGTATTAGATTAATTCTAGATAGAAAAGAAGGGTGGGAGGGAAAGGGATGGGTAAGGGGATGAGCAAGGATGGTAGAATGTGATGGTCATAATTATACAAAATACATGTATGAGGACTTGAATTGGGTATCAACATAACTCATATAAAGAAGATATTTAAAATTGTGATATATATGTACATTAAGAATTGTAATGCAAAAAAAGTACATGTATAATGGCATAAATTGATGTGAATGTACTTTATATACAGAGATACAAAAATTGGACTCTATATTCCACTGTTGTTGTGTATGTATAAAAAATAATAAAATCAATTAAAAATAAAAAGTAGCATCAAAATATTTACATATTAATGATGGTCATTGAATTCATTTTGTTGTATTTTGCCAAATAGGAAAAAAATGATTAATTGGATGTTTAAAATAATAAGAAAATAAAATATTTTTTTAACAAAAAAAAGATAGATTACTAATCTCTAGGGTATGTAAAGAACTCAAAAAACTAAGTACCAAAAAAACCCCCAAATAACCCAATCATCAAATGGGCCAAGGACCTGAACAGACAATTCTCAGAAGAGGATATACAATTAGTCAACAAATATATGAAAAAAAGCTTAATCATCTTTAGCAATTATAGAAATACAAATCAAAACTACTCAAAGATTTCATCTCACTCCAGTCAAAATGGCAGATATTACAAAGACAAACAATAAGTGATGGTGAAGATGTGGGGGGAAAAGGTACACTCATACATTGCTGTTGGGAGGGCAAGTTGGTGCAGCCAATGTGAAAAGCAGTATGGAGATTCCTTGGAAAACTGGTAATGGAACCACCATTTGACCCAGCCATTCCTCTCCTTGGTGTATACTCAAAGGACTTAAAAACAGCATACTACAGAGCCACCGCCACATGAATGTTTATAGCAGCCCAAGTCACAATAGCTAAACTGTGAAACCAACCTTGATGCCCTTCAGTAGATGAATGGATAAAAAATGTGGTGTATATACACAATGGATTATTACTCACTATAAAAGAGAATAACCTCATAGCATTTTCAGGTAAATGGAACATAATGAAAATAATGCTAAGTGAAGATAGCCAATCCACAAAAATCAAATGCTGATGTTTTCTCTGATATAAGGAGGCTAATTCTTAGTGGGTTAGGGAGGAAGGACAAGGGAAGAATAGATGAACTCTAGATAGGGTAGAACTGAGGAAGGGAAGGGTAAGGGAAAAGGCAAGGCTTCAGCAAGAATGATGAAATGTGATGAATATCATTATCCAAAGTACGTGTACATTTATATACAACCAGAGATATGAAAATTTGTGCTGGATATGTGTAACAAGAATTGTGATGCATTCCACTGTCAATTATTTTTGAAATATCGATTTGAAAAAATCAAAAAAAAATGTTAATGTTTAGGCATGACAGCCACTGGTGACTATAATTCAGCTACTATGGGAGTTGAGCTGGAGGATCTCACATTTCATGCCAGCTTCAGCAACTTAACCATGTCCTATGTAATTTAGAAGACCCTGCCTCAAAAGAAAAAAAATAAAATTCTGGGAATGTAACTCTTTGGTTAAGTGCACTTGAGTTCGATTCACAGGGTGAAAAATAAATGAAATAAATATATATATATATATATATATATATATATATATATATATATATATATATATACTGTGTTTATTCAAAAAATATGTATCACCCCCTGAAATTACATGACTAAATCCATATGTATTGGAGATTGATATAATTCAATGTGGGCTGCTTTCACTGAAATTGAAGATTTTTTGTTGGTTAGTATGTATTTTATTCAGTGACTCATGAATACAGATGCATTCTTTCATTCCTTATTTATTAACAATATGTGCTAGCCTCAAGAAAAGACCAGAAAGAAAGCAAATTACTACACTATGGAAAGCTTACTGTTCTCATGAAAGCAAACTTGTACTTCTAGAGCAAGGTTTTGAAGAGATAGGTGTAAAAGTAATCACTTACTTTCAAATAATATTGAATGTTATGAAGGAAACTACTAGTCACTGTGGCCATTAGTGCTGAAAAAGTGTACTCAGATGACTGTAAGAAAGAAAAATCTGACCTTAGAGATAAAACATAATTGAGTGTTTGGCAGGGATAATTAAGTGGGAGAAAGTATAAGTTTTAATGACTAATGAAAACCATTGAGTCTGGAGTGAGCCTGACACAAGAGTGAAATAAAGAAGGATATAAAATTAGGCACCAACCAGAATATTCAGGATAATGGAGGGTCCAGAAAGCCTTTTTTGTTTCTTTTCTTTATTTCTTTTTTTTTGTTTGTTTATTTGTTTGTTTTGGGGAAGGGGTGGTCCAAGGACTGAACTCAGTGGCACTTGAACACGGAGTCAAATTCCCAGCCCTACTTTATATTTTATTTAGAGACAGTCCCTGAGTTGCTTAGTGAATTGATGTTTCTGGGGTTGGCTTTGACCTCGAAAACCTCATGCTTCAGTCAAACCAGTCACTGAGATTACAGGTGTGTTCCACCATGATAGTTCAGAAAGTCTTTTTATTTTCAGTACATTTACATTTATATATAATTTCTTTATATAATCACAGACTAGAAAACAAAAAAGCATATTAGAGGTTGAGATTCTTTAACATTTAAAGAATTCATACAAAGCAAAAAGTTAATTGAAATGGGCAAAGGATATGAAAAAAATTTCAAATACATAAAAAGATGTTCCATCTAATTTGGGAAAGGAATCAGAATTTGCAAACACACAGAACAGAGTAGCGAAAGGAGGATGGTGTGCACAGATCATGGGCAGAAATCGTGTCCTTCTGATGGACCACTTTATTTGGTGCACTTTATCCAAAAAGCTGAGATGGCTCCCCAGTCATTGCTCTGAGGGCCCAGTGGAGCCCATGGGCAGTAAGCTTCTGGTGGGAGTCCCAGAAGAGCTCCCTGCAGGAGAGTAGTGCTTCTGGACTGCTCTTCATAGTTAGAACTGTGGAAGAAAATTCTTTAAGAAGCAGTGCCAAATTAGGTCCCTGTTCTGTTTGGAAATATGCACAGGACTTGAAAAAAATGAAGTTGCCAAACCAAATTGTTGTCCATTGTTGGCTTTTACCATCCACCCATCCAAGACTTCTAAACAATCTTGATTTTAGGTTTCTGGTTGTAAGATTTAGCAAGGGAAAAAATAGTAATAATAATAATAATAATACAGGTAAAGGTTTGACAAGAGCATTGCCACATAACAATCCAATATTATTCTCCCATTCTTGTGCTGGCAGTAGGTACCAGTGAAGTGTTCAAAGGAAAGTGAAATAAACCTGAAACTTTTCTCTCAATCTGTAATCAGCTTTCAGACCCATCTTGGAAGGATCTTGGGAAGATTTTCTCAGGGAAAGTTGGTCCTTATTTCTCCAGAAAAATGAAAAGATAACTTTAAAAGCTTGGAAAACTTAAAATTGTTGTTTATATGTTTATATGTTTCTGCATTGTTTTCTCCCAAACAATGAAGAAACATATTTAGATTCTACCTGCATTTTTTAACCTGCATTTACACAAGAACCAGACATGAGTTATCAGGATTTTGTAAAATACCAAAACAACAACAAACAAACAAGGAAACAAAAAAGCCCAGAAACTAACAAAATTAAATCATTTCATTCTCAACACCCTCAACAACCCTACAGCACATTTATAAATACTTTGGGAAAATATATTGTAATTTCTCTCTCTCTCTTTCTCCCTCTCTCTCTTTTTTTCTTTGAATCCAGGGGTGCCTTACCACTGAACTACATCCCCAGCCCTTTATTATTTTATTATGTTGAAATTCAATTTAATCTTTTTTTAAAAAAAATTTTGGTACTGGGAATTGGACACAGGGACAATTTAGCACTGAGGTACATCCCCAGGATTTTTTATTTATGTATTTTCTTATTTCTAAATTTTAAGATGGGATATAGCTAAATTTCTTAGGTCCTCACTAAATTGCAGAGTCTGGCTTCAAACTTATGGTTCTCCTGTCTCAGCATCATGTGCCTCAATGCCTGCTCAGATTTTCTTAATAAATATCATTTTTTTTACTTTACTAAAGAGAGGATGGTGTTGAAAATTTGATTTAGAGCTAGAAAGCCCTTAGTTTTACAAATTATGGGTCCACTGAGTGCAGCTGTAATTTTAGAATCCAAGACAATTTCTAAAAAGCAATGTTGTAAAAATTTACCAGACCATGAATTGTATACATACATATATGTACATTGAAAGACTAAAAGATCAGGTAAGAATTCTTGTTCCTTTTAAAACCCTTACATTACCAAAACAGAATATTGGTGTGAAGTATGCCAGAAAAGGGAGGTACCCAAATTAAACAATCAAGTTTGGGAATATGATTTATTCTTTTTTAAAACACTATTTCTAAAATTCAGTAAATAAAGAAACTATTTCACATTTTTTCCATTTTTCTTTACTTTTTGTAATAATAAGTAAATTGGAGCTATCACAGTGGTGTACACCAGTAATTCAGCCACTCAGAAGATGAAGGCAGGAGAATTTCAAGTTGAAGGCCAGCCTGGGCAATTTAAAGTTTGTCAAAAAAATAGGGGCTGGGGTTATAGCTTAGTAGTTGAGCACATGCCTTGCATGTGTGAGGAACTGGGTTCAATCATTAACACCAAATAAAATAAAGATATTTTTAAAATATATAACTATAATATAAATTATAAATTAAGTTGCCCACAAAGTTCCCTGAGCTAGGAATTCTTGACCTTTTCCCCTTGTATTCTTCAGATGGGTCAGGCAGAGCCAAACTAAATTACTGCCTTTGCTGGTGACCTTGGGAAATGTGATCTAAAATGTGAAGCCTGGATAAATTTCCAGTGTAGAGTTGGATCAAAGATATTCATTAGATTAAAATAAAAAAAATAAATAAATAACTGCATCACTCTATAAAGGACAGGAAAGAATTAAAGCCAATCTGAAGCAAAACAGTTTATCTTTGAAGCTGGTAAGATAACTACACAGGCACAATATCTAGTTTCTGTGCTGTTGTCCTTGTAGAAAAGGGCTCTGTGTTTTAATTAGAATGGATTTGATCTCAGTTGTTTAGCACTTGGGATTAAAGGAATATTATACCATAATGTAGTTATTGTATTAATGAACTATATAACTTTTGATACAAATAAACACAGCTGCTTGTAGAGACAGCCACTCTTTCTTTCCCTTTCCTGCCTCTGCATCTTGTCTCTATATCTCCTTTGATTTTCTTTTAATAATGTTAATGATGATAATAATAATAATAATAATAATAATAATAATAATAATATCCAATATTTAAACAAAATAACTAAGTTAAATGTTCAATGGCAATGCTGTTTCTTTTCTTTTTCTTTTTTTTTTACTTTGTTTATTTTTATAATTCTGGGAACAAAACCCAGGGCCTCTACCATGGTGGGCCAGATTCTACCACTGAGCTACATTCCTAGACCTCACATGCCCTTTTAGTCTTGCAAAGTTGTTTACTGTTTACTTTGAGATTGCAATTCTCCTGCTTCTGCCTCCTTAGCAACTGCAATTGCAGGCATCAATCACTGCTCCCAGCTTCTTCAAGTCAATCTTAGAGAAAGATCATTTCTTCACTCATTTTTTCCCTTACACTCATGCACTTAGATATCATCTTCTTCCCACATCACTAGTCCATTTCCAAAGAAATTTTGGAATCTTCCATTTCCAAAGGTATTTGGAAAACCCCCATAAGTAAATTTGCATTATTGTAATTCTATTAAGAAATAAAATAAAAATTATCTGGTACAAGTGGCTCACACCTATAATCCCAGTGACTCAAGGCTCAGACAGGATGATTTCAAGTATAGTATTGGCAATTTGTAGGAGCACTCATAAATTTGTAAGACCCTATTAAAGAAAGGTGTGGAGATGTAGCTAATTGGTTAACTGCCCCTGGGTATAATCCTGAGTACCCCCCCCAAAAAAAAAGAAAAAGAAAAAAAAAGTAAAGAAAGAAAGAAAGAAAGGAAAAAAGGAAAGAAGGCAATTTAGAAGGGGTTAGAATAGGAGTATAAAGAAAAAAAAATCTGTGATTTTTGTAGGCCTGTTCTTTTAAGATCCACTTTGTTTATAGAGAGCTAGAGTAGTTCAAAAGTTCCATGAAATTTTTTCTTCTTTTGTGGTACTGGGGATTGAACTCAGTATAGAAAACCCTGAGCTATATCTCCAGTCCTTTTTTTATTTGTATTTTGTAAAAATCTCACCCTAAATTGCTGAAGCTGGCCTCACACTTGTGATCCTCTTGTCCCAGTCTATGGAGTTGATGGGATTACAAGTATGACTCACCTCCCCAGACCAGGGAATACTCTTCTATGGAGTGAAGGAAGCACTGCTTCAGTAGAAGTTCAGAGCAATCTGACATCATTTCTGATAAATCTTTACTAACATCTGTCATGGAATGTCCGGTAAAAACGAACCTCAATTCCTCAACATCTTTTTCTTAAATACTTATCTGTAATTGTGCATACTGTGTATCAACAGATTATTTTTTTCCTACAAAATGGGTTACTAAGTTGTAAGTAAATAATGTTTAATATTTTTCATTGACAATTATGCTTATTCACTGGTATGCTTATATTGTATAAAAAATTGTTGAAGTCAACAATATGGATACTTTCAAGTACTAAGAGCACAATTTACTTCTGAGTTACCTAAAAAATAGTTACTTAGTTTCACTATATCACATACAAAAATATAGATGTTAAATGAACTAATCTGAAAGAAAATACTTACCAATTTCAGGAATCTTTTTAAAAAGGGAGTTATAAAATAGTAACCCATAGAATAGCCATAAAACTGTGTGTTTTGTGATCCAATTAATGTTCCTCTCATTATTTTCAACATATCTAAGACTATCATAATAGGAATGGAGATTAGTTCAGCTGATCTTTAATAAGAAATTGATAAAATTTTACTCTAAAATAATTTTGTATTTTTTTTTCCTAAACAGAGTTATATATTGGGATCTGGTAATGACTTTGAGGTGTTCTTCCAAAGACTCAAAATTGCTTCAGACAGAGCACAAAATATTAAAGATTGGGTAATTCTCTTTCATCAATTTCTTCAAGATTATTTATACATCTATTTTAACCAAACAAATAATTTTTATTTCAAAAAGGGGCTCAAGCACTTGAGGAGGTGAAGAATATAAAGGCACAAAAAAGATGTCACAGGGCTTGGCAGTGCTGGTCCTAAATGGGGTGACTCCTGTATCTTATGTCCTGAGTCCTTGTTCACTGCCACCTGGCCTCAGTACACCTGACTGCAAACTTACTTGTGTTCTATAAAATACATTTTCTCATTTATTTGGTGGTAATGCATCCATTAAGTCATTTAAATCATGTAGTAATTGTCTCTTTAACATTTGATATAGTCATAGAGCATAGAATATATGCCTTCCTCCCTCCGCCTGTTTCCCTTCATCTATTCTACACATCTTCCATATATTTCCATATATTTAAATTGGTGTTTTGTATACATACCTAAAAGTGGAATTCACCTATCTGCACATAGCATAATGTTTTTGACACTCATTGTCATTTAAAATTTATCCATATAAATAGCTACATAAATAATCTATTTTTATCTCTTATACATCCAATTCTTAAATAAATGATAGCTCTTTAAAAAGTGACATAATACACAGTGAAGATACAAAAGTCATTTTCCATTCCTATTGTTGTTTCTGCTACTATGATAAACTTTTATTTTCATTTTTAGCAAAGTAACATATATATATTGTTCATAAAATCTCAAGTACTTTATAAAACTGCATAACTAAAACCAGTAACTTCTTATCTGAGTTCTGTAATTGTCCCATCTGGTATCTATTTGTCAGGTGAAAAGTCTTTCAACTTTTCTGTATTTCTATTATCTACCTCCATTTTCATAAATGATCAAAAACAAATGATCAATAACAAAAATTCAAGCACCTTGAGAAATTATCAAAAGTCATAAATCAACATTTTTTAAATTAATTAATTAATTAATTAATTAATTAATTAATTTTTTGCTGAGGGATAAAACCCAGGGGACTTTACCACTGAACTGCATCCCCAGTCTACTTTTATATAATTTTTAAAATTGAGACAGGATCTCCCTAAGTTGTCCAGGCTGGCCTTGAACTTGTAATCCCATTGTCTCAGACTTCCAAGTTGCTGAGATTACAGAAGTCCACCACTGTGCCTAGATGAAAAGTAATTCCTTTATGGGTTTTTCTTTTGCTCTTAATTTTCTTTATACTGGTCTGACCATCCTTCCCTGTCCTTAGTGAGATTTTGTGTTTACTTCTGAACCCTTCATTGCTTGGAATCTCCACTTGTTCTTACACTGTCCATCAGAGAATTATTTTTCCATAGAATGTCAGTGTTTAAAAAATTCTGCATACTTCTCTATATAATACTGTCAGCTTTATTTATTGCCTCTAATAGATCTGTAATCTTAAATAATTTTTATCAAAAGCAACACTTGACTTTTCTTTGGTTTCTTAAAACATTTTCACATCTCCCCTATTGTTAAAGCCAAATGGGTATGATGACTCCAAAGAATGTTTTATAATATTGTCTATACCACACATACATTTATTTTACTTGTTAGAAACCTATAGTGAGTATAATACTGTGATGTTATACCCAATAAATTAGTATATTGAGGTATTTAACTACTTCCTTTTATATATTAGTAATCAAACATTCTGACTATTATTAACAGTAAATACAGTGCTATGTATTTTATTATAAGCTATGGGAGATTTGTGGTTCTTTTGAAGAAAACACACAAATTGAGCACTGTCCGCTGTATCAGAGCATCTATAAAACATATGAGTTTGTAGAATTTTTTTTTCATCCAACATTTAAATATCATCTTATCATGTCCCAGTTTCAAGAAGGGATGATATTTTAATTGGCCAATTACATAGTTCTTCCTTTTGACTGTGAAGATTATGCTGTAGTTGCTTTTTTTAAGTATGCTTATGAAATATACAATGTAAAATGAAGCCTAGAATGTATCAACATTAAAATGAAAATATACAGCAAAAAATTCAGTATTTTGCGTGTCCCCTATCCAATGTCATTATTTATACTGTTCCAGTAATTTCTGAAATGCAATGACCTCCCTTAGGTCATTTATTCTTTATTTTTGTTCTGCATGATCAAACATTCTGTTTAGTTGTGCACATGTACTTCCCATGTCATGGCTGCTCACATACCTTGTAAGACACAAAAGAAGATGAACATCTATATTCTCATTTCTTTACCTATGGAAGAACATCATTAGAAATTCTATTTGTAAAGATTCTGATGATTCCAACTTCTATTTCAGATGTTCTGTTTTCTGTAGTAAAGAATTTTACAGAAATTACTTCTAAGTTCATAGAATATACTATGCAAGTTTCAATAGCCAGAACTGAGTTTTTATGTTTGACTTGGTCTTTTCATTTCATGTTTTTTCTTAAGAATGTAATCTCAAGTTTGGATAAAAAGAAACTACATAGAGAAAGATATGAATTACAAAGTATAATGTCAAATAATTAAAACAACATAAATGCCCAATAGGGGAAAAATTATGGAAAGATAACTATTAATTTGACATTTTATAAACACTAAAATGGATTATTATAAATATCATATATACAAATATAATAGCACATTAGTTAAGCCAAAAAATATAAGAAATTAAATAACTTTATGTTTTACCAAAAAGTTATGTAAGGGTAATAAAGCAATTAGTGTAATAATTATATTATATTGACATTACTAAGGAGGAAGTTTCTTTATCCTTTATATTTTTTTCTAAGTATTTTATGCATGAAAAAAAAACAAGAAATGCCTTTTTATAGAGATCCCAAACACCATTTATTCCACCTTTAGATTTTCTACCTTTTTCAAATTGATATTATTTTTTAAATACATGGCAATGAAATGCATTACAATTATTATTACACATATAGAGCACAATTTTTCATATCTCTCTTTGTATATAAAGTATGTTCACACCAATTAATGTGTTTATACATGTACTTTGGATAATGATGTCCATCACATTCCACTATCATTGCTAACCCCCTGCTCCCTCTTTTCCCCTCTCACCCCTCTGCCCTATATAGAGTTCCTCTATTCCTCCCATGCTCTCCCTTCCTACCCAACTATGAGTCAGTCACCTTATGTCAGAGAAAACACTCACCATTTGTCTTTTTGGAATTAGCTAACTTTACTTAGCATTATCTTCTCTAATTGCATCCATTTACCTACAAATGCCATGATTTTATTCTCTTTTATTGCCGAGTAATATTCCATTGTGTATATATGCCAGGTTATTTTTATCCATTCATCTACTGAAATGTAGGAGTAACTCTTGGTTTGCAGCTATCAGCTACAAGCAGCTCAGAGTGCTTGCGAAACCTACACTCATACAGGTCTGACAGGAACACATGCAGGATGGGGCTCTATGTTCTAACAAGCAGTCTGAGAAACCACATCCTCCGTGATTTAGTTCAGCATTGCCAGGGAACCAAGAGACAGGGGCCTCAGGGCATAATTCCCCGAACTCATTTGTCCCCATTTTCATAGGGACCATGATCCTACCAGTCTGCCTTCCACTGCACAGCAATATTTAGAGCTTCCTCAAAGTGTGGTTACTTTGATTATAAGATGATTGTTTTCTAAGTGTTATATAACCTGCTTGCTTAGGTATGATTGGAGGATATGCCCTATATCAATTGTAATCACTTCTGCATTAAATGAGCCTGCTGGAGGTCAACTAAGGCTGCCACCTGCCAGATGTCAACAGCTCTCAGTGTCTATGTGTTGCCTCCAGATCCCCCCACAACCACTGTGACTGAGGTAGATGAGTGGCCCAAAGCAACACTGAAGAACATCTAGGCTGGTTCCACAGTTTAGATTTTGTGAATTGTGCTGCTTTAAACATTGATGTGGCTGTGTCCCTATAGTATGCTGTTTTCCATTAGGTATAGACTTAGAAGTGGGATAGCTGTGTGAAATGGTGGTTCCATTCCCAGTTTCCCAAGGAATCTTCATACTGCTTTCCACATTGGCTGCACCAATTTACAATTCGACCAGTAATAAATGAGTGTACTATTTCAACATATTCTTGCCAACACTTATTGTTGTTTTTTATGCATAATAGCTGCCATTCTGACTTCAGGGAGATGATATCTTAGAGTAGCTTTGATTTGCATTTCTCTAATTGCTAGAGATGATTAACATTTTTTCATATATTTGTTGATTGATTGTATATACTCTTCTGAGAAGTGTCTGTTCAGGTCATTGGCCCATTTATTAATTTGGTTTTTGTGTTTTTTGGTGCTTAGCTTGTTGAGTTCTTTATATACCCTAGAGATAAGTGCTCTATCTGATGTGTGAGGGTTAAAGATTTGCTCCCAGGATGTAGGCTTTCTATTCACCTCACAGATTGTTTCTTTTGCTGGAAAGAAACTTTTTAGTTTTAGTCCATCTTATTTATTGATTCTTGGTTTCAATTATTGCCCAACAGGACTCTTATTAAGGAAGTTGGGGCCTAATCCCACATGATGAAGATTAGGGCCTATTTTTTTCTTCTATTAGATGCAGATTCTCCGGTTTAATTTCTAGGTCCTTGATTCATTTTGAGTTGAGTTTTGTGCCTGGTAAGAGATAGGGATTGAATTTCATTTTCCTGCACATGGATTTCTAGTTTTCCCAGCATCATTTGTGGAAAAGGCTATATTTTCTCCAATGCATGTTTTTGGCACCTTTGTCTAATATAAGATAATTGTAATTTTGTGGGTTAGTCTCTGTGTCCTCTTTTCTGTACTGTTGGTCTACTAGTGTGTTTTGATGCCAATAACACGCTGTTTTTGTTACTATCGCTCTGTAGTATAATTTTAGATCTAGTGCAGTGATGCTACCTGCTTCACTCTTTCTGCCAATTATTGCTTTAGTTGTTATGGGTCTATTATTTTTCCAGATAAATTTCATGATTTCTTTTTCTTCTTTTATGAGGTAGATTTTTTTCTTTAAAACAAAATTGTGTTTCCTCCTTTCTCTAACAGAATGCCTGATGTGATTTATATTAGGTTTTCTGAGAGCACTCAGCTTAAACTTTTGTATGTGCCTTATTCTCTCTAAATGATATTTAAGATATAGTTTTTGTCTTTCTTTGATATTTAGGCATCCTGAAACACCTGTGTGTTTCACAAAATAACAGTAAACATTACATAGAAAATTAAACTGCATGTTGAGTTTCTCAATTAAAACTTTCAAATATAAAGGGACAGTTCTCATCCTGCTTTTCTTACATCAGTATTTTTGCTCATCAGAGAATATGAGTTCTTGAGTCTTTACTACCTTCCGGGTTGCATAATAATCAACATTAAAATCAATAATCCTCTTGTCCTCCCTGGAGAGAATGGAATGCTCCAAGAATGAAAAGTTTTCTTAACTGTCATAAACCGAGTATTTGAAGCCCAGTGTTGTTTCAAGTTAAAGTCAGGTACTGTACAAAAGAACATCTGAAAGCAGTTATTGGAAGCTACAAAATGAGAAATTCAATAGAAAAGTAGACATAGGGAGATAGAGATGCAGATGTAGATGGAGAAGGAGACAAAAGAGAGGGAGAAAAGAGAAATAAACCTAGGTGTATAAGAGGAAAAGAGAGACAGAGGGAAGAAGTATTAAAAAGAAGTGTGTGTGTGTGTGTGTGTGTGTGTGCGCACTTTTTTGTGTACATCCACATAGCCTCTTGTATTTACACCAATGCTTTCTAAATTTGATTCACAAACCTGTAACTTGATATTGAAATTATCTTTCATTCTTATCTTCTTTGCTTATGTGAGCTGCTAACAGGTTAAGTATATGCCTTATTTAGACTACCACAAAAACTGAATTCATTATTCTGAATAAGTAATTGTTGAAAAATAGCTCAACTCCAAATTATGGGGTCTTAGTTATATCTATTTTCCTTTTGTCTACATAGTGAAGCCAACAGAACAACACTGACTGCCTATTTCACTCTACAGCTTTCCAGTTGCAAAGTTGGGCAAATTGATAACCTATTGTGTCTTCTGTATGCCATTTATAAAGTGGAGCTGTTGCTGGGTGCACAAGTACACACCTGTATTCTCCAAAACTCTGGAAGATGAGGTAAATTAGTGAGGCCCTAAACAACTGAGCGAGATCCTGTCTCAAATTTCAAATAAAGTAAAATTAAAATGTGTAAAATTTCAAATAAAGTAAAATTAAAAGTTAAAAAAAAATGTGTGGGGATGTGGCTGAGTGATTAAGCACCTCTGAGATCAATTTCCTTTACCAAAATTAATTAATTAATTAAAGTCAATAGAAAATTATATTTTTTTTTAGAGAGAGAGAGAGAGAGAGAGAGAGAGAGAGAATTTTTTAATATTTATTTTTTCTAGTTTCTCAGTGGACACAACACCTTTATGTTTTATTTTTACGTGGTGCTGAGGATCTAACCTAGTGCTGCGCATACCAGGCAAGCACATTACCTCTTGAGCCAAATCCCCAGTCTGAATATAAAATTTTTAAAAATAAAGTTATTACTCTGTTGAACCTGAATGATTGGACTGAAGATTAAAAATAATATGTTAGCATTCAGAACAGTAAGTGATTATGAGACACTGTTACTATTAAAAACAACATTAAAAAATGTAAAGCAACTTAAACCAATAAATAAAACAACTATTCCTGTTCATAATGATTATTTCTCCTTTGTTAGTTAAATTATGACACAAGTAATATATTGAATTAAAAAATTATTGTTTAATTATTCAGGTCTGTTAGATTAATTTAGATTATATTAAATCATTTTTTATAACAACAACAACCATACTACCAGCCTCCGGAATGCAAGCTCTGTGACAGTGTTGGTTGCACAGTAGACTTTCCACTACCATTGAAAGAACAAAAAGAGGGCTGAGGATGTGGCTCAAGTGGTAGCATGCTCATCTGGCATGCATGTGGCCGGGGTTCGATCCTCAGCACCACATACAAACAAAGATGTTGTGTCTGCCAAAAACTAAGAAAAAAATATTTTAAAAATTCTCTCACTCTCTCTCTCTTTTAAAAAAGAAACAACAAAAGACACCATCTTTTATGCTCATGAGATTTTATCTTTAATAACAAGAAAATATCATGAGTTGTCACTTGAAAAATTTTTCTATCACCTTAAAAACATTTTAGATTATTTCATTTAAATATTGATATAACTTCCATGAGTAGATAATTAAATTCCTAAAGTGAAAAAAAAAGTCTTCCTTGCATTTATACTCTTAGATATATCACTTACTGTTTCCACTTACATAAAAATTACTATCATGTTTCCATTGGCACGTGTCACTCTTTTAATAGGTTCATAAGCCTCAGCAAAACAGAATTTTGCAAGATATCAAAACTATGATAATTACCTTGCTGTTGTTCTTAATTCTTAATTAATATTAAAGAAATTTTAGATTTTTTTGCTGGCTAGTAAATGCAGTTTCATCTACCCATACCTATATTAATTTTTTCTTAATCATAATATTATTGACGATTATGAATGATCAACTGATTTTTCTGAAAAAGCATTCATTGATCTTTTATGGTTACCAGATAAGTCATTCTGTTGGTAAGAAAAAAAAATATATGACTTTTCATTCTAATATATTTTTTTTAAATGTTGTACATTATGGGGAAAAAATATCAAAATTGATTTCTTGCAATATAATAGTATATTTCAAAATATATCATAAATAATAAAATTATACTATATTAGATTTTCAAATAATATAATAAGTGTAATATGATCCTTAAAAATATTTCTTTTTAGCATTGTGTTCTGATTATAAATATATATATATATATATATATATATATATATATATATATATATATTTTAATATATTTATTATATATATATCTTAGGAAATGTTAAAGATTCAGGAAGTCATCGCCAGAAAACAAAAATCTTCCCATTTACAGTCAAATATAAAATGAAATATATTTTGTTACATATGATTTTAAACCTTATTCTATTTTTTATATACATATGACAAAAATAAATTTTATAAACATGCATAACATGTAATGATTATGTATTTACTCTTTAAATTTGATATAAATATTCCCCCTTTTCTTACAGTTTGGCAAATGTGTTTGTTTCTTAGAAGGTACACACTAACCCCCAGGTTGCCCATATTGTGAGTACTGCAGAATGGGTTATGTTTTGGAACAGCCAGAAGTGGTGCCACCTTTCCCTGTAGGGACTATAAAAGGGTCAGGGGTTTCGAGAAAAGGCATTATACAAACAAGTTAACTATTTTGGTAATGATAGCATAGTTTTGCCTCTTTGTTCTTTACCTTGTTACTTTGCAACTTATCCACTTTCAGGGCTAGCACATGACCTAGATTAGCCCCTTCAATTAAACAGTCTTCTTAGGCCTTGTAAATATCACAAAAATGATTTTTATTGGCTCTTCATGCATTAACCTAAGCATTTTAACATAGAATATAACTTTTGAAAGAACAGTAAATCATTGGTTGGCCGGTTATAAATGAAACTTTAATGACTACAGCAGTGTTATAATTCCAGGAACAGTGTAATTTAGTAAAAGTTAATACTTATTTTCCATACACATTGAGACAAATAGTTTAATGATAGTCAGTTTCCTCCTCTGTAAAATATTAATGTCAACTTTGTAGAATTCACTTTTAAAAATTAAAAAAAAAATGGCCAGGCATGTTTGTTCACAACTATAATCCCTCTAATTTAGGAGGCTGATCAGGAGAATAACAAGTTCTAGGCCAACCTCAGCAACTTAGTGAAACTCTAAGCAATTAAATGAGGTCCTGACACACGCATAAAAAATAAAAATAAAAATAAATAAATAAATAAATAAAAAGAATTAGAAAAATTGTAAATTCTTGCAGGCTACCAAGCACAGTCTATACCAGGTCATCAGCTGTTGTTATCATTGTTGCTACTGGTATTAGCTCTGAAGCACATTGAGCTATGTGGGTAAAGTAAAAGTCATCAATACATATTTCATAGACTACTCTTTGGAGACTATTGAACTTGTAAGTTTGCTTGAAAAAGGGATTAATCAAAGTATAAATTTAGGAAAATAAGATCCAAGATTGCATGGTGCTCCTTTTTTTATGTCATTTGTGCAGCTAACACCATAGTATTTTCTTAACAAGGATCCCATCTATGTTCCTAGCATCCACAACAAGTATGCAGGGAACTCATTCTCAGGACTTTATGATGCTTTGTTTGACATTGAAAGCAAAATGGATCCTTCCAAGGCCTGGGAAGAAGTAAAGACAGATTTTTTCGGCTTCATGGTGAAAGCCACTGCAGGGACTTTGAGACAAGTAGCCTAAGAAAGATCTTCAGATACCCCATGTTGAATGGGTATAATATATCCATGAGTGTATTGATAAATTAAGAAATAAAAGTGGAATATTTTGTCTCTGTGTATGTGTTTGTGTATGTGTGTGTGTGTGTGTGTGTGTGTGTGTGTGTGTTTACCTTGCTCCTCATTTTTTATCCCTGGGGATCAATAAAGATTAACATTAAGCAGAGTCATGAAGTGGGAGGGAAAGGGAGAGAAAAGGGAAATTGCATGGAAATGGAAGGAGATCCTCATTGTTATACAAAATTACATATAAGAGTTTGTGAGGGGAATGGGAAAAAATAAGGAGAAAAATGAATTACAGTATATGGGGTAGAGAGAGAAGATGGGAGGGGAGGGGAGGGGGGATCCTAGAGGATAGGAAAGGTAGCAGAATACAACAGTTACTATTATGGTATTATGTAAAAATGTTGATGTGTAACCGATGTGATTCTGCAATCTTTGTAATGTTTTGAATAACCAATAAAAAAAATAAATAAAAAAAGAAGAAATAAAAGATTTATATTCTATAATTATGCAACTTTGAAATTGAAAAGTTGAGTTGAGTATTAAAAGTAAAGAGAAAACTTTAATACATTAAAACAACAACTATTATCCAACAGTATTAGGGAATCAAGTATAGTGCAGCCCTTTCAGATCTAATCACATTACTGCACACAGGAAATAGCATTAGTCTCTTATGGAGCACATGGGAAGTGTGCATTACGCTGCTCTGCCCTGAAGCCATGACCTGCTTCTTAGAAAATTCTGATCTAATCATGTTTCTAGTAAATGAATGTAGTCACTCTGTACCAAACAGGACAATTACTTTTGCATTAGTATTATTATTATATATATATATATATATATATATATATAATTAAAAGAGCATTTGTAAATCCAACAAGATATAATAAGAACAGACCATTTTCAATACTTTTGTAACTCATATTCTGCTGACTGGTTGTACCTTTTGTGTGAAATCTAATCATTTTTTAAAAATTTATGTTGACCTTTTCTTCCAATCTCTCTACTTTCCTATATCTCTTCCTTGCTCTCCCTCTGTTTTTCTTTAGTTCTACTGAGGATTGAAATGTGAACTCAGGGGCACTCTATCTCACTGAGTTACATTCCTGGTTCTTTTTTTTTTTCAGTTTGGGAAAACGTCTCCCTCAGTTTCCCAGGTTTGTGTTTGTTTCTGAGAAATATATTAACTGAGTAGCAGCTTCAAACCACTGAAATATGAATAAAGTGACCATGTATTTGTGTTGGGAGCTGCAGCTAAAGCAGCCCCAGCAAACTTCCAGCTGATTGGCTCACCACAGCCCCAGCAAACTTCCAGCTAATTGACTCCTCTGCAGTGATGCTCATTGGGCTGTTTCCCTGCCCTTTCAGACCACGGAGCTGCTCATTGGGGAACTCTTTTGGCTCTTCCCATGTGACCCAGCCAATCTGGCTCAAAAGCAGGGACCTAAGAGTTCTGGTAAAGTGCTCACTGGAAGAGTAGGAGGTGACATTTGAGCTCTCAGGGAATTCCCGGAGAGCTCATGTAATTCGGCGTGCATGCTAAAAACAAAGTTTGTTCCTGCTTGACAAGTGGCTTGTGAATTTTGCCCAGCCAGACTGCAGCATTTGGTGGCCCATGCAGGGAACAAATGAGGGTAAGTGATAAGGCAAACTGCTCACCCCTGAGGGCAGGGTGAGAGGATGTGTAGGCATTTTAAGATTCTTCTTTCATTTTTTTTCACTTTTGTTTTAAGTTGCCTGTCCCTGGAGATGGGTGAGATGGACGAAAAACAGCTCACATCTGAGGAACAGATAGGGAGAAAGGATGGATGGACATTTCAGGAGGATAGAAAGGCTGATATAATGAATTTTTGTTCCATTTTTGTTTCATTTTGTCTCGGTTTTCTTTTGCATTATCTTAGTGAGGGGTATCTTCGTCACGGAAATATGGAATTAAAAATTAGTAAAAATCAAACTTAAAAATGTTAAGTAAATTGTTAGAGGAAGGAGACACCCCAGTAAAAGCAAGAACAGTTAGGGCATACGTTGAAGATTTAAAAAGGATAGAAAAAGAAACCTAGGAACTCTGCCAGTTGGCACATTACTGTTATGAACGTTGGTACAATCTTTTTTTACTTAGTCAAAAAGAAGACAATTTAGATCAAGTAAAAGAGGAGGCCTCTCGAGATAGTCAGAAAGGGGAAGGAAGTTTAGAGCAGAAAAAGCCATCAGAGGAGAAGTTACAACAGGAGGCTGCTACTAACACCTTTCTATCACCAGAGGGCGAAGTGTCCAACCAACAGCTCCACCAATGGAGACAACATATGCTGAGAGGCCCCTAACCCCCGTAGTTGATAGATGGGATCCTGAGACAGGACCTCAAAAATTAACATGCCCTGTATTTGAGCATGTAGGAGGGCAGCAAATTCACCATGCTTTAGATTTCAAAGCAGTGAAGCAGCTAAAAGAGGCTATAACAACCTATGGTCCTCAAGCACCCTTCACAGTAAGCATGGTCGAGTCCATTACCAATTTGAACATAACACCAGCAGAATGGACTAGTATGTGTAAAGCTGTGGTAAGTGGAGGACAATACCTGTTATGGAAGGTTGCCACTGAGAAATTTTGCACAGAGACGGCGAGGCAAAATGCAGCAGCCGGTTATCCTCAGAGAAATCTAGATATGTTGTTAGGAAAGAGACCTTATGAGGGTCATCAGCAACAAATTGCATATGATCCTTCCATATACTCACAAATTTCTGCAGATGCTGTTAGGGCATGGAAGACTTTAGAAGGACATGGAGATTTACAAGGTCAATTATCTAAGGTAATGCAGAGAGCTAATGAATCTTACGCTGACTTTGTAGATAGGCTTATTCAACCAGCTTCCAGAGTTTTGGGGGATACAGAACAAGCAATGCCATTAATAAAACAACTGGCTTATGGCCAAGCAAATCGGTGCTGCAGAGAGGTTGTTAGACCTTGGAAACATGAAGATTTAAACACATATATTAAATTATGTAGAGACATTAATGAACAAGGGCAAGTCTTGGCAGCTGCAGTACAACAGGCTTTAGATGCCAGGCCAAAAACATGCTACAATTGTGAACAAACAGGACATTTCAAAAGGAATTGCCCCATAGGAGGAGGGTTTAACAAAGCTAGGTATCAAAGGGGTAGAATACCAGGTATTTTCCCATGATGCCTTAGCGGGAGACATTGCACTAATGAATGTCATTCTCAAACCACCAAAGAGGGTACTTCGTTATCAAAAAATGGACAAGGACCAGGTGTTTACCCATGATAACATGGAGAAAGGCATTAGGCTCCATTGCCAAAAAACGGACAGGAGGGCTCAATGCTCCAGAACTCATAACCACAAATATACAGGGCACTGGAGAAACCCAGCAACACCATCATGATAGTGCCCAGGACACATTATCCATTAGATCCCTCACTTGACAAACCAGAGAGAGTGCAGGATTGGACATCTGCGCCTCCATCAGAGCAGTACTAATTCCAGAGATGGGAGTTCAAATCATTCCCACAGGGGTAAAAGGGCCTCTTCCCCAAGGAACAGTATGCTTATTATTGGGACACAGTTCTACTACTCTAAAAGGACTTATGATAAGTCCTGGGGTAATTGATCCCAATTATGAAGGTGAAATAAAAATTATAGACATTCTCCAAAGGGTATATCACTAACTTCACAAGGAGATAGAATAGCACAGTTATTAATAATACCCAGCCTACATGATAAATTTTCCAGTTGTATTGTAGAAAGAGGTTCCAGGGGATTAGTCCTCAGTTTTAGGACTGAGTCACTAAAACAAAAGGCAAGGGATACAAAGCCCAATATAGGCCATAAAGGCTGTTTGAACAGTTTAGATTGGGCTATGCTTTCTTTAAATTTAGATTCTCGCCCCATGCTAAAACTAAATATTCAGGGACATGAATTTATGGGCTACTGGATACAGCTGCAGACCTTAGCATCATCTCTCTTTAAGAATGGCCAAAACATTGGCTATTACAACAAGCCACTCAAATGCTTCCAGGCCTAGGAGTGGGACTAATCCCCATATAAGTGTGATGGTATTAGATTGGAAGGATCCTGAAGGATGTAAGGGGACTATACAGCCATATGTATTGGATCATCTTCCTATAAATTAATGGGGACAAGATGCCCTAGATTAATTAGGACTAACATTAAAAAATAACATCAATTCAAATGCACCCACTATTATGGCTAGAAAATGTTTTAGGAAAGGAAAAGGATTGGAAGAAAAAGGACAAAGTATAGTGGCACCAATACAAATAGATCAAGAAATAGATAGACATGGATTGGGTTTTCAGAAGGGGTCACTGTGATAATAAAAATTACTTGGAAATCAGAAAGACCAGTATGGGTTCCTCAGTGGCCCCTGACCAAAGAAAATATACAAGCAGCCCATGACTTGGTCAAACAACAATTAGCAGAGGGACATATATAACCTTCCGTATCTCCCCATAATACTCCTATTTTTGTCATCAAAAATATATCTGGTAAATGGAGATTATTGCAAGACTTAAGAGCCATTAATAGTTAGATGGTTATTATGAGACCTGCTCAATCAAGGATTCCTCTATTGTCTGCTTTGCCAAAAACCTGGTATGTTTAATTATAGATATTAAAGATTGTTTTTTTTTTCAATTCCAAATCATCCTGAGGATAGTCCACGATTTGCATTTACTATCCCTGCACTGAATCATGAAGGTCCTGCTCAGAGATATGAATGGAAAGTACTCCCTCAATGGATGGCTAACAGCCCAACTATGTGTCAAATTTGTGTTAACAAAGTAATCCAGCCACTTAGAAATCAAAATCCTGAACTACTAATATTTCACTATATGGATGATGTATTATTAGCACACAAAGCTAAAAACACATTGCTAGAATGTTATGCCATACTTACAAACTTATTAAAAAATTATAATTTAGAGATAGCAATAGATAAAGTAAAACTAAAATTTCCAATTAATTATTTAGGAGTTCTACTATCCTCAACCATGGTCCATCCACCAAAAATTCAAATATGAGTAGATCAACTCAAATCACTTAATGACTTTCAAAAGTTATTAGAAGACATAAATTGGATAAGGCCTTATCTAGGCATACCAACAGGAGACTTGGGACCTTTATTTGATATCCTAAAAGGTCCATGAGATCCTAATTCATGACACATGTTAACACCTGAAGCAAAAAGGACATTAAAAATCATTGAAACATATATGGAAAATATGCATTTGGATAGAATTGACATAAATTTGCCTTTATTATTTATTGTACTATAACCAAAATATTCCTACAGGAGTATTTGGGGAAGAAGGTACATTATTATGGATACATTTATCTTATTCTCCTAACACTATTCTTACTAAGTATCCTGAGGCTGGAGGACAATTAATACTCAAAGGAATAAAAGCAGCAAACAGAGTATTTGGAATTTCTCCCAATGAAATTATTACTCCATATACTATAGATCAAATGGATGAATTAGCTAATGAGTTAAATAATTGGAAAAATAATTATGTGCAAATCGAGTGATTCATTTGATAACCACTTACTATCTAATCATTTGTTGTCTTTTTGGTATTTGCATCCTGTGGTTTTTCCAAAATCTGCCTGATACTTGACCTACAATTAATTGAAATATGAAAAATTCAGGCCTAGAAAAACAAAGCCAACATACATAATAAATGTAATCAGTCTGTCTCACCTGTTTTCAAATCAGTCCTTTAAATAAACCTAAATTGCCAGCATAAAACATCAGTTGCTCTAAACCAGTGGACAGATGTCCCATGCCATGGAGAATTCCTCACTGATTGTTATCTAGAATGACTTCTGCCTGAACTACTATTGAAGAATTGTTGCTGATATACTGCGGTTCTTATACCAGTAAACTGGAATGAAGGTAATTTCAGTCTGCAAAGGAATAAATTGATTTTACTAACTGGTTTTTGGAAAACACTCCCATGAAAAATTATCAATGTGTTCATAAAGGCATCTACATGTCTCTCCACAGGGGTTTTAATTAATGGGGAAGGGGGTGAGGTCTGGATATAACTTAACTGTCCATTAGTAGGTAGAACAATATAATGAGAATCAGAGTGCACATACCGGTATGAACTCAATCTAGGTAACATGGATTCATCTCTGTATAATAGGCCTGCTTCTGAAAAACACAATGTAGAGCTCCAAAAGCAGAACGAAACTTTCAGAATACCATGTTATTTTTGTAAATAGATAGACAGATAGATATACAGAAATCAAAAATCTGAAATCGGTCTCAAAGTGCACATTTCAATAACTTACAATGTCAGTAGAGGGGGATAATAGCAGATCAAGAAGACTGTATCTGCATGCGAAATGGTTCAATTTTTAAAGAGTTTTTTAAATGACAATGGAAAAAAAATTCAAAGGGTTACGGTAAGTGTTGAGGAGTGACTTGGTAAAAGGAGCACAGAGGTGAGAAAGAATTAAGTAGAGTTCAATAGAACCAGGTATAATATCTGTACACATGACTCCATGAACAGGAGTAAATGGGACACTTAAAGAAATCATAAGGACTAAGCTGGTCATTCGATACAGGTGCTGGAGAGGAAAACAAGTGACTCTCATTTGGCAACTTTTAGAGAGTGATACAGCTTTGGCCATGTAAGTGTAAATAACAACAGGTCTAATAATGTATGGTGGCCTATGGGCTTGGAACTTGCATGCTTACAAAAGCAGTGATTACTTGTGCATCTTCTCCTTCGAACCTCATATGTGACTCATCAACAAGTCAAGTGTTAACTTGGGAGGAAAACAATATGTTGGGATGTCCTTTTTGTATATCAAGCCATGAACTCTTTGTCTTAACATCAACAATATTACTCAAGTTCTGGAGTTACATCCATTTCAGAGAGTCACATCCATCCTTCTCTTGGCTATATATTTATAAGGACAAGCCAGGTTCATTAGATGTTTTCAAGCCCATGAAAGTCCAAAAAAAAAAAAAAAATCTGAAAGAAGAGTTGGAAGAATTTTCAACAAATACTAGTCAAGAAATGCTGAAATGAAAACCAACTAAAGTTTTCAACTCCTTCTTTTGAAGAACATTAGCTGTGCTGTGCTCTTCAAAAATGACTTGTAATAACTGATTTGTGCCCATGTGAGCAACTCTTCTGAAATTACTTTGAAAGTAGACTAATGTGAGAGTTTCTCTTTAGAGATAATTCAAATTACTTGCATAGGAAGTGGTAGCAGGTGTGGGGATGTTGTAGCTCAGTGGCAGTGACCTTGCCTTGCTTGGGGCTAGCCTGCCATGGACTTTCACCCCAAACACTTGCAAGAAAAGAAAAGGGAGGGAAGGGAGAGAGAAAGTTGGAAGGGAGAGAGGCAACGTTGGAGGGATGGAGGGAGGTAGAAAAGAAGGAAGAAGAAAAGGAGAAAAACCAGGAAGGGAGGAAGGAAGCAAGGAAGGAAGGAAATAGGGAGAGCACAAGGGCAGGGAAAGGACTGAGTCACTAAAACAAAAGGCAAGGGACACAAAGACCAATATAGGCCATAAAAGCTGTTTGAACAGTTTAGACAGCTTTAGAATTTGAGTGACATCAAAAGAAGGAAGAAGAAAAGGAGAAAAACCAGGAAGGGAGGTAGGAAGCAAGGAAGGAAAGAAATAGGGAGAGCACAAGGGCAGAGAAAGGACTGAGTCACTAAAACAAAAGGCAAGGGACACAAAGCCCAATATAGGCCATAAAGGCTGTTTGAACAGTTTAGACAGCTTTAGAATTTGAGAGACATCAAACTGAATGTTATTATGACTAGATGGAATCTTCCTACTAAGCCCCGCCATGGCCTGGCCTAAACCAAATCAAGGAGTGGGTGGCATGGAAAGGAATTCTCTGTGGCTGGAGTGGGAGGGACCTAAACCTGTGGCACTTGAGGATTCACTGGGTAGGGAAGGGGACAAGACTCCCATGATGGGCAGTTGAGCACAACAAGGCTCCTGGGAGCCCTTGATCATGGCTCCCACCGCCATATGCCCACTACCTGCCATACGCTCAGTCCCTGAAGGGGATCACAGTGGCGTGCTCCGTTGCCTGGTGCAGGTTGGAGGTCATGACCAAACACCTGAGTGTCCACAGCCTATGTTGGCCTGCCTGGGCAGGCTCTGGTTGTGGTGGCAAGAGCCAAAGGCGTCTTGGCGTGATGGAGGAGCCAAGGGCTGCCTCTCAGCCATACTAGTGGGTGGTTCTGGAAGAAGCACCCAGGGTTGTGACAGCATTGTCTGAAGACATGAAGCCAGGCCATCTTCCTTATGGCTTTCCTTGGGAGTTGGTGATGCGCACAGCTCTTGGATTTTTTGCTGTTCTCTCACTTTTCTGGAGAAGTTTTCAGTCGGTTAGTAGCAGGCTTTACGTGGGAAGAGAAAAAAAGCTGGCTCTATCTTGCTGGACTTATTGAAAACAAGTGTGGCCTTCTTGAAAAAGTTAGCCTTGTTGAAAAAGAACATGAAGGCTTAGACTCATCTTTAAAGGATTGCAGGTTTCAGAAGGGTTCAAGGGAAGCACCACATCTGGAGGCAACCTACGAAAAGCTGCATAGGTCCGAATCCAGCCATGGCGTTGAAATGCTCTTTGTAGAAGAAGAGCTCAAAGCACAGAAGGCTAAACATGGTCAACAGGATGAAACGATGGCGCATCTATCAAGAAGGATACAGTCCCTCCAAGGTGAATCTAAATCCCTCAGATCACAAATAGCTGAAGCTAAAACAAACTGGAGACTCTTTCAAGTGAATGAGGAAGAACTGAAGCTGGCAATCAAAGAGGTTTTGATGAGGGATCCCAACTTCCGCAAACGCAGAGACCAACAATACAAGGAGAAGCTGAAGCACAGAGGGAAAAAGGAGGTGTCCGATATAAAGCAGAAATCACAGTAGAGGACTCTAAAGTCGCTGGAGAACAAGTTCTAAGGGACACAGAAAATCACATGGAGTCTCTGAGTGAATGCTTGCTGAAGTTGAAGGATAGGTCTTCTCCAAGCCTGGGAGCCCAAAGGGATGGTGGTCACCTAAAATTGGGAAGGATGAGTGAACCAGAAATTGGTGCTCACTTGGAGAATGAGTCCAAAGGAGCTTTGAGGAACCTGGTTTATGGTGCTAAGCTAAAGGACTCCTTAGAAATCTTGGAAGGAGGACGAAACCACAAATGTACTTTCTAATCTGAAGTGGAGAAAACCACGGAAAAACTTACAGAACACCTAAAAGTCTGCAGACTGAACAGGCATCCTTGCAGTCAGAAAATGCACAGCTGCAAAGTGAGAATGAGAACCAACAGAAGAGCTTTAAAGTCATGATGGAACACTATCAAGAAAATATGATGAAACTGCACAGGAAATTAAGAGTGGAGGAAAACTCCTGGGTGGAGCAAGAGGAGAAACTTTCCAAAGTCAAAGAAAAGTTGAGCCATACAATGGAAGAGCTGGAGACCTACAGAAAGAGAGCCCAATATCTTGAAGAAGAATTGCAGAGAACCATTCATTTCTGTCTGGGGAAGATTATTTCCTCTGAGAAAGAAGCACATGCTACAGAGTTGGCAGCTCGGATTGCTGAAAGAAACCTCAGTTATTTCAGGAAACAAAATGCACACAACAGACAAAAATTAACTGAGAAGGAGCTTAGATTGGAACTTGTAGAAAAAGATCCCTATGATGCACTGGATGTTTCCAACTCAGCAATGGGCAGAAAGCCTTCTCCAAATGGGCCCTCACCAATAGGTCAGCCTTCATCTGAAAGGAGACCTCCTTATTTTGAAAAGAGTGGTCCACTGACACTGTCACCTTTCACTTCAGTGGGAGGAGAAAGAGGGTCAAGGGGACCTGGAGAATCCTCTGGACAACAAGACCTGCAGTAATGGAAGAGAATCCAGCTGTCATAAGTTCACTGATTTTCAGAGAGCACCTTCTCAGACGGGGCCCCTCTCTCCTCCAGGGAAAAAGGCCAGCAGGCTGATGATCCCTCCGCCAGGCCAACCATATTCTCCTGATCCACGTCTTCCTCTACAAAGGCAAGAGAGGTTTTACTCAAATTGTGATAGACCATCGGGACCAGAAGAACACAGAATTCCTAATATGCCTCCTTTGGATAAATGGGATGGGCCTATGTCTTTACAAAGGCAATCTAGTAGAAAGGAGACCAGAGTTGATCTCGGGGATTCTGATGTGCCTGATTCACCTCTCCATGCTGAAAACCAAGCAACTGGCTCTGGCTCTGTGTTGGCACCTTTCCCTCCAGTCAGAGGTGCCTTGTTTCCAGTCGACCAAAGAGTCAGTTCATGAGAAGAGGACCTTTTTTTTCCTCCACCTCTCCCAGGAAACTTGTATGGGAACCTGGAGATAATTTTCCACCTGGACAGCCACCCCATCTCTTTCCAATGTAAAATGTCTATGCAGTGAGGGGGTTTTCCTCACACTCTTCCCCCCAGAGCTGGAATTCAGCCCTCTACACCCGCATTCTGAAAGTACAAGTGAGTTCATTGAAGGGTTCCTTCCACCTGCAAATGAGCCTGTTACTCAACATCCAGAACCAAACAAGAAACCTCATGCTGTTGCTCTCTCTTCAAAAGTAATTGGACTTATCTCTCATTTTTAGTTTTTAAGTTACTGCTTTTACTTCAGTAATTGACTATACTTTGCCTCTAATTGAAGCTCAATGAATCTATAATTCTTCAGATAGTATTTTGTAAATAAAGATGGTTTACGTAAAAATCTTATGAGTAAATTATTCCTACTTTATTTTATTCCAGAATACAGCATTTAACCTGATGAAGCCACTATTACATAAACAAGAATGGGAGTTCTAGGTCCTTGTAATCTAGCTGATGGAAATATATTTTAAACTCCCAACAAAGAAGTGTATTTAGTATGACTTAGCAAATGTGAAGTGACTTTAGGCTTAATGAAAAATTGTCACTGATTTACAGACTGGGTTGGGCATATCAGCTAGTTTTTCCATATCAGAATAACTAGAGCATGGGAGGACTAAAGGATAGAACACAACGAAACATGTCACGGAAACAGGAGATCTCAACTACAAAGAAAAATGAAGACCTCTTTTTTATATTGGATGCTTAAAACATTACATAGCTCATGAGATATCATATTTCCTACATTAGATTCAAGTGAGTTATGAACTCCTATTTTTACCCCATATACACATTGCACAATCACATTGTTTACACATCCACATTTTTACAAAATGCCATATTAGAGACTATTGTATTCTGCTACCTTTTCTATCCTCTACTATCCCCCCCTCTCCTGCCCTCCCATCTTCTCTCTCTATCCTATCTGCTGTAATTTAACGTTTGGGAATTGGAAACCACACTTTAAACTCACTCTGCTCCCCTTTTTCCTTTCTATCAAATTACTCATCATCTTCTTCTATTTCTCCTCCTCCTCCTCCTCTTCCTCCTCCTCCTTATACGTTTCATTCATTCATCATACAGTCATGCGTTGGTTCATTCATTCCTTTCACATATGGTGTTGGGGATCCAACTCAGGACCTTTGAAAGTGAGAAGCCAGAACTCTAGTGCTGAGCCAAAACCCCAGCACCTGTCTTTTTGATTTCATGACTGTTTATATAAAATTCAGAATTGCATTCTGCTATGGTTCACTGATATGTGGATTGACCTAGTTCTCGTTTTCTGGGAGACTTTTGTAAAATATATATGAATTATTAGGAGATTGAAATGAAGAAACAAAGAGGAAATTCCCCAATTTCTTATTCTTAGATTCCATACTCTGACTCTGCCTACCTTCTATAAAAACTTTTAAACTCTTACTCCCCATTTCTATATCATTGCCAACAAGTGAACATTCACTGCCCTATAACAAACCAGAGAACTCACATTGAACAAAGTTTCCCCAGTAGAAAGCAAGACACAGCACTTATTAAAAAATATCCTAGTTATGAATTCGTAGTTAAAACTTTATTTGAGTGTTAAATGTGCTCTAATTATGAGTTTGTGTGTTTGTTGATGTGTGTGTGTGTGTGTGTGTGTGTGTGTGTGTGGGTGTGTGTGCTTGTGTGTTAAACATGTACTGAGGTGTAAAATAAATACAGGATTGCAATGGCCTTCTTAAAAATAAGAAGCAGCTTTATCACATTTGAAGCCCAGGGAAGATACTGCCTCATACTTGACCTAAAATTAATTGAAATGTGAAAAATTCTGGCCTAGAAAAACAAAGCCAATATACGTAATAAATCTAATCAGTCTGTCTCCTCTGTTTTCAAATCAGTCCTTTAAATAACCCTAAATTGCCAGCATAAAACATCAGTTGCTCTAAACGAGTGGACGGATGTCCCCTGCCATGGGCTGTGTAAAATACATGGAGGATTCCGCACTGATTGTTATCTAGAATGACTTCTGCCTGAACTACTATTGGAGAATTGTTGCTGATATACTGCGGTCCTTATACCAGTAAGCTGGAATGAAGGTAATTTCAGGCTGCAAAGGAATAAATTGATTTTACTAACTGGTTTTAGGAAAACACTGCCATGAATAATTATCAATATGTTCATAAAGGCATCTACATGTCTCTCCACAGGGGTTTTACTTAATGGGGGAGGGGGTGAGGTCTGGATATAACTTAACTGTACATTAGTAGGTAGAACAAAATAATGGGAATCACAGTGTACATACCGGTGTGAACTCAATCTAGGTAACATGGATTTATCTATGTATAATAGGCCTGCTTCTGAAAAACAAAATGTAGAGCTCCAAAAGCTGAATGATACTTCCAGAATACCATGTTATGTTTGTAAATAGATAGACAGATAGATATACAGAAATCAAAAATCTGAAAACGGTCTGGAAGTGTACATTTCAAAAACTTACAATGTCACTAGTGGGGAATTAATAGCAGATCCAGAAGACTGTGTCTGCATGCGAAATGGTTCAATTTTTAAAAAGTTTTAAATGACAATGGACAAAAATTCAAAGGGTTACAGTAAGTGTTGAGGAGTGACTTGGTTCAAGGGAGCACAGAGGTGAGAATGAATTAAGTAGAGTTCAATAGAACCAGGTATAATATCTGTACACATGACTCCATGAACAGGAGCAAAGGGGACACTAAAAGAAATCATAAGGACTAAGGAGAAGTCAGGATTAGGGGGGCTTGTAGGAAGAGCTGAAGAAAACAAAAGCATGCAATGGGCAGAAAATGTGGAAGAAAAGGCCTCACAGGTGGTAAACTGATCCATCTCTCCCTGGTAGTTCAAGTGTATGAATAACAGAGAGGCCGGCTAAGTGGGAAAGTTATTGGAAACTCTGTTCATACAGACAACAGAGAGTGCCACCAGAGTGAAAAAAGTAAGCCTAGTAAGGCAGCTTAGCCCCTTCCCCTTGGTGTTTTATGCCATCTATCTTTCTTACTGTGCCTCTGTTCATATACACTGATACGTGTTAGGTCCAAAGGCAGTGACAATCATTGTTACATGTATTGATGAATCCTGCCCATTCCACAAGGCACAGCCATTTTACTTAGTGTTCTCAATACCTTCTTTTCGACTCTCATCTCGTTTGAAGAAACACTTTCGGGGAAAGAAGTTCTCCCTAAGCCACATGTGTCCTTAAGTAAACTATAAATTGAGTGCTATTTCAAGGTGTTTGGGCTGATTCCTCCACATGGCCCGTGAAACCTAGAAAAGTGTCATGCACCAACAGGCAGTACATCTTCACTGAGCCCTGTTCTTTGCACACCAGGGTCATCTTACTGTCCATTTTATGGTCAGAAAAACAGTGTTACAGTGAGTATCCTTCTTAGTAGTAGGACTAAAGTGTTTTGGACACGCATGTTCAGATACTGAAAAGGCTCAGGGAAGTCCACTTGAAAGCTGGTCATTCGATACAGGTGTTGGAGAAAAAAAAAAGCTACGATCATTTGGCAACTTTTAGACAGTGATACAGCTCTGGCCATGTAAGTGTACATAACAACAGGTCTAATCATGCATGCATCGTGGCCTATGGGCTTGGAACTTGCATGCTTACAAAACCAGTGATTACTTGTGCATCTTCTCCTTCGAACCTCATATGTGATTTATCAACAAGTCAAGTCTTAACGTGGCAGAAAAGCAATATGTTGGGATGTCCATTTTGTACATCAAGCCATGAAATCTTTGTCTTAACATCAACAATATAAGTCACATTCAGGAGTTACATCCATTTCAGACAGTCATATCCATCCTTCTCATGGCTATATATTTATAAGGACCAGCCAGCTTCCTTAGATGTTTTCAAGCGCATGAAAAGTCAAAAAAAAAAAAAAAAAAAAAAACATCTAAAAGAAGACTTTGAAGCATTTTCAACAAAAACTAGTCTAGGAATGCTGACATGAAAACCAACTAAAGTTTTCAACTCCTTCTTTTTAGGAACATTAGCTGTGCCATGCTTTTCAAAAATGACTTGTCATAACTGGTTTGTGTCCATGTTAGCAACTCTTCTGAAATTACTTTGAAAGTAGACTAATGTGAGAGTTTCTCTTTAGAGATAATTCAAATTACTTGCATAGGAAGTGGCAGCAAGTCTGGGGATTTTGTAGCTCAGTGGCAGTGACCTTGCCTAGCTTGGGGCTGGCCTGCCATGGACTTTCACCCCAAACACTTGCAAGAAAAGAAAAGGGAGGGAAGGGAGAGAAAAAGTTGGAAGGGAGGGAGGCAAAGTTGGAGGGATGGAGGGTGGTAGAAAAGAAGGAAGAAGAAAAGGAGAAAACCAGGAAGGGAGGAAGGAAGCAAGGAAGGAAGGAAATAGGGAGAGCACAAGGGGAGGGAAAGGACTGAGTCACTAAAACAAAAGGCAAAAGACAAAAAGACCAATATAGGCCATAAAAGCTGTTTGAACATTTTAGACAGCTTTAGAATTTGAGTGACATCAAACTGAATGTTATTATGACTGGATGGAATCCTCCTACTAAGCCCCGCCTTGGCCTGGCCTAAACCAAATCAAGGGGTGGGTGACATGGGGAGGAATTCTATCTGGCTGGAGTGGGAGGGACCTAAACCTGTGACACTTGAGGATGCACTGGGAAGGGAAGGGGACAAGTCTCCCCTGATGGGCAGTTGAGGACAACAAGGCTCCTGGAAGCCCTTGATCATGGTTCCCATGGCCATAGGCCCACCACCTGCCATACGCTCAGCCCCTGAAGGGGATCATAGTGGTCTGCTCCATTGCCTGGTGCAGGTTGGAGTACCTGACCAAACACCTGAGTGTCCACAGCCTATCTTGGCCTGCCTGGGCAGGCTCTGGTTGTGGTGGCAAGAGCCAAAGGTGTCCTGGCGTGATGTAGGAGCCAAGGGCTGCCTCTCAGCCATATTAATGGGTGGTTCTGGAAGAAGCACCCAGGGTTGTGGCAGCATTGTCCGAAGACATGAAGCCAGGCCATCTTCCTTATGGCTTTCCTTGTGAGTTGGTGATGTGTACAGCTCTTGAATTTTTTGCTGTTCTCTCACTTTTCTGGAGAAGTTTTCAGTCGGTTAGTAGCAGGCTTTATGTGGGAAGAGAAAAAAAGCTGGCTCTAAATCTTGCTGGACTTATTGAAAACAAATGTGGCCTTCTTGAAAAAGTTAGCCTTGTTGAAAAAGAACATGAAGGCTTAGACTCATCTTTAAAGGATTGCAGGTTTGAGAAGGGTTCAAGGGAAGCACAACATCTGGAGGCAACCTACGAAAAGCTGCATAGGTCCGAATCCAGCCATGGCGTTGAAATGCTCTTTGTAGAATAAGAGCTCAAAGCACAGAAGGCTAAACATGGTAAACAAGATGAAACGATGGCGCATCTATCAAGAAGGATACAGTCCCTCCAAGGTGAACCTAAATCTCTCAGATCACAAATAGCTGAAGCTAAAAAAAACTGGAGACTCTTTCAAGTGAATGAGGAAGAACTGAAGGGAGCAATCAAAGAGGTTTTGAATGAGGGATCCCAACTTCCGCAAATGCAGAGACCAACAATACAAGGAGAAGCTGAAGCACAGAGGGAAAAAGGAGGTGTCCGATATAAAGCAGAAATCACAGTAGAGGACTCTACAGTCGCTGGAGAAGAAGTTCTAAGGGACACAGAAAATCACATGGAGTCTCTGAGTGAATGCTTGCTAAAGTTGAAGGATAGGTCTTCTCCAAGCCTGGGAGCCCAAAGGGATGGTGGTCACCTGGAATTGGGAAGGACGAGTGAACCAGAAATTGGTGCTCACTTGGAGGATGAGTCCAAAGGAGCTTTGAGGAACCTGGTTTATGGTGCTAAGCTAAAGGCCTCCTTAGAAATCTTGGAAGGAGGAAGAAACCACAAATGTACATTCTCATCTGAAGTGCAGAAAACCACGGAAGACCTTACAGAACACCTTAAAAGTCTGCAGACTGAACAGGCATCCTTGCAGTCAGAAAATGCACCGCTGCAAAGTGAGAATGAGACCCAACAGAAGAACTTTAAAGTCATGATGGAACGCTATCAAGAAAATATGATGAAACTGCACAGGAAATTAAGAGTGGAGGAAAACTCCCGGGTGGAGCAAGAGGAGAAACTTTCCAAAGTCAAAGAAAAGTTGAGCCATACAATGGAAGAGCTGGAGACCTACAGAAAGAGAGCCCAATATCTTGAAGAAGAATTGCAGAGAACCATTCATTTCTGTCTGGGGAAGATTATTTCCTCTGAGAAAGAAGCACATGCTACTGAGTTGGCAGCTCGGATTGCTGAAAGAAACCTCAGTTATTTCAGGAAACAAAATGCACACAACAGACAAAAATTAACTGAGAAGGAGCTTAGATTGGAACTTGTAGAAAAAGATCCCTATGATGCACTGGATGTTTCCAACTCAGCAATGGGCAGAAAGCCTTCTCCAAATGGGCCCTCACCAATAGGTCAGCCTTCATCTGAAAGGAGACCTCCTCATTTTGAAAAGAGTGGTCCACTCACACTCTCACCTTTCACTCAAGTGGGAGGAGGAAGAGGGTCAAGGGGCCCTGGAGAATCCACTGGACCATGCGACTAGCAGTAAAGAAAGAGAATCCAGCTGTCATAAGTTCACTGATTTTCAGAGAGCACCTTCTCAGACTGGGCCCGTCTCTCCTCCAGGGGAACAGGCCAGCAGGCTGATGATCCCTCTGCCAGGCCAACCATATTCTTCTGATCCACATCTTCTTCTCCAAAGGCAAGAGAGGTTTTATTCAAATTGTGGTAGATCATTGGGACCAGCAGAACACAGAATTCTTAATATGCCTCCTTTGGATAAATGGGATGGGCCTATGTCTTTACAAAGGCAATCCAGTAGCAAGGAGACCAGAGTCGATCTCGGGGATTCTGATGTGCCTGATTCACCTCTCCATGCTGAAAACCAAGGAACTGGCTCTGGCTCTGTGTTGGCACCTTTCCCTCCAGTCAGAGATGCCTTGTTTCCAGTTGACCAAAGAGTCAGTTCATGAGAAGAGGACCTTTTTTTCCTCCACCTCTCCCAGGAACTTGTATGGGATCCTGGAGATAATTTTCCACCTGGACAGCCACCCCCTCTCTTTCCAATGCGAAATGTCTATGCACGGAGGGGGTTTTCCTCATAATCTTCCCCCAAGAGGTGGAATTAAGCCCTCTACACTCGCATTCTGAAAGTACAAGTGAGTTCCCAGAAGGGTTCCTTCCACCTGCAAATGAGCCTGTTACTCAACATTCAGAACCAAACAATAAACCTCATGCTGTTGCTCTCTCTTCAAAAGTAATTGGACTTATCTCTCATTTTTAGTTTTTAAGTAATTGCTTTGACGTCAGTAATTGACTATACTTTGGCTCTAATTGAAGCTCAATGAAAGTATAATTCTTAAGATAGTATTTTGTAAATAAAGAGGGTTTACGTAGGAATCTTATGAGTAAATTATTCCTATTTTATTTTATTCCAGAGTACAGCATTTAATCTGATGAAGCCACTATTACATAAACAAGAATGGGAGTTCTAGGTCCTTGTAGTCTAGCTGATGGAAATATATTTTAAACTCCCAAAAAAGAAGTGTATTTAGTATGACTTAGCAAATGTGAAGTGACTTTAGGCTTAATGAAAAATTGTCACTGATTTACCGACTGGTTGGGCATATCAGCTAGTTTTTCCACATCAGAATAACTAGAGCATGGACTAAAGGATAGAGGACTAAAGGATAGAACACAACGAAACATGTCACGGAAACAGGAGATCTCAACTACAAAGAAAAATGAAGACCTCTTTTTTATATAGGTTGCTTAAAACATTACATTGCTCTTGAGATATCATATTTCCTACATTAGATTCAAGTGAGTTATGAACTCCCATTTTTACCCCATATACAGGTTGCACAATCACATTGTTTACACATCCACATTTTTACAAAATGCCATATTAGAGACTGTTGTATTCTGCTACCTTTTCTATCCTCTACTATCCCCCGTCTCCTGCCCTCCCATCTTCTCTCTCTATCCCATCTGCTGTAATTTAACGTTTGGGAATTGGAAACCACACTTTAAACTCACTCTGCTCCCCTTTTTCCTTTCTATCAAATTACTCATCATCTTCTATTTCTCCTCCTCCTCCTCCTCTTCCTCCTCCTCCTTATACGTTTCATTCTTTCATCATACAGTCATGCGTTGGTTCATTCATTCCTTCCACATATGGTGTTGGGGATCCAACTCAGGACCTTTGAAAGTGCGCAGCCAGCACTCTAGTGCTGAGCCAAAACCCCAGCACCTGTCTTTTTGATTTCAAGACTCTTTATATGAAATTCAGAATTGCATTCTTCTATGGTTCAATGAAATGTGGATTGACCTAGTCCTTGTTTTCTGGGAGACTTTTGGAAAATATATCTGAATTATTAAGAGATTGAAATGAAGAAACAATGAGGAAATTCCCCAATTTCTTATTCTTAGATTCCATACTCTGACTCTGCCTACGTACTATAAAAACTTTTAAACTCTTACTCCCCATTTCTATATCATTGCCAACAAGTGAACATTCACTGCCCTACAACAAACCAGAGAACTCACATTGAACAATGTTTCCCCAGTAGAGACCAAGAAGCAGCACTTATTAAAAATATATGATAGTTATGAATTCGTATTTAAAACTTATTTGAGTGTTAAATGTCCTCTAATTATGTGTTTGTGTGTTTGTTGATGTGTGTGTGTGTGTGTGTGTGTGTTGTGGGTTTGTGTGCTTGTGTATTAAACATGTCCTGAGGTGTAAAATAAATACAGGATTGCAATGGCCTTCTTAAAAATAAGAAGCAGCTTTATCACATTTGAAGCCCAGGGAAGAATCTGCCTGATACGTCACCTAAAATTAAGTGAAATGTGAAAAATTCAGGCCTAGAAAAACAAAGCCAACATACATAATAAGTCTAATCAGTCTGTCTCCCCTGTTTTCAAATCAGTCCTTTAAATAACCCTAAATTGCCAGCATAAAACATCAGTTGCTCTAAACGAGTGGACGGATGTCCCCTGCCATGGGCTGTGTAAATTACATGCAGGATCCCGCACTGATTGTTATCTAGAATGACTTCTGCCTGAACTACTATTGGAGAATTGTTGCTGATATACTGCGGTCCTCATACCAGTAAACTGGAATGAAGGTAATTTCAGGCTGCAACGGAATACATTCATTTTACTAACTGGTTTTAGGAAAACACTGTCATGAATAATTATCAATATGTTCATAAAGGCATCTACATGTCTCTCCACAGGGGTTTTACTTAATGGGGGAGGGGGTGAGGTCTGGATATAACTTAACTGTCCATTAGTATGTAGAACAAAATAATGGGATCACAGTGTGCATACCGGTTTGAACTCAATCTAGGTAACATGGATTCATCTCTGTATAATAGGCCTGCTTCTGAAAAACACAATGTAGAGCTCCAAAAGCAGAACGATTCTTCCAGAATACCATGTTATGTTTGTAAATAGATAGACAGATAGATATACAGAAATCAAAAATCTGAAAACGGTCTGGAAGTGTACATTTCAAAAACTTACAATGTCAGTAGTGGGAAATTAATAGCAGATCCAGAAGACTGTATCTGCATGCGAAATTGTTCAATTTTTAAAGAGTTTTTAAATGACAATGGACAAAAAATTCAAAGGGTTACAGTAAGTGTTGAGGAGTGACTTGGTTCAAGGGAGCACAGAGGTGAGAATGAATTAAGTAGAGTTCAATAGAACCACGTATAATATCTGTACACATGACTCCATGAACAGGAGCAAAGGGGACACTTAAAGAAATCATAAGGAGTAAAAAGAGATCAGGATTAGGGGGGGCTTGTAGGAAGAGCTGAAAAAAACAAAAGCATGCAATGGGCAGAAAATGTGGAAGAAAAGGCCTCACAGGTGGTAAACTGATCCATCTCTCCCTGGTAGTTCAAGTGTATGAATAACAGAGAGGCCGGCTAAGTGGGAAAGTACTTGGAAACTCTGTTCATAAAGACAACAGAAAGTGCCACCAGAGTGAAAAAAGTAAACCTAGTAAGGCAGCTTAGCCCCTTCCCCTTGGTGTTTTATGCCAGCTATCTTTCTTACTGCGCCTCTGTTCATATACACTGATACGTGTTAGGTCCAAAGGCAGTGCCAAACATTGTTACATGTATTGATGAATCCTGCCCATTCCACAAGGCATAGCCATTTTACTTAGTGTTCTCAATACCTTCTTTTCGACTCTCTTCTCGTTTGAAGAAACACTTTCAGAGGAAAGAAGTTCTCCCTAAGCCACATGTATCCTTAAGTAAACTATGAATTGAGTGCGATTTCAAGGTGTTTGGGCTGATTCCTCCACATGGCCCGTGAAACCTAGAAAAGTGTCATGCACCAACAGGCAGTACATCTTCACTGAGTCCTGTTCTTTGCACACATGGGTCATCTAATTGTCCATTTAATGGTCAGAAAAACAGTGTTACAGTGAGTATCCTTCTTAGTAGTTGGACTAAAATGCTTTGGACTCGCATGTTCAGATACTGAAAAGGCTCAGGGAAGTCCACTTGAAAGCTGGTCATTTGATATAGGTGCTGGAGAAAAAAACAAGCTACGATAATTTGGCAACTTTTAGACAGTGATACAGCTATGTCCATGTAAGTGTACGTAACAACAGGTCTAATCATGCATCGTGGCCTATGGGCTTGGTACTTGCATGCTTACAAAACCAGTGATTACTTGTGCATCTTCTCCTTCGAACCTCATATGTGACTTATCAACAAGTCAAGTCTTAACGTGGGAGAAAAGCAATATGTTGGGATGTCCATTTTGTACATCAAGCCAGGAACTCTTTGTCTTAACATCAACAATATAATTCACATTCAGGTGTTACATGAATTTCAGACAGTCTTATCCATCGTTCTCTTGGCTATATATTTATAAGGATCAGCCAGCTTCCTTAGATGTTTTCAAGCCCATGAAAAGTCCAAAAAAAAAAAAAAAATCTGAAAGAAGACTTTGAAGCATCTTCAACAAATACTAGTCTAGAAATGCTGACATGAAAACCAACTAAAGTTTTCAACTCCTTCTTTTTAGGAACATTAACTGTGCCGTGCTTTTCAAAAATGACTTGTCATAACTGGTTTGTGCCCATGTTAGCAACTCTTCTGAAATTACTTTGAAAGAAGACTAATGTGAGAGTTTCTCTTTAGAGATAATTCAAATTACTTGCATAGGAAGTGGCAGCAAGTCTGGGGATGTTGTAGCTCAGTGGCAGTGACCTTGCCTAGCTTGGGGCTGGCCTGCCATGGACTTTCACCCCAAACACTTGCAAGAAAAGAAAAGGGAGGGAAGGGAGAGAAAAAGTTGGAAGGGAGGGAGGCAAAGTTGGAGGGATGGAGGGTGGTAGAAAAGAAGGAAGAAGAAAAGGAGAAAAACCAGGAAGGGAGGAAGGAAGCAAGGAAGGAAGGAAATAGGGAGAGCACAAGGGCAGGGAAAGGACTGAGTCACTAAAACAAAAGGCAAGGGACAAAAAGACCAATATAGGCCATAAAAGCTGTTTGAACAGTTTAGACAGCTTTAGAATTTGAGTGACATCAAACTGAATGTTATTATGACTGGATGGAATCCTCCTACTAAGCCCCGCCTTGGCCTGGCCTAAACCAAATCAAGGGGTGGGTGGCATGGGGAGGAATTCTATCTGGCTGGAGTGGGAGGGACCTAAACCTGTGGCACTTGAGGATGCACTGGGAAGGGAAGGGGACAAGTCTCCCCTGATGGGCAGTTGAGCACAACAAGGCTCCTGGGAGTCCTTGATCATGGTTCACACCGCCATAGGCCCACCACCCGCCATACGCTCAGCCCCTGAAGGGGATCACAGTGGTCTGCTCCGTTGCCTGGTGCAGGTTGGAGTTCCTGACCAAACACCTGAGTGTCCACAGCCTATGTTGGCCTGCCTGGGCAGGCTCTGGTTGTGGTGGCAAGAGCCAAAGGCGTCTTGGCGTGATGGAGGAGCCAAGGGCTGCCTCTCAGCCATACTAGTGGGTGGTTCTGGTAGAAGACCCCAGGGTTGTGGCAGCATTGTCCGAAGACATGAAGCCAGGCCATCTTCCTTATGGCTTTCCTTGGGAGTTGGTGATGTGTACAGCTCTTGGGTTTTTTGCTGTTCTCTCACTTTTCTGGAGAAGTTTTCAGTCGGTTAGTAGCAGGCTTTACGTGGGAAGAGAAAAAAAGCTAGCTCAAAATCTTGCTGGACTTATTGAAAACAAATGTGGCCTTCTTGAAAAAGTTAGCCTTGTTGAAAAAGAACATGAAGGCTTAGACTCATCTTTAAAGGATTGCAGGTTTGAGAAGGGTTCAAGGGAAGCACAACATCTGGAGGCAACCTACGAAAAGCTGCATAGGTCCGAATCCAGCCATGGCGTTGAAATGCTCTTTGTAGAATAAGAGCTCAAAGCACAGAAGGCTAAACATGGTAAACAAGATGAAACGATGGCGCATCTATCAAGAAGGATACAGTCCCTCCAAGGTGAACCTAAATCTCTCAGATCACAAATAGCTGAAGCTAAAAAAAACTGGAGACTCTTTCAAGTGAATGAGGAAGAACTGAAGGGAGCAATCAAAGAGGTTTTGAATGAGGGATCCCAACTTCCGCAAATGCAGAGACCAACAATACAAGGAGAAGCTGAAGCACAGAGGGAAAAAGGAGGTGTCCGATATAAAGCAGAAATCACAGTAGAGGACTCTACAGTCGCTGGAGAAGAAGTTCTAAGGGACACAGAAAATCACATGGAGTCTCTGAGTGAATGCTTGCTAAAGTTGAAGGATAGGTCTTCTCCAAGCCTGGGAGCCCAAAGGGATGGTGGTCACCTGGAATTGGGAAGGACGAGTGAACCAGAAATTGGTGCTCACTTGGAGGATGAGTCCAAAGGAGCTTTGAGGAACCTGGTTTATGGTGCTAAGCTAAAGGCCTCCTTAGAAATCTTGGAAGGAGGAAGAAACCACAAATGTACATTCTCATCTGAAGTGCAGAAAACCACGGAAGACCTTACAGAACACCTTAAAAGTCTGCAGACTGAACAGGCATCCTTGCAGTCAGAAAATGCACCGCTGCAAAGTGAGAATGAGACCCAACAGAAGAACTTTAAAGTCATGATGGAACGCTATCAAGAAAATATGATGAAACTGCACAGGAAATTAAGAGTGGAGGAAAACTCCCGGGTGGAGCAAGAGGAGAAACTTTCCAAAGTCAAAGAAAAGTTGAGCCATACAATGGAAGAGCTGGAGACCTACAGAAAGAGAGCCCAATATCTTGAAGAAGAATTGCAGAGAACCATTCATTTCTGTCTGGGGAAGATTATTTCCTCTGAGAAAGAAGCACATGCTACTGAGTTGGCAGCTCGGATTGCTGAAAGAAACCTCAGTTATTTCAGGAAACAAAATGCACACAACAGACAAAAATTAACTGAGAAGGAGCTTAGATTGGAACTTGTAGAAAAAGATCCCTATGATGCACTGGATGTTTCCAACTCAGCAATGGGCAGAAAGCCTTCTCCAAATGGGCCCTCACCAATAGGTCAGCCTTCATCTGAAAGGAGACCTCCTCATTTTGAAAAGAGTGGTCCACTCACACTCTCACCTTTCACTCAAGTGGGAGGAGGAAGAGGGTCAAGGGGCCCTGGAGAATCCACTGGACCATGCGACTAGCAGTAAAGAAAGAGAATCCAGCTGTCATAAGTTCACTGATTTTCAGAGAGCACCTTCTCAGACTGGGCCCGTCTCTCTTCCAGGGGAACAGGCCAGCAGGCTGATGATCCCTCTGCCAGGCCAACCATATTCTTCTGATCCACGTCTTCTTCTCCAAAGGCAAGAGAGGTTTTATTCAAATTGTGGTAGACCATTGGGACCAGCAGAACACAGAATTCTTAATATGCCTCCTTTGGATAAATGGGATGGGCCTATGTCTTTACAAAGGCAATCCAGTAGCAAGGAGACCAGAGTCGATCTCGGGGATTCTGATGTGCCTGATTCACCTCTCCATGCTGAAAACCAAGGAACTGGCTCTGGCTCTGTGTTGGCACCTTTCCCTCCAGTCAGAGATGCCTTGTTTCCAGTTGACCAAAGAGTCAGTTCATGAGAAGAGGACCTTTTTTTCCTCCACCTCTCCCAGGAACTTGTATGGGATCCTGGAGATAATTTTCCACCTGGACAGCCACCCCCTCTCTTTCCAATGCGAAATGTCTATGCACGGAGGGGGTTTTCCTCATAATCTTCCCCCAAGAGGTGGAATTAAGCCCTCTACACTCGCATTCTGAAAGTACAAGTGAGTTCCCAGAAGGGTTCCTTCCACCTGCAAATGAGCCTGTTACTCAACATTCAGAACCAAACAATAAACCTCATGCTGTTGCTCTCTCTTCAAAAGTAATTGGACTTATCTCTCATTTTTAGTTTTTAAGTAATTGCTTTGACGTCAGTAATTGACTATACTTTGGCTCTAATTGAAGCTCAATGAAAGTATAATTCTTAAGATAGTATTTTGTAAATAAAGAGGGTTTACGTAGGAATCTTATGAGTAAATTATTCCTATTTTATTTTATTCCAGAGTACAGCATTTAATCTGATGAAGCCACTATTACATAAACAAGAATGGGAGTTCTAGGTCCTTGTAGTCTAGCTGATGGAAATATATTTTAAACTCCCAAAAAAGAAGTGTATTTAGTATGACTTAGCAAATGTGAAGTGACTTTAGGCTTAATGAAAAATTGTCACTGATTTACCGACTGGTTGGGCATATCAGCTAGTTTTTCCACATCAGAATAACTAGAGCATGGACTAAAGGATAGAGGACTAAAGGATAGAACACAACGAAACATGTCACGGAAACAGGAGATCTCAACTACAAAGAAAAATGAAGACCTCTTTTTTATATAGGTTGCTTAAAACATTACATTGCTCTTGAGATATCATATTTCCTACATTAGATTCAAGTGAGTTATGAACTCCCATTTTTACCCCATATACAGGTTGCACAATCACATTGTTTACACATCCACATTTTTACAAAATGCCATATTAGAGACTGTTGTATTCTGCTACCTTTTCTATCCTCTACTATCCCCCGTCTCCTGCCCTCCCATCTTCTCTCTCTATCCCATCTGCTGTAATTTAACGTTTGGGAATTGGAAACCACACTTTAAACTCACTCTGCTCCCCTTTTTCCTTTCTATCAAATTACTCATCATCTTCTATTTCTCCTCCTCCTCCTCCTCTTCCTCCTCCTCCTTATACGTTTCATTCTTTCATCATACAGTCATGCGTTGGTTCATTCATTCCTTCCACATATGGTGTTGGGGATCCAACTCAGGACCTTTGAAAGTGCGCAGCCAGCACTCTAGTGCTGAGCCAAAACCCCAGCACCTGTCTTTTTGATTTCAAGACTCTTTATATGAAATTCAGAATTGCATTCTTCTATGGTTCAATGAAATGTGGATTGACCTAGTCCTTGTTTTCTGGGAGACTTTTGGAAAATATATCTGAATTATTAAGAGATTGAAATGAAGAAACAATGAGGAAATTCCCCAATTTCTTATTCTTAGATTCCATACTCTGACTCTGCCTACGTACTATAAAAACTTTTAAACTCTTACTCCCCATTTCTATATCATTGCCAACAAGTGAACATTCACTGCCCTACAACAAACCAGAGAACTCACATTGAACAATGTTTCCCCAGTAGACAGGAAGACACAGCACTTATTAAAAAAATATCCTAGTTATGAATTCGTAGTTAAACTTTATTTGAGTGTTAAATGTGCTCTAATTATGTGTTTGTGTGTTTGTTGATGTGTGTGTGTTTGTGTGTGTGTGGGTGTGTGTGCTTTTGTGTTAAACACGTCCTGAGGTGTAAAATAAATACAGGATTGCAACCTCCTTCTTAAAAATAAGAAGCAGCTTTATCACATTTGAAGCCCAGAGAAAAATCTGCCTGGGGGGAGTCAACATGGCGGCTGGCAGAGAGGCAGCACTTTCACTGCACTCCCAGTGATGGGGGCATAAAGTTGCAAGGAGAACCCTTGGATCCTTCCAACGGAGATTCTCCTAGCAAAATTCCATTGAAGAGAGACCGCCCGGGAGCTACTAGGATTTTTTTAAAACGTCTATGTGACCCAGACGAGCGGGACCCTGCCGCTAGATGCGGAGTACCAGATTTACCTTCCACAGTCCGCACACCGCAGGCACAGCTGCAGATCTGTCCACCCGCCCGCAGCAAAAGTGACTGGGTCCTGCTAGATGCCGAGACACAGCTTGGCAGGGAGAAGTCTTTAGCCAAGCCCCCACGAGGCAGGAGCTGAGGCGAACCGGGCCGGACCAGTTCCACCCCTCCCCTCGGACAGTACAGCAAGGAGCCTGGGGCCCGCCATAGCAGAGAGGTGACGTCATCGGAGTTCGGCCGGCGGAATTCCTTCCCAGCAGAATCCACTTTAGCAGTTGCGTGACTTCCCATACTGATACAGGCAGCCAGGAAACATCATTGACTTCTCAGGGGTCGTGTCCGTAGGGAAGCAGAGGGGATCCCAGACCCCAAGGCCCCCATATCACCAGCGGTGACCGCCAGGGTCTTAGCCGCCAGTTTACCACAGCACTGGGGCTTAAAAGGGACACACGGTGGGGCGGCAAGTGTAACTAGACCTCTGGAGAATCACTTCTGGGGAACAGGACCTGGCTGGCAGGCTGACAGGAGGAAGGGGGTTAAGAGCTGGAGAAGTGAAATGGCTCAGGACTGACAAGTCTGAGAGACTCCCAGGAGACGCCCTACAGAGATAGCTCTCGGCAGGTACAGAGCAGACGCTCTGCTTGGAGGGCACAGCTCCACCTACTGGAAGAGAAGAAGGAGGATCTCCAAGACTTTAATTTATTTTTTATTTTTTATTTTATATTTTTTTATTTTATTTTTTTTTGTTGTTGTTGTTGTGGTTGCTGCTGCCTATATATTTTTTTCTCTCTCCTTATTCTCTCCCTGATCCTTTCCCCCCTACTCCTTCTCTCTTTCTATCCCATTTCAAGTTTTATTGTTCTTTTCATTCCCCTCTAATCTATCTCTCCCTCCATCCTTTTATCTTTTTAACAGCACCTTCATCCCCTTACCCCCCAACTCTCATCCCAAGCATTACATCTTCCATTGCGTGTAATTGTCTAAATGCAAATAGGTGAATATCTCGAGGCTGTCTATAAGACTCCCAAATACCTAGCTACTAACAACACCCTGATCCAATTGCCCGGTAGTACCCACCTTCAGTGGAGCAATCTTCTAAAGTAGCCAAGACATACTAACCATCGTACCACCAGAGCACCTAACCTAAACATATAGACCTAAGAACAAACAGCAAATCATTATATGCATACAGAACCTAGAAGCCTTATATGAATTGAATGAATCTGCTTTAAAGCACAACAAAGCCCAACATTTATAGGCATAATCTCCCAACACAAAAGAGAGACAACAGAGATATACAAAGCCAAAACAAATGTATAGGAGAAAGCAGTTACAAAGCAGTCAAACAGAGCTGGATAGCAACGTGAACAATATGAAAAAACAAGGGAAAAAGGGGTTACAAACAATGCAGGACAATCTAAATATACAAGAGGACATAGCAGAAACAGAAACATGGACAGGGAAAGAAATCAAGGCATACCTAATTCAGATGGAACGGAATATTAGAGAAGACATGAGACAGCAAATCCAAGCATTGAAAGTATATTTTGAAGAGGAACTAACCACACAAATTCAATCAGTAAAGAATGAGCTTTATCAGGAGATAGAGGTGTTAAAAAAAAATCAAGTTGTAATCATAGAAATGCAAGAAGCCGTAAATCAGATTAAAAGCGCTAATGAGAATATTACAAACAGACTAGATCAAGTAGAAGTCAGAACATCAGATAATGAAGACAAAGTTTATCAACTTGAAAAGAATATAGTTAACACAGAAAAGATGCTGAAATCTCATGAGCAATCTATCCAAGAGATATGGGATCTTTTCAAAAAACCAAATTTGAGAGTCATTGGGATAGAAGAAGGCACAGAGAATCAGTCCAAAGGAATGGATGGCTTACTAAAGGAGATAATACTAGAAAACTTCCCAGAGATGAAAGATGGAATGGATTGCCAAATCCTGGAAGCTTACAGGACCCCAAACATCCAAAACCATAATAGACGAACTCCAAGACACATAATCATGAAGATAGCTAACATACAGGACAAGGAGAGAATACTAAAAGCTACGAGAGAAAGGAAGCAGATTACATTTAGGGGTAAACTAATTAGGTTAACGACTGATTTTTCATCACAGACTTTGAAAGCGAGAAGATCCTGGAACAACGTATTTCAAACACTGAAAAATAATGGATTCCAACCAAGAATACTGTATCCAGCAAAACTAAGCTTCAGATTTGACAATAAAATTAAAATATTTCATGATAAACAAAAGCTAAAAGAATTTGCAGCCAGAAAACCAGCACGGCAAAGCATTTTGAACAAAATATTACAAGAAGAGGAACTGAAAAATAGCGCCCAAAACTAACAGTGGGAGGTATCTCAGTAAAGGGGAAGAAAAATAACCAAAGAGGGAAAACTAGCCAATCTAAAATAAATAAATAAATAAACATGACTGGAAGTACAAACCATATTTCAATTGTAACCTTAAATGTTAATGGCTTAAATTCAAAAATCAAGAGACATAGGCTAGTAACCTGGATTAAAAAAACAAATCCAACAATATGCTGCCTTCAGGAGACTCATATGATAGAAAAAGACATTCACAGACTGAAGGTGAAAGGTTGGGAAAAATCATACCACTCACATGGCCATCGGAAGCAAGCAGGAGTGGCCATTCTCATATCGAATAAAGTCAACTTCAAACCTAAGGTAATCAAAAGGGATAAAGAAGGACACTATATACTGTTAAAAGGAACCATCCACCATCAAGACATAACAATTATCAATTTATATGCACCAAACAATGGTGTTGCAACGTTCATAAAACAAACTGTCCTCAAGTTCAAGAGTCAAATAGACCACAACACAATAATTATGGGGGACTTCAACACACCACTCTCGCCATTGGACAGATCCTCTAGACAAAAGCTGAACAAAGAAACTATAAAACTTAATAACGTAATCAATAACCTAGACTTAACTGACATATATAGAATATATCAACCATCATCAAGTGGATACACATTCTTCTCAGCAGCACATGGATCCTACTCAAAGATAGACCATATATTATGCCATAGGGCGACACTCAGTAAATATAAAGATGTGGAGATAATACCATGCACCATATCTGACCATAATGGAATGAAGCTGGAAATTAATGATAAAAGAAGAAAGGAAAAATCCTGCATCACCTGGAAAATGAACAATATGTTACTGAATGATCAATGGGTTACAGAAGATATAAAGGAGGAAATCAAAAAAATTCCTAGAGATAAATGACAATACAGACACAACATACCGGAATCTATGGGACACAATGACAGCAGTTTTAAGAGGGAAATTCATTTCCTGGAGTTCATTCCTCAAAAAAAGAAAAAACCAACAAATAAATGAACTCACACTACATCTTAAAACCTTAGAAAAGGAAGAGCAAAACAACAGCAAATATAGCAGAAGACAAGAAATAATTGAAATCAGAGCGGAAATCAACAAAATTGAAACAAAAAAAACCATTGAAAAAATTGATAAAACTAAAAGTTGGTTCTTTGAAAAAATAAATAAGATCGACAGACCCTTAGCCACGCTAACGAAGAGAAGAAGAGAGAGAACGCAAATTACTAACATACGGGATGAAAAAGGCAATATTACAACAGACACTGCAGAAATACAGAAGATAATTAAAAAGTATTTTGAAACTCTATATTCCAATAAAATAGAAGATAGTGAAGATATCGATAAATTTCTTAAGTCATATGATCTGCCCAGATTGAGTCAGGAAGACACACACGATTTAAACAGACCAATAACAAAAGAAGAAATTGAAGAGGCCATCAAAAGACTACCAACTAAGAAAAGCCCAGGACCGGATGGGTATACAGCAGAATTTTACAAAACCTTCAAAGAAGAATTAATACCAATACTTTTCAAGCTATTTCAAGAAATAGAAAAAGAAGGAGCTCTTCCAAATTCATTCTATGAGGCCAACATAACCCTGATATCAAAACCAGACAAAGACACTTCAAAGAAAGAAAACTATAGACCAATATCTCTAATGAACTTAGATGCAAAAATTCTCAATAAAATCCTGGCGAATCGAATGCAAAAGCATATCAAAAAAATTGTGCACCATGATCAAGTAGGATTCATCCCTGGGATGCAAGGCTGGTTCAATATACGGAAATCAATAAATGTTATTCACCACATCAATAGACTTAAAGATAAGAACCATATGATCATCTCGATAGATGCAGAAAAAGCATTTGACAAAGTACAGCATCCCTTTATGTTCAAAACACTAGAAAAACTAGGGATAACAGGAACTTACCTCAACATTGTAAAAGCTATCTATGCTAAGCCTCAGGCTAACATCATTCTAAATGGAGAAAAACTGAAGGCATTCCCTCTAAAATCTGGAACTAGACAGGGATGCCCTCTTTCACCACTTCTATTCAACTTAGTTCTTGAAATACTAGCCAGAGCAATTAGACAGACAAAAGAAATCAAAGGCATAAAAATAGGAAAAGAAGAACTTAAATTATCGCTATTTGCGGATGACATGATAATATACTTAACAGACCCAAAAGGGTCTACAAAGAAACTGCTAGAGTTAATAAATGAATTCAGCAAAGTGGCAGGATATAAAATCAATACGCATAAATCAAAGGCATTCCTGTATATCAGCAACAAAACTTCTGAAATGGAAATGAGGAAAACCACCCCATTCACAATATCCTCAAAGAAAATAAGATACTTGGGAATCAACCTAACAAAAGAGGTGAAAGATTTATACAATGAAAACTACAGAACCCTAAAGAGAGAGATAGAAGAAGATCTTAGAAGATGGAAAAATGTACCCTGTTCATGGATAGGCAGAACTAACATTATCAAAATGGCGATATTACCCAAACTTCTCTACAGGTTTAATGCGATGCCAATCAAAATCCCAATGGCATTTCTTGTAGAAATAGATAAAGCAATCATGAAATTCATATGGAATAACAAAAGATCCAGAATAGCAAAAACAATACTAAGCAGGAAGTGTGAATCTGGAGGTATAGTGATACCAGAGTTCAAACTGTACTACAAAGCAATAGTAACAAAAACAGCGTGGTACTGGTACCAAAACAGGCAGGTGGATCAATGGTACAGAATAGAGGACACAGAAACAAATCCACAAAATTACAAATTTCTTATATTTGATAAAGGGGCTAAAAACATGCAATGGAGGAAGAATAGCATCTTCAACAAATGGTGCTGGGAAAATTGGAAATCCATATGCAACAAAATGAAACTGAATCCCTTTCTCTCGCCATGCACAAAAGTTAACTCAAAATGGATCAAGGAGCTTGATATCAAAGCAGAGACCCTGCACCTGATAGAAGAAAAAGTTGGCTCCGATCTACATATTGTGGGGTCAGGCTCCAAATTCCTTAATAGGACGCCCATAGCCCAAGAGTTAATAACAAGAATAAACAAATGGGACTTACTTAATCTAAAAAGTTTTTTCTCAGCAAGAGAAACAATAAAAGAAGTAAATAGGGAGCCTACATCCTGGGAACAAATCTTTACTCTTCACACTTCAGATAGAGCCCGAATTTCCAGAATATACAAAGAACTCAAAAAATTAAACAATAAGATAAAAAATAACCCAATCAACAAATGGGCCAAGGACCTGAACAGACACTTCTCAGAAGAAGACATACAGTCAATTAATAAGTACATGAAAAAATGCTCACCTTCTCTAGCAGTCAGAGAAATGCAATCAAAACCACCCTAAGATACCATCTCACTCCAGTAAGATTGGCAGCCATTAGGAAGTCAAACAACAATAAGTGCTGGCGAGGATGTGGGGAAAAGGGTACACTTGTACATTGCTGGTGGAACTGCAAAATGGTGCAGCCAATATGGAAAGCAGTATGGAGATTCCTGGGAAAGCTGGGAATGGAACCACCATTTGACCCAGCTATCGCCCTCCTCGGACTATTCCCTGAGGACCTTAAAACAGCATGCTATAGGGATACTGCCACATCCATGTTCATAGCAGCACAATTCACAATAGCCAGACTGTGGAACCAACCTAGATGCCCTTCAATAGATGAATGGATAAAAAAAAATGTGGCATCTATACACAATGGAGTATTATGCAGCACTAAAAAATGACAAAATCATTGAATTTTCAGGGAAGTGGATGGCATTAGAGCAGATTATGCTAAGTGAAGCTAGCCAATCCTTAAAAAACAAATGCCAAATGTCTTCTTTGATTTAAGGAGAGCAACTAAGAACTGAACAGAGGGAAAGAGCATGAGGAAAATATTAACATTAAACTGAGACGAGTGATAGGAGGGAAAGGGAGAGAGAAGGGAAAGTGCATGGAAACGGAAGGACACCCTCATTTTTATACGAAATCACATATACAAAGTTGTGAGGGGAAAGGGGGGGAAGGGAGAGAATGGAACAACAAGAGATGAGATAGAGAGGGAAGATGAGAGGGGAGGGGAGGGGGGATAGTAGGGCATAGGAAAGTCAGCAGAATACAACAGTCACTAATATGGTATTATGTAAACATTGTGAATGTGTAACTGATGTGATTCTGCAATCTGTATTTGGGGTAAAAATGGAAATGCATAACTCATTTGAATCAAATGTATGGAAGATGAAAATAAATAAATAAATTTAAAAAAAAAGACTCTGCCTGATACTTGACCTAAAATTAATTGAAATGTGAAAAATTCAGGCCTAGAAAAACAAAGCCAACAAACATAATAAATCTACTCACTCTATCTCCCCTGTTTTCAAATCAGTCCTTTAAATAACCCTAAATTGCCAGCATAAAACATCAGTTGCTCTAAACGAGTGGACGGATGTCCCCTGCCATGGGCTGTGTAAATTACATGCAGGATCCCGCACTGATTGTTATCTAGAATGACTTCTGCCTGAACGACTATTGGAGAATTGTTGCTGATAAACTGCGGTCCTTATACCAGTAAACTGGAATGAAGGTAATTTCAGGCTGCAAATTAATTTTTGGAAAACACTGCCATGAAAAATTATCAATATGTTCATAAAGGAATCTACATGTCTCTCCACAGGGGTTTTACTTAATGGGGGAGGGGGTGAGGTCTGGATATAACTTAACTGTCCATTAGTAGGTAGAACAATATAATGGGAATCACAGTGTACATACCAGTTTGAACTCAATCTAGGTAACATGGATTCATCTCTGTATAATAGGCCTGGTTATGAAAAACACAATGTAGAGCTCCAAAAGCTGAACGATACTTCCAGATACCATGTTATGTTTGTAAATAGATAGACAGATAGATATACAGAAATCAAAAATCTGAAAACGGTCTGAAAGTGTACATTTCAAAAACTTACAATGTCAGTAGTGGGGAATTATTAGCAGATCCAGAAGACTGTGTCTGCATGCGAAATGGTTCAATTTTTAAAGAGTTTTTAAATGACAATGGACAAAAAATTCAAAGGGTTACAGTAAGTGTTGAGGAGTGACTTGGTTCAAGGGAGCACAGAGGTGAGAATGAATTAAGTAGAGTTCAATAGAACCAGGTATAATATCTGTACACATGACTCCATGAACAGGAGCAAAGGGGACACTTAAAGAAATCATAATGACTAAGGAGAGATCAGGATTGGGGGGCTTGTAGGAAGAGCTGAAAAAAACAAAAGCATGCAATGGGCAGAGAATGTGGAAGAAAAGGCCTCACAGGTGGTAAACTGATCCATCTCTCCCTGGTAGTTCAACTGTATGAATAACAGAGAGGCCGGCTAAGTGGGAAAGTACTTGGAAACTCTGTTCATACAGACAACAGAAAGTGCCACCAGAGTGAAAAAAGTAAACCTAGTAAGGCAGCTTAGCCCCTTCCCCTTGGTGTTTTATGCCAGCTATCTTTCTTACTGTGCCTCTGTTCATATACACTGATACGTGTTAGGTCCAAAGGCAGTGACAAACATTGTTACATGTATTGATGAATCCTGCCCATTCCACAAGGCACAGATATTTTCTTAGTGTTCTCAATACCTTCTTTTCGACTCTCTTCTCGTTTGAAGAAGCACTTTCAGAGGAAAGAAGTTCTCCCTAAGCCACATGTGTCCTTAGGTAAACTATGAATTGAGTGCGATTTCAAGGTGTTTGGGCTGATTCCTCCACATGGCCCGTGAAACCTAGAAAAGTGTCATGCACCAACAGGCAGTACATCTTCACTGAGTCCTGTTCTTTGCACACCAGGGTCATCTTATTGTCCATTTAATGGTCAGAAAAACAGTGTTACAGTGAGTATCCTTCTTAGTGGTAGGACTAAAGTGTTTTGGACTCCCATATTCAGATACTGAAAAGGCTCAGGGAAGTCCACTTGAAAGCTGGTCAATCGATACAGGTGCTGGAGAAAAAAAACAAGCTACGATCATTTGGCAACTATTAGACAGTGATACAGCTCTGTCCATGAAGTGTACATAACAACAGGTCTAATCATGCATCGTGGCCTATGGGCATAAACTTGCATGCTTACAAAACCAGTGATTACTTGTGCATCTTCTCCTTCGAACCTCATATGTGACTTATCAACAAGTCAAGTCTTAACGTGGGAGAAAAGCAATATGTTGGGATGTCCATTTTGTACATCAAGCCATGAACTCTTTGTCTTAACATCATCAATATAATTCACGTTCAGGAGTTACATCCATTTCAGAGAGTCATATCCATCCTTCTCTTGGCTATATATTTATAAGAACCAGCCAGCTTCCTGAGATGTTTTCAAGCCCATGAAAAGTCCAAAAGAAAAAAAAAACATCTGAAAGAAGACTTTGAAGCATTTTCAACAAATACTAGTCTAGAAATGCGGAAATGAAAACCAACTAAAGTTTTCAACTCCTTCTTTTTAGGAACATTAGCTGTGCCGTGCTTTTCAAAAATGACTTGCCATAACTGGTTTGTGCCCATGTTAGCAACTCTTCTGAAATTACTTTGAAAGTAGACTAATGTGAGAGTTTCTCTTTAGAGATAATTCAAATTACTTGCATAGGAAGTGGCAGCAGGTCTGGGGATGTTGTAGCTCAGTGGCAGTGACCTTGCCTAGCTTGGGGATGGCTGCCATGGACTTTCACCCCAAACACTTGCAAGAAAAGAAAACGGAGGGAAGGGAGAGAAAAAGTTGGAAGGGAGGGAGGCAAAGTTGGAGGGATGGAGGGAGGTAGAAAAGAAGGAAGAAGAAAAGGAGAAAACCAGGAAGGGAGGAAGGAAGCAAGGAAGGAAGGAAATAGGGAGAGCACAAGGGCAGGGAAAGGACTGAGTCACTAAAACAAAAGGCAAGGGACAAAAAGACCAATATAGGCCATAAAAGCTGTTTGAACAGTTTAGACAGCTTTAGAATTTGAGTGACATCAAACATAATGTTATTATGACTGGATGGAATCCTCCTACTAAGCCCCACCTTGGCCTGGCCTAAACCAAATTAAGGGGTGGGTGGCATGGGGAGGAATTCTATCTGGATGAAGTGAGAGGGACCTAAACCTGTGGCACTTGAGGATGCACTGGGAAGGGAAGGGGACAAGTCTCCCCTGATGGGCAGTTGAGCACACAAGGCTCCTGTGAGCCCTTGATCATGGTTCCCACCGCCATAGGCCCACCACCCGCCATACGCTCAGCCCCTGAAGGGGATCACAGTGGTCTGCTCCGTTGCCTGGTGCAGGTTGGAGTTCCTGACCAAACACCTGAGTGTCCACAGCCTATGTTGGCCTGCCTGGGCAGGCTCTGGTTGTGGTGGCAAGAGCCAAAGGCGTCTTGGCGTGATGGAGGAGCCAAGGGCTGCCTCTCAGCCATACTAGTGGGTGGTTCTGGAAAAAGGACCCAGTGTTGTGGCAGCATTGTCCGAAGACATGAAGCCAGGCCATCTTCCTTATGGCTTTCCTTGGGAGTTGGTGTAGTGTACAGCTCTTGGAATTTTTGCTGTTCTCTCACTTTTCTGGAGAAGTTTTCAGTCGGTTAGTAGCAGGCTTTACGTGGGAAGAGAAAAAAAGCTGGCTCTAAATCTTGCTGGACTTATTGAAAACAAATGTGGCCTTCTTGAAAAAGTTAGCCGTGTTGAAAAAGAACATGAAGGCTTAGACTCATCTTTAAAGGATTGCAGGTTTCAGAAGGGTTCAAGGGAAGCACCACATCTGGAGGCAACCTACGAAAAGCTGCATAGGTCCGAATCCAGCCATGGCGTTGAAATGCTCTTTGTAGAAGAAGAGCTCAGAGCACAGAAGGCTAAACATGGTCAACAGGATGAAAGGATGGTGCATCTATCAAGAAGGATACAGTCCCTCCAAGGTGAATCTAAATCCCTCAGATCACAAATAGCTGAAGCTAAAACAAACTGGAGACTCTCTCAAGTGAATGAGGAAGAACTGAAGCTGGCAATCAAAGAGGTTTTGAATGAGGGATCCCAACTTCCGCAAATGCAGAGACCAACAATACAAGGAGAAGCTGAAGCACAGAGGGAAAAAGGAGGTGTCCGATATAAAGCAGAAATCACAGTAGAGGACTCTAAAGTCGCTGGAGAACAAGTTCTAAGGGACAGAGAAAATCACATGGAGTCTCTGAGTGAATGCTTGCTGAAGTTGAAGGATGGGTCTTCTCCAAGCCTGGGAGCCCGAAGGGATGGTGGTCACCTGGAATTGGGAAGGACGAGTGAACCAGAAATTGGTGCTCACTTGGAGGATGAGTCCAAAGGAACTTTGAGGAACCTGGTTTATGGTGCTAAGCTAAAGGCCTCCTTAGAAATCTTGGAAGGATGAAGAAACCACAAATGTACTTTCTCATCTGAAGTGGAGAAAACCACGGAAGAACTTACAGAACACCTTAAAAGTCTGTAGACGGAACAGGCATCCTTGCAGTCAGAAAATGCACAGCTGCAAAGTGAGAATGAGACCCAACAGAAGAACTTTAAAGTCATCATGGAATGCTATCAAGAAAATATGATGAAACTGCACAGGAAATTAAGAGTGGAGGAAAACTCCCGGGTGGAGCAAGAGGAGAAACTTTCCAAAGTCGAAGAAAAGTTGAGCCATACAATGGAAGAGCTGGAGACCTACAGAAAGAGAGCCCAATATCCTGAAGAAGAATTGCAGAGAACCATTCATTTCTGTCTGGGGAAGATTATTTCCTCTGAGAAAGAAGCACATGCTACTGAGTTGGCAGCTCGGATTGCTGAAAGAAACCTCAGTTATTTCAGGAAACAAAATGCACACAACAGACAAAAATTAACTGAGAAGGAGCTTAGATTGGAACTTGTAGAAAAAGATCCCTATGATGCACTGGATGTTTCCAACTCAGCAATGGGCAGAAAGCCTTCTCCAAATGGGCCCTCACCAATAGGTCAGCCTTCATCTGAAAGGAGACCTCCTCATTTTGAAAAGAGTGGTCCACTCACACTCTCACCTTTCACTCCAGTGGGAGGAGAAAGAGGGTCAAGGGGCCCTGGAGAATCCTCTGGACCACGCGACCTGCAGTAAAGGAAGAGAATCCAGCTGTCATAAGTTCACTGATTTTCACAGAGCACCTTCTCAGACTGGGCCCCTCTCTCCTCCAGGGAAAAAAGGCCAGCAGGCTGATGATCCCTCCACCAGGCCAACCATATTCTCCTGATCCACGTCTTCCTCTACAAAGGCAAGAGAGGTTTTACTCAAATTGTGATAGACCATCGGGACCAGCAGAACACAGAATTCCTAATATGCCTCTTTGGATAAATGGGATGGGACTATGTCTTTACAAAGGCAATCCAGTAGAAAGGAGACCAGAGTCGATCTCGGGGATTCTGATGTGCATTATTCACCTCTCCATGCTGAAAACCAAGCAACTGGCTCTGGCTCTATGTTGGCACCTTTCCCTCCAGTCAGAGGTGCCTTGTTTCCAGTTGACCAAAGAGTCAGTTCATGAGAAGAGGACCTTTTTTTTCCTCCACCTCTCCCAGGAAACTTGTATGGGAACCTGGAGATAATTTTCCACCTGGCCAGCCACCCCCTCTCTTTCCAATGTGAAATGTCTATGCAGGGAGGGGGTTTTCCTCAGAATCTTCCCCCAAGAGCTGAAATTCAGCCCTCTACACCCGCATTCTGAAAGTACAAGTGAGTTCCCTGAAGGGTTCCTTCCACCTGCAAATGAGCCTGTTACTCAACATCCAGAACCAAACAAGAAACCTCATGCTGTTGCTCTCTCTTCAAAAGTAATTGGACTTATCTCTCATTTTTAGTTTTTAAGTAACTGCTTTTACTTCAGTAAATGACTATACTTTGGCTCTAATTGAAGCTCAATGAAACTATAATTCTTAAGATAGTATTTTGTAAATAAAGATGGTTTACGTAGGAATCTTATGAGTAAATTATTCCTATTTTATTTTATTCCAGAGTACAGCATTTAATCTGATGAAGCCACTATTACATAAAGAAGAATGGGAGTTCTAGGTCCTTGTAATCTAGCTGATGGAAATATATTTTAAACACCCAACAAAGAAGTGTTTTTAGTATGACTTAGCAAATGTGAAGTGACTTTAGGCTTAATGAAAATTGTCACTGATTTACAGACTGGTTGGGCATATCAGCTAGTTTTTCCCATATCAGAATAACTAGAGCATGGGAGGACTAAAGGATAGAACACAACGAAACATGTCACGGAAACAGGAGATCTCAACTACAAAGAAAAATGAAGACCTCTTTTTTATATTGGTTGCTTAAAACATTACATAGCTCTTGAGATATCATATTTCCTACATTAGATTCAAATGAGTTATGAACTCCTATTTTTACCCCATATACAGATTGCACAATCACATTGTTTACACATCCACATTTTTACAAAATGCCATATTAGAGACTGTTGTATTCTGCTACATTTTCGATCCTCTACTATCCCCCCTCTCCTGCCCTCCCATCTTCTCTCTCTATCCCATCTGCTGTAATTTAACGTTTGGAATTGGAAACCACACTTTAAACTCACTCTGCTCCCCTTTTTCCCTTCTATTAAATTACTCATCATCTTCTTCTATTTCTCCTCCTCCTCCTCCTCTTGCTCCTCCTCCTTATACCTTTCAATCATTAATCATACACTCATGCATTGGTTCATTCATTAGTTTCACATATGGTGTTGGGGATCCAACTCAGGCCCTTTGAAAGTGCGAAGCCAGCACTCTACTGCTGAACCACAACCCTAGCACCTGTCTTTTTGATTTTATGACTGTTTATATGAAATTCAGAATTGCATTTTAATATGGTTCACTGATATATGGATTGAGTTAGTCCTTGTTTTCTGGGAGACTTTTGGAAAATATATATGAATTATTAGGAGATTGAAATGAAGAAACAAAGAGGAAATTCCCCAATTTCTTCTTCTTAGATTCCATACTCTGACTCTGACTACCTACTATAAAAACTTTTAAACTCTTACTCCCCATTTCTATATCATTGCCAACAAGTGAACATTCACTGCCCTACAGCAAACCAGAGAACTCACATTGAACAATGTTTCCCCAGTAGAGACCAAGACACAATACTTATTATAAAACTACCCTAGTATGAATTAGTAGTTAAAGCTTTATTTGAGTGTTATATGTGCTATAATTATGTGTTTGTGTGTTTGTTGATGTGTGTGTGTATGTGTGTGTGTGTGTGTGTGTGCTTGTGTGTCAAACATGCACTGAGAAGTAAAATAAATGCAGGATTGCAATGGCCTTCTTAAAAATAAGAAGCAGCTTTATCACATTTGAAGCCCAGGGAAGAATCTGCCTGATATTTGACCTAAAATTAATTGAAATGTAAAAAATTCAGGCCTAGAAAAACAAAGCCAACATACATAATAAATCTAATCAGTCTAACTCTTCTTGCGTTCCGACCAGCTGCAGCCAGCATCTGGCCTGTGGATATGAGCTACCATTGGTCCACCTTGCCTGAGCCACCCAACATCACCAATTGCTCCAGTAGGAGGAAGCTGTCCTGGTCCTCCTCCTCCCCCTCCGCTTCTTCGCTGGCTTCCTCTTCCTCCTCCCTCCTGTATGGTATGACCCCGCTTTTGGGCCCCCAGAAGCTCTGCTGGTGGTTCAGCTGCCTTCGGGTTTGGCAGTTCACGACAACTGAAGATGCAGAGCAGAGGCTGAAGCTGAGGCCTGGGCCGGGAGATGCAGAAGCCGGGTCACCAGGGTTGTAGCACCTAGCCCCTGCAGCCCGGAAGCACCTGATTCTTGACTTACCAAGAATCATAGGTAATTAAAGTTAAAGTATTAGGCTTTAACTTTAAAAAAAATTTAAAAAATAATCCTTAGCAGATTTTAAAGATTATGTTTTAAAAAATCAAAACTAAATTAAACAGACAAAGCTGTATATTGAATAGCAAAACACTTGTAAAAAAATGTAAACCAAGAAGGACTTAAAACAAGATCAATAAAATTATTATTTCCAAAAAAAAATATATAAAATATCTGTTACCAGACAAGGTTCTCACTAGGTTATATAAATGAAATTCAACTATGCTACACTTTTAGAAAACAAACCTAGAAGAAATGAAAAAGAAAAGGCAAATATAATCGGAAGTACATGATTTAAAGGGAAAAATATCAACTGAAAAAACCCAAAGCACAAGTTACAAATCATGAAGAAAGTTATCTAATTCAGATAAAAGGTGTAATCCTCAATTGAGATACTGGCAATGAGTAACATTAAAAACTCATTAAAACAAAAATAAACACATAGAAAAATTTTATGGAAGTAATCATGGATAACTTTAAACCTTTGCTCAGACAAAATAATAATTATAAAAAAGTTGAACAGCATGTTTAGCATCTTAAAATCACAACATTAAAAGTATCTGTAACTAGCCAGATGCAGTGGCACATGCCTGTAATTACAGCAGCTTGGGAAGCAGAGGCAGGAGAATCCAGAGTTCAAAGCCAGCCTCAGGAAAAACAAGGTGGGAAGCAACTCAGTGAGACCCTGTCTCTAAGTATAATACAAAATAAGGCTGGGATGTGGCTCAGTGACCTAGTGCCCCTGAATTCAGTCTCTATACCCTGCCCCCCCAAAAGTATGACTTGACAAAAATCATGAAATAGTCCATCAAGACAACAATAAAAAGTACAACAGAAAATTAATATCAATTCATTAATAACTAGTATAAAAAGTATAATTGTAAGAATTTCACAAACATGCTGACAAATAACAAGTGGATCAAAAAAGATACCATTGGTACACATGAAAATAGAATTATTTTTAAACTTTAAAAATTTAAATGCTTTCCATTTTTTAGTAATGTAGAAACTTTCTGCCACCCAAGAAGACTAAAAAAAGTGCAGTAGCTCAAGTAATACAGGTATTTTTCCTATTTTCTTTTTAACAGCAAAAGGTGCCAGGGAAAGGTGTGGGTCACAAGATAACAAAGGAATCCACGCTGGCTCTCTCATCCTCCATATGATTTCCAACTCTATACCTAAGTTGACTGTAATAACTGGTGTAACATCCCAGGAAGTAGAGGAAAAAAAAGGCATGTGTTTAAGGAGGTGACCCTACTCACATTACCATTCACTTCTCGTTGGTCACACATCCACCCCTGCTCCAAGAGAAGCTGAGAAGCACAGAGTCTACATGGATATTTACACTAAAATCTAGGGGTTATGTTTCTTAAATAAAGAAAAGACCCTAAGAAACACTGATGTATCTTCCACACATGCTTCCACACTCAAAAATGAAATAAAATTCAACTTATTAATCAGAAAACGAACAATAAAACCAAGAACAGATTATTTGCAATTATTTCACTTTAGTTTGGAAGCTTCCCAGTGTCAATTGAACTACCAAATAACAATCTAAGAGAACACCAATGCATTCTGAGGATGTCTGAGTCCCATCCTAATACACTGATACATAGGCTAGAATGTATGTGAAGAATTCATCTACCTTTTCTTTGTTTAAGGGTATTTAATTCATGTTTTGTTTATATTAATACTGAAAAAAACACAAATTAATAACAAGAAGGGAGCGCCTACAAAATAAAAAAAAAATGTTACCATATGCACCTCAGGATAAGAACTAATCTCCAGGATATATAAAGAACTCAAAAATCTTAACAGCAAATAATAATAACAATAATAATAATCCAATCAATAAATTGACTAAGGAACTGAACAGACATGTCACAGAAGAAGAAATACAATCGATCAACAAACACATGAATAAATGTTCAACATCTCTAGCAATTAGAAAATTCAAGTCAAAACTACTCTAAGAATCCATTTCCCTCTATTCAAAATGGTAATTAACAATAATACAAGCAACCACAGTGTTAGCAAGGGTGTGGGGGAAAAGGCACATTCATACATTGTTGGTGGGACAGAAAATTGGTACAACCACTATAGAAAGTAGTATAGTGATTCCTTAGAAAACTTTGAATAGAACCACCATTTGACACACAGCTATCCCACTCCTCGCTTCATACCCAAAGTACTTAAAATCAACATATTACTGTAATGCAGCCACATCAATGTTTATAGCAACTCAATTCACAATAGCTAAATTGTGGAACCAACCTAGGTGCCCTTTGACAGATGAATGGATAAGGAAAATGTGATATCTAGATAGATAGATAGATAGACAGACAGACAGGTGTGTGTGTGTGTGTGTGTGTGTGTGTACACATATTACTCAGGCTTAAAGAATAAAATTATGGCATTTGCTGGTAAATGGATGGAGCTGAAGAATATCAGGCTAAGAAAAATAAGACAATCCTGAAAACCAAAGGCCACATGTTTTCTCTGATAATCAGATGCTGATCCACGGGGGAAAGAAATAGGGAAGAATGAAGGAACTTTGGTTTGTGTAGAGGAGACTCAGGGGAGGGTTCGGGAAGTGACCATGGAAAAAATGGTAGAGTGAGTCAGACATTATTACCATATATAAAAGATGATTGCTCAACTTGTGTGATTCTGTATTGTGTACAGCCAAAGGAATGAGAATTTTTGCTACATTTGTGTGTGTTACATCAAAATGCATTCTGCTGGAATACAGAACTAATTAGACCAAATAAAACAAAAGATACAGAATATATATATACTGAATAGTATTCCACCACATGGACATATCACATGTTTGTTAATTCATTACTTGATGATCATCTGTTTACAGTTGGGGGCTATTAACTAAAGCTGCTACAGACTGAGCATTCCTAATCAAAAATTTCAAAACCTGAATGTTCCAAAATCCAAAATTTATTAAACGCCAATATGTTGCTCAAAAAGTTTGGTATTTTGGAGCATTTAAGATTTTGGATTTTTAGATTAGTGATGCTCTATTGATAAAGTCTATGAAACTATTTCAACTTAAAAAAAATCTGAAATACTTCTGGTCCCAAAATTTTCAGATAAGGGATATTCTAACTACATAACATTCATGTACAAATCTATATGTGAAGATATAATTTCATTCTTCTTAGGTAAATACTTCAGAGTACAATCGTTGGTTCTTATGGTAACATAAGAAACTATCACACTGTTTTCCAAAAAGGTTTTATCATTTTACATTCTCATTAGCAACATGAGAAATTTCTGATGAGTCCACATCTCAGCCACAGGTACTGCTGTTTTTAAATTTTTAATTTTAGCTATTCTCGTGAGTATGCAACATTATCTTATTATTGTACTGATTTTTATTTTGTTGATATCTAATGAGGCTAAACACCTTTTCCTGTACTATGTGGGCTATTTATAATCCTTTTTGGTCTATTCTTTAAATAAGAGAGTGTCATTAATGAGCTGTAAGAATTTTTTATGTGTTTTGGTGTCAGGGCATATGTCAAGTTCATATATTATGAAATGCAAAGGACTGCCTTTATATTTTCTTAACATCCATCAAAGAATATGTTTTAAATTTTGATGGAGTCACATATATCAATTTTAATCTTTTTTGATTCACACTTTCTCTATCTTTAGAAATTCTTTCTTACCTACTTCAAGTTTATAAATCTTCTCTTCTGTGATTTCCTCTTAAAGTTTTATGGTATTAATCTTTTACATTTAGATTCAGGACGTCTATCAAGTTATTTCTGAGTTAGTCTTTCCATATGGATATCCACACACTCCAGTATCATTTATTGAAAAGACTACCTTATCCTCATTGAATTTCCTGAGCATGACTTTCAAAAACCAAGGGACCATAGATGCCTGGATCTGTTTCTAGAATCTAGTATTTGTCCTTAGGCCAATACTGCCTTGTTCACTACAGTTTCAAAAAAAATCTTCAAATTGAGCAGTGAATGTTCTGCAAAACTGTAATTTTTCTTTTTGATTGCTACAGTTTCAAAAAATCTTCAAATTGAGTAGTGAATGTTTTGTAATACTGTAATTTTTCTTTTTGCTTACTTTTCTAGAGTCCAATATTTCCATATAAAAAGTTATAAATTCAGTTTCCAGTTTTCATTGCTAGGACATACATGTACACCTAATTTTTATATATACATTGTAAACTGCAATCTTGTGAAATTCAAATATAAGTTCTAGTGGCTTTTGGAGGTTTCTCAGCATTGTCTTTGTACATGACCATGTCATCTACAAATAAAGAATATTTTAGTTATTCCTTGTCAATCTGTATGCCACCAGCTTCTTTTTATTGCCTTAATAGCTAGTGCAGGCTTCCATTTCAAAAATAGATTATTGCAGCCAGAGTAGTTCTACTTGATTTTTTTCCTCACCTTAAAGAGAAAACACTATACTTTTGGCCATTAAATGAGATTTTAGATATAAATTTAGTGAATATGTTTTTATTGATAAGTTCCTCTCAATTTCTAGTCTCCTCCTAGTTTTTACCATGAATGACTACTGAATTTACTCCAATGATTTTTCTGTAACTAACAAGATCATATGTCCTTTTCCTTTTTTCTGTTCAAATAAGAAATTATGCTAGTGACATCCAATATTAAAACAACCTACCTCCCTTTAATGCAGCCACTTTCTAAATATGGATGGATGTGAGTTCCTAATGGTTTATTTTGTTAACAAATTTTTAATCTATATTCTTTGTTCTCTCTTTATACTTTTTTTCTGGTGGTAGGGTTACCATAATACTGATATCCTAAAGTGTACTGAGAAGTGTTCCTTCTTCTATTTTCTGCTTTAAATGTTTGATAGAATTCATAAGTTAAATGTATATGAAAAGTTGAACTAACTCTACAACTATAACTGAGGATTTGTTGATTTCTTTAGGTTCTCTCAGTTTGTTCCATGAATTTTGACAATAAAATATTCGTTGCATTTAAATTTTATAATTATTTATTCTCAATGAATTGACCCATTTATTATTACAAAATGACCTTCTTTAGCCCTGGGAATACTTGTTCTAATGCTTACTTTGACATTAACTTCACCATTCCGATTTTATTATAATAATACACTATATATTTGATGCTTGGTTATTATTATCTTGCAGGTAACACAGCCTCTATGTATCTTCTTAAATCTTTTTTTTCTTTCTTTGCTTCATGGTAGCTAAAATTCCAACATGTTCTTAAGTTCACTGATCTCTTAAAAGACAAATTTAGCAAAAATTTTACCTATTTTTTATTTCTAGATGTTCTAATGTTTACTTTTTAATATCTTCAATTTCATTATTCATATTTATGTATATGGATCATATGTGCAAAAGCTGTTTTAACATATTTGTCTATTAATTTCATCATCTCTTTCATTTCCAGGTCATCTCTGCCATTACTGATCTTCTGTACTGTCTTCAATTATTTTGCTATCATAAACTACTAACACTATACAGAACTCCCCTGCATATGCAGCTTTGTGTTCTTCAGGAATTACTTCATTAGGAGAAGATACATCAAAGTGGGAACCCTAGGTCACCATGCTCTCTTAAATTTGTAACTTCTGACCTGCTCTGTATGCTCTAAGAAACCAGGCTTCTTAGAATTATAGATTCAAGAATTCAAGAATCAATACAACAAGTGGTTATAACTTGGGTTTGGATCCCATCTCTGACACAGCAAGCTATGTAATTCTACACAAATTATTTAAATGGGTCTTGATTTATTTGCTTTATCTGTTAATTGGGGATCATAATGGTATATACCTCAAGAGACTGAGGTGAGAATTAGCTAAAATACATAAAACATCTAGAATACACTAAGTGCTATTTGTATGTTTGCTATTACCATTAAAAATGAAAGTGAGTGAGTAAATAAAGAGGCTTTACCTGAACCAAATACACCATTTTAAGATATGAACTTATGAACAGAGCTGTATGTAACTTTAAGCCTCTAGAGGGATGCGTACTACACTGAAGAATATTTCTCTCTTCATGTATTGTTTCAGTACTGGTTTTAAGAGATATTTTGCCTTCTGTTAAATCCAGGTGAAAAATTAAACTCAATTTGCATTGATCCAAAAGATCAAGAACAATGACACATATGCAATCATCATATTATCTTTATAATCTCTCTCTCCTCCTAGGAGGATTCTGGCTCAAGTCAAGGTAAAAATATCAATATAGGAGGTAATCCAAACTATATGTGTTAAATCAAAGTAACACTTGGTTTGGGTTTAGTCAAATAATTGGAAGAAAGCAGAGCTGAGCATAAAGGACAGAGAGCTATTATGGAAAAGGGGAAGCAAAGTCAGAAACCCTTGAAGAAATTCAGGAAATTAGGGAGTTCAGTCCTTTCTTGGAGAGTCAGAAACAGTATATTCATCAGAACACTATTTTCATAAGGTGTGCCAAGGCCCAATTTGGGGGCAGGAGTTGCGTGGCCCAGACACCAAAAGAAGTTGTGCCATGCCAGGAGACAATTTTTAAATGCCGTCCTATCAGTGAGGTGGCCAGCTTCCAGAATTGATAAATTATGAAGTACTTTAAGACCCTGAAAATCATCCTTTCCTGTATCACTAATTCCAAGTATCATTCTTCAACAGTTGTAAGGGATCTAAATTTGCATTGCAGGCCTTGACCTTACTAAGTCTAACTAAAAATGTCTGTGACTTAAAAGTTCTCCATGACTTAAATAATATTTTTGTCTCTTTAAATAGAAGGGAAGGGGATACCTGAACCTCAAATAAAATACTCAAAACACAGATGTTACTTCTCAAGGAGTTGCTGGTATAAGGGTAGGAATGAGCTGCATTTTCCATTTCTAGTAAACTAAAACAAAAAACTATTTCCAAGTAGCACATTCTTACACTTTCAAACTGGGGGAACTTTTGTTAAATAACTAAAATCTATTAAGAATTTATGTTTGGGATGGGGATGTGGCTCAAGCAGTAGCACGCTTGCCTGGCATGCACAGGGCACTGGGTTCGAGACTCAGCACCACATAAAAATAAAATAAAGATGTTGTGTCCACCCAAAACTAAAAAATAAATATTAAAAAAGAATTTATGTTTATTTACTTAAACAAAAAGTCAATCAAAATAGTGAAAGTGTCTCAGTGAAAAATTTTTGGACTAGTTCTTGGCCAATCAACTTTGAACAAAGCAGCCCTTCTTTCTTTCAACTGACAACTGTAACCTAAAAGTGCTGTATACTTTAATGGATAAAGCTTACCAAGACAAATGTGGGAAGAAGAATCTTAAGACTGTGAGAACTGCTTGTGAAAAAAAGAGGATTCTAAAAGTTGATATAATCTCTGGCATGGGAAGACCTTAGAAATGAACTCGTCCTCCCCTCTACTCAGCATATATTTCCTCAATGACATCTCTGCAAGAGGGTATTCAGCCTCCATTATACAATCTCATGGTTGGAGAATTCACCTTCTGATGAAGTAGCACAAGCTATTTGCATGCAGATGTAACTGTTGCCAAGTTATTCATTACAGTATTACTTAAACTGAGTAGAAATCTAACATTTCCCCCTTGATTCTTGATATGTCTGCCAAGAGCTTAAATACTCCTTAGTATACTTGAAAGCAATTCAAATGACAGAAAATACTAAATTTCTAGTGAGACCTCTAATACTACATGTACTAGATAATTCTAATGTGCCCTCTTCTTTTTTTTTAAAGAGAGAGAGAGAGATAAAGAGAGACAGAATTTCAATATTTATTTTTTAGTTTTCAGCGGACACAACATCTTTGTTTGTATGTGGTGCTGAGGATTGAACCCGGGCCGCACGCATGACAGGCGAGCACGCTACAGCTTGAGCCACATCCCAGCCCTGCCCTCTTCTCTCTTAAGTTTACCTCCACTAGCCAGGCATGATGTTGGACACCTATAATCCCAGCTGTTCAGAGGCTGAGGCAGGATAGTGACATCAAAGCCAGCCTCAGCAAAAGCAAAAGCAAGGCACTAAGCACCTCAGACCCTGTCTGTAAATAAAATACAAATACTACTGGGGATGTGGCTTAGTGATTGACTGCCTCTGAATTCAATCCCTAGTACTCGCACGCCTAAAATTCGCTTAAGGTTACATCCACTAGCTTGGCACAGAGGTGCATTCCTATAATCTCAGCATCTCAGGAGGTCAAGGCAGAAGGATTGTGAGTTCAAAGCCAGCTTCATCAATTTGGCAAGGCCCTAAGCATCTCAGTGAGACCCTGTCCCGAAATAAAATATAAAAAAGGGCAGGGGATGAGGTCCAGTGGTTAAGTGCCCCTGGGTTCAATCACTGGTAACCAAATAATAATAATAATAATAATAATAATAATTTACCACAATTGGTACCAAGTTAGAGGCTAAACTGCCTGAAGTAAGTAGTTGGCACATGGAAGGAGGTGAAAGTAGTCAATTATAATTAGACTTGGAGTATCAAAGTAACAGCAGGGAGGCAAGTGTGGGTAAAGCAGAGTAAGCAAGCAGAAAACTAGAAGAAACATGAGACTTGGAGTTTTATCTTGAGCGTGGTGGAAGAAAAAATGGAAGCAATCTGAAGTGAGGTGATCTAAAAAGGGGACTGACAGAACTGTTTAACAAGCCAACTCCATTCCTGCCCAACTGACTGAGTCTGAAAAGGTGTTTTCCACCTGTCAGATGCACCACCACCCTAACCTGGGCTCTGGCAAGTGTTTCTGGATCCAAGTTCCCACGCCAACTAAGAACTTCTAGTTACCTAATTGACCAAAGGCATGTTTCCCCACAGCTGCCATAAGTACCTGGCATATGAACAATGAAGCATAAAATTAGTAAGTGTGCTGCAGTAAATCAGTTAACACATTAACCAGGTAACAGAGAACATCTGGCATGTTAGGGTTCTGTAGAATGCCGTATCAAGGCTAGAACAAAGACAAGGGGAACTTATATAAGCTGGTCTCCCCAGGAGAATCTGCTCTAGGTCACACAGTGTGATCTAGTACTCTATCCCAGAAAAAGTGGAAATAATCTGAAGACTACCACCTGTTCATGAAAAAGTGTCAGCATTTTCTGGAAGCTACTGAAAATGTAAATCAAACTGTGGGCAATGCATACAAATGGCTCTTGTTCTTTCTTCCCCATAGTCTCAGGAATAGCATGGCAATACCTGTTTATAAAGGGAATTCCAATCTGCCTGATAGGTTTAGTGAAGATTAAATAAAAATAAAGGACATGGTTCATAAGAAGTGCACAATATATATTACTTATTCTCACTTTTATGGCCACAAAAATGACAACCAGCTAAATGGTAAGCATATCTTTAAAAACAGCACTAAAATAGCAAAAAATAGTAAAAGCTTCATTTGGTTTGTTTTTTGTGAAATATTAGATTATCCAAAGATTTTAAACTTGGACTGAAATAATTATCCTTTTTTCCATACTCCCCTGCCAAATTTAGAATAATAATGGTATACAACAATGAAGTAGGGTTGTAAATCCTATTAACATAAGATTAACAACAAATTCTGAATAAATAAAAGCAAAACAGAAATCTCCAATTCTGATAATTATTCTACAAGAGTCAATCAAGAGGCTGGAGTTGTGGCTCAGTGGTAGAGCCCTCGCCTAGCATGTACAAGGAACTGGGATCAATCCTCAGCACCAAATAAATGTAAAATAAAGATATTGTGTCCACCGAAAATTAAAAAATAAATATTTTTTTAAAAAGCCATTCAAGCAGGGATTCATTGTTTTAAATGTCTATATCCTTTAGTTACAATATATTACAATATATTTCTATTTCCCTTTATGGATGTTAACTAAAATTACAAAAGTCGGCAACAGAAGCAGAAAGCCATTCATAAGACTAGTATGGCTATTTTGTTAATGAGAAATTACATTTCAGTTTCAGCAAACTACAGAGTTCTCTTCTTATAGTCTTTTATTATAGAAATTTGAGTTGTCATGCTAGAGTCCATTTTGAAACTGAGAATTTCTATTATTTGGCAGTCATCAATTATAAATTATTTTAGCTCAATTACAGAAAGACTATTTAAGGTATGTTCATCTTTATTCATACTAATTAATAAGAGGTCAACCATGTCTAGACCTTGATCTAAAATCTCCAGTAACTGAACAAAACTATATACAACAATGTCTTAATTCCAAAGCACTGAGTCAGAACATTGGCATTTTTGTTTCTAGTACACTAACAAAGGCGGGCAGGAAGGGTGGAGATGGGAACAATTTAAAGGGCCTACTTGTATTAACAGAAAGTGCTATACAAAATGATCAAAAAATATACAAATTCCTTAAAGGAATCAATTGAAAGCCTATAACTAAGTACTAGGAGGAGTTCATGAAGACCATGACAGAGTTTGAAACTGAAATCCCATACTTCCTATAACCACATTATTTCCTACATCTCCATTTAATGGAGTTTAGGTTTTGAAAGGTAACTAATAATTCTGATTTTTTCAAAACTATTACATACAAAATTTAACTCCAAATTATAATTCTCAAATCAACAAACTTTGGCTTTTTTGCTTTAAGCTTATATTGAAACAAATCTAGATTAACAAAATAGATTTATGAACATAGTACAGAGTTTTCCATACACCGTTCACCCATTTCCCCCTAAAGTTCACATCTTACAAAATCATAGCAACATTTGTCAGATCTAAAAAATTAAAATTGTTTCATTATTTGAACTAAACTCCTGTTTTTCCATTAACATCTTTTTCCAGGTTCTAGGAACCATACAAGGTACGTCATTGCATTTAATGTTTTTTTTAAGTGTAATATTTTTGGTACATGCTATACTTCTATGTCCTATTTTTTAAATTGTTATTATGATTGTTATAGAAAATAAATCTGAAATCCCTGAAAAATATGATTACTGGGTAGTAGGGAAAAGTTACATAAAGAGCCTTATAAACATGATATTTCTACTAATGTATTATTTAAGAGAACATGAAGTAAATCAATAAGATATGGCCCAATGCCTATTTGTCAAGAACCTATGAGAACAAATGACTTAATGTTCCAGAAACAGCTCTTCAAAAGAGCATTGTCACTCACCTATTTCCCAAAACTCTTTTGGTAATAAAATATAGAGTAAATATGTTCAATTAATTCTGTAATAAAATATAAAGTGGTATTGTAATCATAGATAATCCAATTATATCAAATATATATATGTGTGTGTGTGTGAGAGAGAGAGAGAGAGAGAGAGAGAGAGAGAGAGAGAGAGTGTGTGTAAATTAATTTCTTGTCATTTTCAACTTTTATTTTTAAATACTGTGTATTTACTAACATAATAGAAGAAAACTAATTTCAGGGAAAATAATTGCATGGTTTATTAGTATTATATTTAGTTTAAAAGTGAAAGCATGAAAAATTTAATAAAAGTTTTAACGAGAACAGAAAATGCTCCAGAAATACAAGAAATGACACAATGAATACAACTGACAGGGCACAGTACTTCACATTCTGAGTGCACAATGCTGTGGAAATTACAAAATAGTCACAAACAAGTGAAACATATTGAAGGACATAGATTTTTGATGGGAAAACAGTAATCAAGACTTTGGTGTTTTGAGATATTTGAAAGGTAAACTGTCCATGTGTGTCAGTTTCCCCAAGACAATCCCAATTTATGCCCAGTGTTTCAGTTCCCTAACCAACTTATCATATATCCTAGATTTTTCATTGTCCAATCATTTTTTATGGGAATATTGAAATAAGCAGGAATGTATTTGTGATTTTTACTCAGGCTCTGGCATGAGCTCAGAGTCATATATGAGATACACACACAGTGAAGCCAGTTATCAATTTAACATATTGTTAATATATGGAAAGACACATAGCAGTATAACTTACCTCTTATAAGTATCATAACTGACACCTGACTCTCAAAAAGAGTACCCAGAAGAAATACCCAGTGCTGCTGCCCCTGCTTATGACTTACTCAAATACAACAATGGAATAAAAATAGGTAGAGAAAGTGTTTATATATTGCTCTATAAAGTTTGATTTTTCATCTAGATCAAATGACTTTTTTAAAAAAATCTCAATTCTGATTCAAAATTGTTTTACACAGTCAAGGTAAAGTGATGAATGTAACTTTGTTGGTTCCATTAACAGAAGAAACTTACAGTTTCCTGATTTCAGCTTTCCATCAGTGTCAAATAGAAAAATCAGTTCCAATAACGGCTTGCTTTCTGCACCTAATTTGTGAAATCTAAGTAAACCTTTTGAATATTCATCCTATACAATATGAAACACCTGATATTGCTGTAATTCTATTTCAATTCAGTTGAATAGTTCAACAATAAAAATAAAATTACGGGCTGGTGTTATGGCTCAGTGGCAGAGTGCTCACCTAGCATGTGCAAGGCCCTGGGTTTGATCCTCGGCACCACATAAAAAATATAAAATATTGTGTCAACTACAACTAAAATATATTTTTTAAAAAATATAATTGGTTCCATTATTCAGAAGAGTTAAGTTTTATAATGTTACCATGAACACTTAATTGGTAAATAACAAAATACCTACCACTCCTAAGAGATACAAGGTTAGGCTGACAGTCTCTGGTCACATTTTCATCAACTGATCAAATGTAGCCTGTTTTATGTATGTTTATGTTTCAAGATGTTTAATATATATTGATTTTCATGTATGTTGATTCCCTGATAACTCAGTTAACAGCACTATAACATAGGTGTGAATGAAGGTTTCCGAAACACTCATTTTCTATAGGTATCTCACAGCTTTCTTACTCTAAGGAACACTACACAGCACTTCAATTCTATATTTGATAGTATTTTTACTGCTCAAAATTTTAACAAGAAACACCACCCCCCCAAAAAAAAATCCAGCACAGACCACATAAAGGACAATTATTTACAGTATCAGAGCTGTAAAAAAAAAAGGCACAACATAAGTATTCAGCTAAAAACATATGCAGAGCAATCCAAATTTTATCACTATTCTGTTTTACCACTATTTTATCAAACTTTACCAATATTCACTTGGATGAATGACTACAAAGCAAATGGTCCATGAGTATTCATTTTGAAGTTGTGGTTAAATTAACAATGGAAAAATTCACAGAAATAAACTCTGTGAATAAAAGCCAACTCTATTTTTGTGGTGATAATACAGATAAAATTTGGTAGAGCATACATAGCATCAGAGTAAAAATAACATTTTTCACTAAAAGAAAATCAATTATGAAACAATCGACCTTGGACTTGATTTGTTGTTTGTGTATAATTCACAACTGTGCCCATATAACTCTAACATATCACTACAAATAAAAATGGAAGCAATTTCATAATTCCATCCACAGAATCTATGATAGTCTATCAAATTTTATGAAAATTTATACACAAAGAAAATAAATTTAAAATGTTTTTGTGACAAAGATGATATCAAATGTAAAAAATACTTCATGATAGTAGTACATGTTTTTGTTGTTGTTCATTGTCTTAGAATTCTTTTACTCTTTCAAGATCTACTTAGCTAGCCAGGCATGGTGGTGCAATCCTATAATTCCATCGGCTTGGGCTTGGAAGGCTGAGGCAGGAGGATTGTGACTTCAAAAGTCAGCCTCAGCAATGGTAAGTGAAGGCTTTGAGCAACTCAGTGAGACCATATATTTCAATACAATACAAAAAGTGGAACTGGGGATGTGCCTCAGTGGTTTACTGCCCCCGAGTTCCATCTCCTGTACCAAAAAAAAAAAGTAACAAAGAAAAAGATCCACTTGGCACACTGATAATGTTCAATCACTTTCTAAATCTTGGTTTTATTTTGTTCAAAGTCAATTGTAAGTAGCTGTGGATTAAAAATGTGCCCCCCCCCCAAAAAATTCTCATTTTTGAACTCCTAATACCCAATGTAACCATATTTGAAGGTACAACATTTGGGAGGTGATTGAGGTTAGATTAGGTCATGCAGTTGGGACCCTCATGATGATATTTATGACTTTATAAAAGGATGAGAAAATATCTGTCTCTGTCTCTTCCTTCCTTCCTTACAGTACACACACAAAGGCCATGTAAGAACATAAGATCAAGCCAGTTCTGCAACCAAGAATCAGGCCCTTGTCAGACAATGAGCCTGCCAGCACCTTGGCCTTAGACTTCTTAGTCTTAATAACTATAAGAAATAAATGCTTATTACTTAATTATTTAATGCAATTTATGCTATATTATAATAGCAGCCCAAATTAAGACAGAAATCTTTTAATTTAGGATGTAGTGTATTTAAGGGGAACCAATATTTTTTATTTAAACAAGTTTACGATATATGACGGAATGAAACAAACCTAAGAATGCTTAAAAATTACCAGGATACAAATTTGGTAAAATTTTCAAGACCTGTAAAATGGATAAAACTTATGTGACAAGCTTTGTCTTCTAAAAATTTTGTTGACTAGAAATACCTGAAATAGAGGAAAAAGAACAATATCTGTGAACTAATATGGCCTGTGATGCTTACACTTTAAACTATTTTTAAAAATCAAAATATTACAGTAATCTCAATTTGGTAGAATTTGCTTTCAGATGAACAGGTACCTTAGTATGTATAACTGTATCAACCTGTTCTAAAATTTTTGAATCCTAATTCACCAAGAATAGAAGCTGTAGAAAAAAACAAATCAACAAAATTTTTAAAATTTTTCAATGTTTTCAAATTAAACAACCATAAAATGCAATTCTGAAAAAAACCCACAGTTTTATGAGACAATTAAAAATAATAACCAGGGCTGGGCTGTAGCTCAGTGGTAGTGCACTTGCCTAGCAAGCATAAGGCACTATGTTTGATGCTCAGTACCACATAAAAATAAACAAATAAGACAAAGACATTCTGTACATCTACAAATACAAAAAAATAAATAAAATATGTATTTTAAAAATTTGGTTATTAAGAAATACATAAATACCCAATTTTATGGCTAATATACTAAATAATATATATGAACATTTACTGAGAATTCAATTTATGTTCTTTTTAATGTTAAGAACCTCAACAGAACAGTTTTTGTTTTGCTTTAATGAACATGGATAAATGTTAATATTTTTAGAATAATTTTCTTAATAGAACTACTCTGTACATTCACCAATCATAAAAAAACAATGTCAATGAATAAAATCATATAATGATAATATTCTATGTATATAATTATAATGATTTATTTATAACTCCTCATTCTCAAAAACCCTCATATGGGACAACAAATTTAGTGTTCAACGTAAGTGTGATGATTAATTTTAGTGTCAACTTAGCTAAGGTTATGGTGCCTAGCTGTATACCCTAATACTACTTTAGATTTTGCATGAAGAGTCTCTTGCATGAATGTGATTGACACTCACATGCAGCTGATTTTAAATAAAGCAGATTATCCTCCATAAGTGGTGGGTCTTATTAAATCAAGAGGAGGCTTTATCAGAAAAGACTGATGTTTCCGGAAAAAACTCTGCCGCAAGACAATTAACATGTGAATTTTGCCTGAGTTTCTAGTCTGCTGGCCTGTCCTACAACTTTCAGACTTGCCAGCTCCCATAATCATGTGTGCCAGTTCCATAAAATAAGTACAAACTCCCTTTGTGCCACCTTGCTCTTACATCAATCTATCCATCCATTCATCCACCTTACTAGTTTGGGTTCTCTAAACCTGCCTAATACAGTAGAAAGGGAGGCAACAAGTATCAAGTAGCTGCACCAAAAGTATGCTATTCCTGATAGAAGTAAAAAGTAGAGAAAGAGTTTCATTTTAGGAAATATGAAATCAAATGATTATCATTATTATTTAAGAAAATCTGGGCTGGGGATGTGGCTAAAGTGGTTGTGCACTCACCTGGTATGTGCAGGGCACTGGGTTTGATCCTCAGCACCACATAAAAATAAAATAAAGATGTTGTGTCCACTGAAAACTAAAAAATAAATATTACAAATATTCTCTCTCTCTCTCTCTCTCTCTCTCTCTCTCTCTCTCTCATCTTTTTAAAGAGAGAGAGAAAGAAAAACTGAGCTGGGTACAGCAATGCATGCCTGTAATCTCAGTAGTTTGGGAGGCCGAGACAGAAGAATCTCGAGTTCAAAGCAAGCTTCAGCAAGGGTGAGTCACAAAGCAACTCAGTGAGACCCTGCCACTAAATCAAATAAAATAAAGGTTTGGGAATATGGCTCAGTGGGCGAGTGCCCCTGAGGGTAATTCCTGGTATAAAAAAAAAATCTCAGAGTCCATGGCTACAACTTTCTATTTCAGAATGATACCACAAAAACCACCAATGCTGACCCTTAGATTTTAGACATCAGAGATGTGTCTTACTCTTCTTTGTACCCTCTTTCCAGCAGGGACTCAGACAATGTCCTCTAGAATGTTCCTAAATGAATTACAGTGTCACAAAATATCTCCAGCTCGAAATACTAGTAAGACTGTGAGAGTATATACAAAAATATGTTCTTCAATGTTTTCAGTATGTATTAGTGTTCACTCAGAAGTATTAGTATCCTATGTTAAACTGTTACCTGTACAATATGGGGTAAAACTGTATGAATAAAAATTTGATTTTCTGATGCTAGGGTTATAGCTCAGAGGTAGAATGCTTACCTACCATGTGTGAGGCATGGGGTTCGATTCTTAGCACCACATATAAACAAATAAATTAATAAAGGTCCATGGATAACTAAGAAAAATATTGTTGAAAATGGATTTTCTAATTCTATAATAACTTATGTCCTTGAAAGCCAGAGTTCTTATTAGAGAGGAAAAGAGATACAAATGGAAGATTTAAACACAGTACAGTCTCAAGTCAAAATTGATATCAATAAAAACCTGTGAAGTATTTTTACTGTATCTTAAATATGTGCACCATTATGGTCTAGATATCAGGTGTTCCCAAAAGCTCATGTGTGAGACACTGCAAGATAGTTTGGAGGTCAAATGATTGGGTTATTAGAGGTTTAACCTAATCAGTGCACTAATCCCCTGGGGGTTTAACTTAGTGGTAACACTACACAGGTAGGGTTCAATCTGAGGAGGTGGGTCCCTGGGGGCATGCATGCTTTTGGGGTTTATACTTTGTCCTTGTTAAGAAAGCTCTCTCTCTGCTTCTCAGGGGTTTATACTTTGTATACTTTGTTGAGCAGAGCTCTCTATTTCTGCTTCTCAGTTGCTTTACTGCACCACAATATCTCACCATGATGCCCTGCCTTGCCTCAGGGCCTGAGGGATGGGACTGGCTCTCTAGGGCTTGAGACCTCTAAAATTATGAGCAACAAATGCACTATTCTTCTTCTAAAATTGTTCTTGTCAGGTCCTTTGGCCACAGCAGCAAAACAGCTGATTAAAACATATACACATATATAACCTGTGTCAGAACATAGAAAGAATGACCAACCCATTATCACACCTTAGACAGGGCTTCTAAAAGAAATGACTGATTTTAGAACTCAGGAGTCACCTTCAAGTGTCTCCCACAGGCCAAAGATGTAATAATTTCAGTTCCAATAATAGTAAAACTAGAAATTTATTAGACCCATCAAATATACTTTATGCTAAGAATTAATAATAGTATATTTTTGTGACTAGTTACCTTCAATAGATAGGGAACTACCTCATTATCTTAAAATTGGCAAATCAAAAAGAAAAATATCAAGAAATTGTCTTACCTTTCCTTGGTTAACTGTACACTGGGTAACCAAATAGTAGATAAGGGCAAGGTTCTCTTTATAAAAATATTCCAATGAAAAAATTAGCAGGGCATGGTAGTACACACCTATAATCTCAGCAGCTCAGAAGCCCGAGGAAGGAGGATAGCACGTTCAAAGACAACCTTAGCAAAAGTGAGGCACTAAGCAACTCAGTGAGTCCCTGTCTCTAAATAAAATTCAAAATAGGGATGGGGATGTGGCTCAGTGGCCAAGTGCCCCTAAATTCAATCCCCAGTATCCTCCTCATAAAGAAAAATATAAAAAATTAGAATATTGTCACAGGTTCAAGTAAATAAATGAACATATATAGGACAGAAAAAAAGATGCCATCAGGCATTCAAAATAAGTTTCCACCAGCCTGAGCATCACTTGGGTACTGGCCAAAAATGCAAATTTTCAGACCCCAAGATTCTGACTTAATGAATCAGAAAGTGTGGGCCTAGCACTCAGTAATATTTGCTTTAATAAGCCCAGCAAGTGATTCAGAGGGATGTTATATTTTGCTAAAGTTCACACTGAGTCTGATTCAATTTGGGGATAGCTGCCACTCTGTAGGAACTATAGAGATCAAAGGAACATGCTGATCAACACCACAAATATGCAAACACCAAACCCCCAAATGCAGGAAACTCTACAGGAAAAACTTATCAGGTTCTTAAACAGGTAAAGTGCATGGATACTGAAGACTAAAAATTAGAAATATCTATAAATTAATATGAATACAAAAGAAGACATAAAATGTATCATATTTCCAAATTCTTACTTATGGAATGACTCCATAAGCCCTAGTTCAGGTAGATCTAGTCAAGAAAAAGGGGGATGCTTTTTTCTCTCAATTCCCAAACTTCACCTACAATTTCACTCTGAGAAAACAGTGTTCTGGTACTTCTCATTTTTCCCAGACCTTAATGGCAGAATTTCTGTTCTGGACAGGCACAGTAGAGAGGATTAGAGCTCTCTTTCTCTAGTCAACTTCCTCACTTGAGGGGTGGAATCTCTACCCTACATGCAACAGCCTTATACTGGGCTGCTATCACACCTGGCCCAATCTGCTGCAAAAGCACAGGTTCCATACCCAAAGGGGCAATCCAAGATGATGAGGGGATGCCCCGGCTCCCAAGCACCTCTCTTAAAGCAAGGGTATCAGCCAGAGAGAAGTGAGAAGTGAGCCACTATCCTTGTTCTTGTGCAGTGATTATAAGGTACTGCCTAGAAGGAGAGGCAAACTAGAGAAGCAAGACTCAAGAATGAAATACCTAATTACAATGATGGAAACAATAAGATCTTCATGGAAAGCAATCGATAAGGTGTTCACAGCTCCATGATACAAGCAACAACCAAACACAAACAGCAGAGCAATGAGAAGTTTACAGAGACAACTAGGAAAGGAATAACCAGACCACAGTAAAATCCAGGTGCAGGAAGGCTGCATGCAAATGGTAGGCTGCACTAACTCAAGAACAATCAAAGCAGTTCATGGGTCAAGTGAAAATATTCCCAAAGCACACACAATTCTTTAACAAAAGTAGGATACCTCACTGTCACTAAGACTTAAGAAAAACCTTTCATCCAACAATAGATGAACAATAAGCTATTCTGCCCCAAGGCTAATACCTAGAAACCTGGGCTATAAAGCAAAACCACACACAACCCTGGCAATCTAGAGGATTGTGGGTATGCCCAAGGCTGTTCTCTCTCTGGCATAACTGGAAATGAAAAATTCAAGCTACTAGTTTCCATCTAAACCTGGGGCAAAAAAAAAATTACTTCAATTCTGATAATATTCCCAAGCAATTCACATATCTAAAAACAAGAGTAAAAAATATAATTGACCAGATGGTATAAGCACAGACTTTAACCAAAAAAAAAAAAATGGGTTAATCTAATCAAGGGGTAAGCATGGGATAGCAAAGTTAAAAGAAAAATGAGAAAAATAAATCTAAACATGGACATCACAGATTGTATACTGTGAGGAGACAAACTTTACAAAGTCAGGTCAGCCAACTCATAATAAGTGGTCAATCAAAGAACATCAATATTCCTCCATTTCCACGAGGGCATCAGCACATAGTCACTATCTACACTATCTTATCTAAAGTGTCAAATTTTCAACATATATTGTGCAATGTGCAAAGATACAGAAAACTGTGAACCTATAAGATGATAAACGAGTGCCAATACAAACGGATTTTAAAGGAGTCCCGATGTTGGATTTAGCAGATACAGATTTCAGAGTAGTTATTTTAATATGTTCAAAAACTAAAAAAAAAACTATTTATAAAGGATGAAAACAAAGCACGATTGCAATATCTCATCAAATAGAGATTATCAACAGATATATAGATGGTATCGAAATAGAAACTTCAGAATTAAAAAAATACATAAATTTTGAAATGGAAAATAACCTGGAAGAAACCAATAATAGATTTGATCTGACAAGAATGAATCAAGCCAGGCACAGTGGTAAACTCCTATAACCCAAGTTCTTTGGGATTTGAGGTTAGAAGATAACAAATTTAAACCCAGCCTGGAAAAAAATAAGAAAAGCAGAGAAGAATACAAAGAAAAAGAAAGAATCAGAGATCTTAAAGACAGATTAATAGATATTTATAATTTGAAGAACATAAAGAAAAATAAACAAAAAAAGAACTGATACCATTAGGAAAAAAAAAGAAGTGAAGAAATTGTTACAATATGTTGGTTAACTTCTTCCCTAATTTGAAGAAAAAACATTATTAATTTATAAATCAAAGAAGCTCAAAAACTCTAAGCAGGATAAATACAGTTACACTCCCAGAGACATTATAAGTAAAAATGTTGAAAACCAAAGGGAAAATCTGAAAGAACCAAAAATAAATTACTTCAAGCATAAGGAAATGCCCACAACACACAGAATTAAATGCTGACTTGTAAGAAACAAAAGTCAGAATGCAATGGAATTGAATATTCAACATGCTGAAAGTAAGAACCTATGACTTAAGAATCTTGTACCCAACAATATTATCTTTAAAAAATGAGGTGAGGGGCTGGGGATGTGGCTCAAGTGGTAGTGCGCTAGGCTGGCATGCATGTGTGGCCCGGGTTCGTTCCTCAGCACCACATACAAACCAAGATGTTGTGTCCGCCGAAAACTAAGAAATAAATATTAAAAAGATATTCTCTCTCTCTCTCTCTCTCTCTCTCTCTCTCTAAAAAAAAAGGAGGTGAAATTAAGATGTTTCAAAAAAACAAAAACTAATAAAATTTCTTCATCTCTTTTACAAATACTGAAGGTAGCACTTTAAGCTGAAAACAACATTAAAAATTGCATTGGGGAGTGAGAAACTAAGGTAATAGAGACAGGCTGGATGATTGATAGACAATTTTAAGGCTCTGAAGTACATTAGTAAAGACAAAAAATAGCAGGGAGTTGAGTTTGTACACTCCTAATGCTTTACCAAGTTAGAAATATCAAAGAGATACAAAGAAAATAAGCAAGATTCCAGTTAAATAATGTGAATTGGAGCATATAAAATAAAGAAAGAACTGTTAATGGGGGAGCTGACGAATAGAGACAAGTGGGGGATTAACAATCTGTGCTATGGTTTAGATTTTCTCTGTAAGAACCCAATCAAGCAATGAAAAACCTATCAGTACAGCCTCACTCCTTATGTGTTTATCTCCCACTGACAACCCAGGCTTAGAGGACAAAGAAAACCAAGTTTTCTCTTCAGAAATATAAATCTATCTCCTGACCATTCCCCAGTTCCATATTCATACTTAGTCACCCTCACCACGTCCACACAGAGGCAGTCACAGGGATTAACTGCATGCACTCCAAAGCCAGAGAATGCTTGGGGATGAATCTCAATTTTCCCACTCACTAATGGGGAGAGTTAAAGAGGTTTCCTTTTCTCATCTGTAAAATAGAAACAAAAATATCTCCTACACTATACAACTGTTTTGAAGATTAAAAGAATTAATATATGCAAAAGACCTGCCTAGAACAGTTTACATTTACCTTATGATTAATATTATTACTAGCATTTATATTATCATCACTATTCTAACAAGCATCTAAAAATTATCCAAAACTGAGTTCATACCTTTTCTCCCAAATCATGCTCTCCATGTCCTCTCATTTTAGTAATTAGGACTTCTACTCTCCTGGTTGTTCCAGCTTAAACACAGAATTTATTACTTGTCCCTTTCCTCACACTCAACACCAATAATCCTGTCAGTATGTTACAAAATCTAACAATTATATAATCCACAAATACCTGCCCCATCCTAAAATAACCGCCATCTGCCCCACCCCCGCAAAGGATAGTAATAGCCTTCTATCGCCTCATTTATATTTCACTCCCACCCTGTGACTGCAGTTAATTCTCCACACAATAAAGCTAAAACAGATGCCACTCCCTTGAGGCAACCTTGCCAGGAGTTTTCAATTAAATCTCAAATATTTTTTCTTTGACACACCCTACAAGGATGCCCCCTAGCCTAGCATGCCCTCCAAGGTCATCTGCCACCACCTACCCCCTTACTTACAGTGCTCTAAAGGATGATGTCAAGAGGGATCCACGTTTTCCTATGGTGTGGGCATCAAGGTGGAGCAAAGTCTAGGGGCCTGGCCTGCTGCATCATGGTGGAGTGAAGTCGGGCAGCTAGGCGCAGGTGCAGGCCTGCAAGGCTCCGCGCCCAACCTAAGGGACACAAAGGCACAGTTTCCTAGGCCTTCCCATCCTTGGTGCAGGGGGCCCCTCTGCCCTGGGCCATTCTTCTGCCCTGCACCAACTCTAGACCCCACCACAACCCCCCCACAGCCCTGAATCACTGAAGCTGCAGAATGCCCCTCCCTCACCCTGCACCGCCCATCCCCTCTCTGGCACCGCCCCTCTCTGGCACCGCCCCTCCCCCTCTCCAGGACCACACCTCTCCTGCACCTCACCTCTCCCACACTGCCCATCCCCCTCACAGTCCCTCCCCATCTCTGGCAACGCCCTTCTACTGCACCGCCCCTCCCCCCACAGGGAACTTCCACCTTCCCCACACCGCCCTTCTATGCACCGCCCCTCCCCCTCTCTTGCACAGCCCCTCTCCCACACTGCCCCTCTCCCACACCGCCTTCTAAGGCACAGCCCCTCCCTATCTCCTGCACAGCACCTCCCCCCGCACCATCCTTCCACCTCCCCTGCACTGCCCTTCTACTGCACCGCCGCCCCTCCAACGCCCCTCTCCCGCATGGCCCATCCACCTCACTGCCCCTCCCCTTCTCCCACACTGCCCTTCTACCACACCGCCCCTCCCCCTCTCCTGCACCTCCCCTCTCCCACAACACTCCTCTCCCTCACCGCCCTGCCCTCTCACCACCCCTCCCCCTCTCGCACACTGCCCTTCTATGGCACTGCCCTTCTACCACACCGCCCCTCCCCATCTTCTGCAATGCCCCTCCCCCTAGGGCAGCCAGGCACAGGCACAGGCCTGCAAGGCTCCGCCCCCAGCCTAAGGGACACAAAGGCACAGTTTCCTAGGCCTTCCCATCCTTGAGGCAGGGGGCCCATCTGCCCTGGGCCATTCTTTGCCTTGCAACACCTCTAGGCCCCACCACAACCCCCCCCACAGCCCTGAATCCCTGAAGCTGCAGAATGCCCCTCCCCTCCCCCTGCACCAACCCTCCCCCTCTCCCGCACCGCCCCTCCCCTGCTCCAGGACCACACCTCTCCCACACCTCACCTCTCCCACATTGCCCATCCCCCTCACTGTCCCTCCCCTTCTCCAGCACCACCCTTCTAGTGCACAGGCCCTCCACATCTCCTCCACCTCCCCTGCACTGCCCTTCTACTGCACTGCCACTCCCCCTCTCCCACACAGCCCCTCTCCCACACGGCCCTGCTCCCACAGGGCCCCTCTCCCGCAGGACCCCTCTCCCGCAGGGCCCCTCTCCCACAGGGCCCCTCTCCCACAGGGCCCCTCTCCCACAGGGCCCCTCTCCCGCAGGGCCCCTATTTCTCACGGCCCATCCACCTCACTGCCCCTCCCCCTCTCCCACACTGCCCTTTTACCACACCGCCACTCCCCCTCTCCCTCAGGGCCCCTCTCCCGCAGGGCCCCTCTCCCGCCGCCCAACTCCAGCACCGCCCCTCCCCCTCTCCAGGACCACACCTCTCCCGCAAATCACCTCTCACACCATGCCCATCCCCCTCACCGCCCCTACCGATCTCCTGCACCGCCCCTCCCCCCACACCAAACCTCCACCTCCCCCGCACCGCCCTGCTACGCACCGCCCCTCTCCCACACCGCCCCTCTCCCACACCGCCCCTCTCCCACACCGCCCATCCCCCTCACTGCCCCTCCCCCTCTCCCACACTGCCCTTCTACCACACCGCCCCTACCCCTCTCCTGCACTGCCCCTCTCCCGCACCGCCCCTCCCCCTCACCACCCCTCCTCCTCTCCCACACTACCCTTCTATGGCACTGCCCTTCTTCCGCACAGCCCTTCCCCCTAGGGCAGCCAGGCGCAGGCACAGGCCTGCAAGGCTCAGCCCCCAGCCTAAGGGACACAAAGGCACAGTTTCCTAGGCCTTCCCATCCTTGGTGCAGGGGGCCCCGCTTCCCTGGGCCATTCTTCTGCCCTGCACCACCTCTAGGCCCCACCACACCCCCCCCACATCCCTGACTTGTTGAAGCTGCAGAATGCCCTCCCCTCCCCCTGCACTGCCCCTGCCCCTCTCCTGCACGGCCCCTCCCCCTCTCCAGGACCACACCTCTCCCGCAAGTCACCTCTCCCACCATGCCCATCCCCCTCACCAACCCTCCAGATCTCCTGCACCGCCCCTCCCCCCGCATCGCCCCTCTCCCACATCGCCCATCCCCCTCACTGCCACTCTCCCTCTCCAGCATCGCCCTTCTACTGCTCAGCCCCTTCGCATCTCCTGCACCGCCCCTCCTCCTGGGGCAGCCAGGTGCAGGTGCAGGCCTGCAAGGCTCCACCCCCAGCCTAAGGGCCACAAAGGCACAGTTTCCTATGCCTTCCCATCCTTGGTGCAGGGGGTCACTCTGCCCTGGGACATTCTTCTGCCCTGCACCACCTCTAGGCCCCACCACACCGCCCCACAGCCCTGACTGGCTGAAGCTCCAGAATGCCCCTCCCCTCCCCCTGCACCCCCCCTCCCCCTCTCCTGCACCACTCCTCTCCTGCACCGCCCCTCCCCCTCTCCAGGACCACACCTCTCCCGCACCTCACCTCTCCCACACTGCCCATCCCCCTCACTGTCCCTCCCCCTCTCCCGCACAGCCCTTTTACTGCACTGACCCACCCATCTCCTGCACCGCCCCTCCCCCCACACTGAACCTCCACCTCCCCCGCACTGGCCCTCTCCCACAAAGCCCCTCTCCCACACCTCCCATCCCCCTCACTGCCCCCTCACTCTCCAGCACCGCCCTTCTACCGCTCAGCCCCTCCGCACCTCCTGCACCGCCCCTCCCCCCGCAGGGAACCTCCACCTCCCCCTCCACTGCCCTTCTACTGCACCGCCCCTCCCCCCGCACTGTCCCTCCACACCCCCACTCCCCCACTGCCCTTCTACTGCACTGCGACTCCTACTCTCGTGCAGGGCACCTCTCCTGCACAGCCCCTCTCCCTCACAGCCCCTGTCTCGCACTGCCCCTCCCCCTCACCACCCCTCCCCTCACCGCCCCTCCCCCTATCCCACACTGCCCTTCTATGACACTGCCCTTCTACCACACCGCCCCTCCCCCTTGGGCAGCCAAGTGCAGGTGCAGGCCTGCAAGGCTCCACCCCCAGCCTAAGGGACACAAAGGCACAGTTTCCTATGCTTTCCCAGCCTTGCGGCAGGGGGCCCCTCTGCCCTGGGCCATTCTTCTGCCCTGCACCACCTTTAGGCCCCACCACACCCCCCGACAGCCCTGACTTGCTGAAGCTGCAGAATGTCCTCCCCTCCCCCCGCACCAAACCTCCACCTACCATGCACCGCCCTTCTATGCACTGCCCCTCTCCCTCACAGCCCCTCTCCCACACCGCCCATTCCCCTCACTGCCCCTCCCCCTCTCCCACACTGCCCTTCTACCACACCTTCCATCCCCCTCTCCTGCATCGCCACTCTCCCGCACCGCCCCTCCCCCTCACTGCCCCTCCTCCTCTCACACACTACCCTTCTATGGCACTGCCCTTCTATCATACCGCCCCTCCCCCTAGGGCAGCCAGGCACAGGCACAGGCCTGCAAGGCTCAGTCCCCAGCCTAAGGGACACAAAGGCACAGTTTTCTAGGCCTTCCCATCCTTGGCGCAGGGGGCCCCTCTTCCCTGGGCCATTCTTCTGCCCTGCACCACATCTAGGCCCCACCACACACCCCCACAGCCCTGACTTGCTGAAGCTGCAGAATGCCATCCCCTCTCCCGCACCGCCCCTCTCCCGCATGGCCCCTCCCCCTCTCCAGGACCACACCTCTCATGCACCTCACCTCTCCCACCATGCCCATCCCCCTCACCGCCCCTCCCCATCTCCTGCACCGCCCCTATCCCCGAACCGCCCCTCTCTCACACCGCCCATTCCCCTCACTGCCCCTCTCCCTCTCCAGCATCCCCTGGTACAGCTCAGCCCGTCCGCATCTCCTGCACCGCCCCTCCCCCTCACTGTCCCTCCACCCCCCCCACCCCCCGCACTACCCTTCTACTGCACCATGATTACTACTCTCCTACAGGGCACCTCTCCCGCATGGCTCCTCTCCCACACTGCCCCTCTCCCGCACTGCCCCTCTCTCGCACTGGCACTCTCCCGAACCGCCCCTCTCCCGCACTGCCCCTCTTTTGCACCGCCCATCCACCTCACTGCCCCACCCCCTCTCCCACACTGCCCTTCTACCACACCGCCCCTCCCCCTCTCTGCACCGAACCTCCCAAACTGTCCCTCTCCCTCACTGCCCCTCCCCCTCACCGCCCCTCCCCCTCACAGCCCCTCCCCCTCTCCCACACTGCCCTTCTATGACACTGCCCTTCTACCACACCGCCCCTCCCCCTCGGGGAGCCCGGCGCAGGAGCAGGCCTGCAAGGCTCCACCCCCAGCCTAAGGGACACAAAGGCACAGTTTCCTATGCCTTCCCATCCTTGCGGCAGGGGGCCCCTCTGCCCTGGGCCATTCTTCTGCCCTGCACCACCTCTAGGCCCCACCACACCCCCCCACAGCCCTGACTTGCTGAAGCTGCAGAATGCCCTCCCCTCCCCCTGCACCGTCCCTCCCCCTCTCCCGCACCGCCCCTCTCCCGCACGGCCCCTCCCCATCTCCTGCACTGCCCCTCCCCCCGAACCGCCCCACTCCCACACCGCCCATCCCCCTCACTGCCCCTCTCCCTCTCCCGCACCTCCCTTCTACTGCACCAACCCACCCATCTCCTGCACCGCCCCTCCCCCCCCACCGAACCTCCACCTCCCCCGCACTGGCCCTCTGCCGCACAGCCCCTCTCCCACACCTCCCATCCCCCTCACTGCCCACTCTCTCTCCAGCACCGCCCTTTTACCACTCAGCCCCTCCGCATCTCCCGCACCGCCCCTCCCCCCGCACTGTCCCTCCACATCCCCCCGCCCCCCGCAATGCCCTTCTACTAAACCGCCACTGCCCCTCTCCTGCAGGGCCTCTCTCCCGCACCACCCCTCTCCCGCACCGCCCCTCTCCCGCACTGCCCATCCACCTCACTGCCCCTCACCCTCTCCCACACTGCCCTTCTACCACACCTACCCTCCCCCTCTCCTGCACCGCCCCTCACGCACCGCCCCTCCCCCTCACCGCCCCTCCCCCTCTCCCACACAGCCCTTCTATGGCACTGCCCTTCTACCGCACCGCCCCTCCCCCTAGGGCAGCGAGGCACAGGCCTGAAAGGCTCCGACCCCAGCCTAAGGGACACAAAGGCACAGTTTCCTAGGCCTTCCCATCCTTGGTGCAGGGGGCCCCTCTGCCCTGGGCCATTCTTCTGACCTGCACCACCTCTAGGCCCCACCACACCCCCCCACAGCCCTGACTCCTTGAAGTTGCAGAACGCCCCTCCCCCCACACAGCCCATCCAACTCCACAAATACCTGCCCCATTCTAAAATAACTGCCATCTGCCCCCCCCCAAGATATAGTAATAGCCTTCTATCTCCTCATTTATATTTCACTCCCACCCTGTGACTGCAGTTAATGCTCCACACAATAAAGCTAAAACAGATGCCACTCCCTTGAGGCAACCTTGCCAGGAGTTTTCAATTAAATCTCAAATATTCTTATTTTGACACAGCCTACAAGGGTGCCCCCTAGCCTAGCATGCCCTCCAAGGTCATCTGCCACCACCTACCCCCTTACTTACAGTGCTCTGAAGGATGATATCTAGAGGGATCCAAGTTTTCTTATGGTGTGGGCATCAAGCTGGAGCAAAGTCTAAGGCCCTGGCCTGCTGCATCATGGTGGAGTGAAGTCAGGCAGCCAGGCGCAGGCGCAGGCCTGCAAGGCTCCGCCCCCAGCCTAAGGGACACAAGGCACAGTTTCCTAGGCCTTCCGATCCTTGGTGCAGGGGGCCCCTCTGCCCTGGGCCATTCTTCTGCGCTGCACCAACTCTAGGCCCCACCACACCTCCCCCACAGCCCTGACCCACTGAAGCTGAAGAACGCCCCTCCCCTCCCCCTGCACAGCCCTTCCAACTCCAAAAATACCTGCCTCATTCTAAAATAACTGCCATCTGCCCCCCCAACGTATAGTAATAGCCTTCTATCTCCTCATTCATATTTCACTCCCACCCTGTGACTGCAGTTAATTCTCCACACAATAAAGCTAAAACAGATGCCACTCCCTTGAGGTAACCTTGCCAGGAGTTTTCAATTAAATCTCAAATATTTTTATTTTGAAACAGCCTACAAGGGTGCCCCCTAGCATGCATGCCCTCCAAGGTCATCTGCCACCACCTACCCCCTTACTTAAGTGCTCTGAAGGATGATATCAAGAGAGATCCAAGTTTTCCTATGGTGTGGGCATCAAGGTGGAGCAAAGTCTAGGGGCCTAGCCTGCTGCATCAAGGTGGAGTGAAGTCGGGCAGCCAGGGGCAGGAGCAGGCCTGAAAGGCCCCGCGCCCAACCTATGGGACACAAAGGCACAGTTTCCTAGGCCTTCCCATCCTTGGTGCAGTGGGCCCCTCTGCCCTGGGCCATTCTTCGGCCCTGCACCACCTCTAGGCCCCACCACACCCCCCCCCACAGCCCTGACTTGCTGAAGCTGCAGAACGCCCCTCCACCTCCACAAACACCTGCCCCATTCTAAAATAACCGCCATCTGTCCCCCCCCCAAGGTATAGTAATAGCCTTCTATCTCCTCATTTATATTTCACTCCCACCCTGTGACTGCAGTTAATTCTCCACACTATAAAGCTAAAACAGATGCCACTCCCTTGAGGAAACCTTGCCAGGAGTTTTCAATTAGATCTTAAATATTTTTTCTTTGACACAGCCTACAAGGATGCCCCCTAGCCTAGCAGGCCCTCCAAGGTCATCTGCCACCACCTACCCCCTTACTTACAGTGCTCTAAAGGATGATGTCAAGAGGGATCCACGTTTTCCTATGGTGTGGGCATCAAGGTGGAGCAAAGTCTAGTGGCCTGGCCTGCTGCATCATGGTGGAGTGAAGTCGGGCAGCTAAGCGCAGGTGTGGTCCTGCAAGGCTCCGCGCCCAACCTAAGAGACACAAAGGTACAGTTTCCTAGGCCTTCGCATCCTTGGTGCAGAAGGCCCCTCTGCCCTGGGGCATTCTTCTGCCCTGCACCACCTCTAGGCCCCACCACAACCCCCCCACAGCCCTGACTCACTGAAGCTGCAGAATGCCCCTCCCCTCACCGTGCACCGCCCATCCCTCTCTCTGGCACCGCCCCTCCTCCTCTCCAGGACCACACCTCTCCTGTACCTCACCTCTCCCACACTGCCCATCCCCCTCACAGTCCCTCCCCCTCTCTGGCACCGCCCTTCTACTGCACCGCCCCTCCCCACACATTGAACCTCCACCTCCCCCGCACCTTCCTTCTATGCACAGCCCCTCCCTATCTCCTGCACAGCCCCTCCCCCCCCCCCCCCTGCACTGTCCATCCACATCCACCTCCCCTGCACTGCCCTTCTACTGCACCGCCCCTCCCCATCTCCTCCACCGCCCCTCCCCCCCGCAGGGAACCTCCACCTCCCCTGTACCGCCCTTCTACACACCGCCCCTCCCCCTCTCCGGCACAGCCCCTCTCCCACACCGCCCATCCCCCTCACTGCCCCTCTCCCTCTCAAGCACCGCCCTACTAGTGCATAGCCCCTCCCCACGCACTGTCCTCCACCTCCCCCCCCACTCGCACTGCCCTCCTAGTGCACCCCCAGTCCCCTCTCCCGCACCGCCCCTCTCCCGCACCGCCCCTCTCCCGCACCGCCCCTCTCCCGCATGGCCCATCCACCTCACTGCCCCTCCCCTTCTCCCACACTGCCCTTCTACTACACCGCCCCTCTCCCACACCGCTCCTCTCCCTCACCGCCCGGACCCTCACCACCCGGCTCCCACACTGCCCTTCTATGGCACTGCCCTTCTACCGCTACGGCCCTCCCCCTAGGGCAGCCAGGCACAGGCACAGGCCTGCAAGGCTCCGCCCCCCAGCAAAAGGGACACAAAGGCACAGTTTCCTAGGCCTTCCCATCCATGGTGCAGGGGGCCCCTCTGCCCTGAGCCATTCTTTGCCCTGCACCACCTCTAGGCCCCACCACAACCCCCCCACAGCCCTGACTCCCTGAAGCTGCAGAATGCCCCTCCCCTCCCCCTGCACCAACCCTCCCCCTTTCCGGCACTGCCCCTCCACCTCTCCAGGACCACACCTCTCCTGCACCTCACCTCTCCCACACTGCCCATCCCCCTCACTGTCCCTCTCTCTCTCCTGCACCGCCTTTCTACCGCACCGCCCCTCCCCATCTCCTGCACTGTCCCTGCCCCCACACCGAACCTGAACCTCCACTTCCCCCGCACCGCCCCTCTCCCGCACAGCCCCTCTCCTACACCTCCCATCCCCCTCACTGCCCCTCTCTGTCTCCAGCACCACCCTTCTACTGCACAGCCCCTCCACATCTCCTGCACCACCCCTCCCCCGGCACTGTCCCTCCACCTCCCCTGCACTGCCCTTCTACTGCACCCCACTCTGCCTCTCCCACACAGCCCCTCTCTCGCAGGGCCCCTCTCCCGCACTGCCCCTCTCCCCCACCGCCCCTCTTTCCCACCGCCCATCCACCTCACTGCCCCTCCCCCTCTCCCACACTGCCCTTCTACCGCACTGCCCCTCCACATCTCCTGCAACGCCCCTCTCTCACACTGTCCCTCTCCCTCACTGCCCCTCCCCCTCTCCCACACAGCCCTTCTATGACACTGCCCTTCTACCGCACAGCGCCTCCCCCTGGGGTTGCCAGGCGCAGGTGCAGGCCTGCAAGGCTCCACCCCCAGCCTTAGGGACACAAAGGCACAGTTTCCTATGCCTTCCCATCCTTGAGGCAGGGGGTCACTCTGCCCTGGGCCATTCTTCTGCCCTGCACCACCTCTAGGCCCCATCACACCCCCCCACAGCCCTGACTTGCTGAAGCTGCAGAATGCCCTCCCCTACCCCTGCACCACCCCTCCCCCTCTCCCGCACCGCCCCTCTCCCGCACAGCCCCTCCCCCTCTCCAGGACCACACCTCTCCCGCACCTCACCTCTCCCACCATGCCCTTCCCCCTCACCGCCCCTCCCCATCTCCTGCACCGCCCCTCCCCCCCCTGCAAGGAACCTCCACCTCCACTGCACCGCCCTTCTACGCACCGCCCCTCCCCCTCTCCTGCACCACCCCTCTCCCGCACCGCCCATCCCCCTCACTGCCCCTCTCCCTCTCCAGCATTGGCCTTTTACCACTCAGCCTGTCCACATCTCCTGCACCGCCCCTCCCCACGCACTGTCCCTCCACAACACCCCCCCAACTGCCCTTCTACTGCACCGCGACTCCTTCTCTCCTGCAGGGCACCTCTCCCGCAAGGCCCCTCTCCCGCACCGCCCCTCTCCCGCACCGCCCATGCACCTCACGGCCCCTTTCCCTCTCCCACACTGCCCTTCTACCACACCGCCCCTACCCCTCTCCTGCACCTCCCCTCTCCCGCACCGCCCCTCACCCTCACCACCCCTCCTACTCTCCCACACTACCCTTCTATGGCACTGCCCTTCTACCGCACCGCCCCTCCCCCTAGGGCAGCCAGGCGCAGGCACAGGCCTGCAAGGCTCAGCCCCCAGCCTAAGGGACACAAAGGCACAGTTTCCTAGGCCTTCCCATCCTTGGTGCAGGGGGCCCCTCTTCCCTGGGCCATTCTTCTGCCCTGCACCACCTCTAGGCCCCACCACACCCCCCCACATCCCTGACTTGCTGAAGCTACAGAATGCCCTCCCCTCCCCCTGCACCGGCCCTCCCCCTCTCCCGCAAGGCCCCTCGCCCTCTCCAGGACACACCTCTCCCGCATGTCACCAAGTCACCTCTCCAACCATGCCCATCCCCCTCACTGCCCCTCCCCATCTCCTGCACCGCCCCTCCCCCCCCACCGCCCCTCTCCCACACCGCCCATTCCCCTCACTGCCCCTCTCCCTCTCCAGCATCGCCCCCCAGCACGGTCCCTCCACCTCCCCCCGCACTTCCCTTCTACTGCACCGCCCCTTTCCTGCACCGCCCATCCACCTCACTGCCCCTCCCCCTCTCCCACACTGCCCTTTTACCACACCGCCCCTCCCCCTCTCCTGCACTCCCCCTCTCCCACACTGCCCCTATCCCTCAACTCCCCTCCCCCTCTCCCACACTGTTCTTCTACCGCACCGCCCCTCACCCTCAGGCAGCCAGGCACAGGTGCATGCCTGCAAGGCTCCGCACCCAGCCTAAGGGACACAAAGGCACAGTTTCCTAGGCCTTCCCATCCTTGGTGCAGGAGGCCCCTCTGCCCTGGGCCATTCTTATTCCCTGCACCACCTCTAGGCCTCACCACACCCCCTGAACAGCCCTGACTCCCTGAAGCTGCAGAATGCCCCTCCCCTCCCCCTGCACAGCTGGTCCCCCTCTCCTGCACCGCCCCTCTCCCGCACCACCCCTCCCCCTCTCCAGGACCACACCTCTCCCGCACCTCACCTCTCCCACACTGCCCATCCCCTCACTGTCCCTTTCCCTCTCCCGCACCGCCCTTCTACCGCACAGCCCCTCCCCATCTCCTGCACTGCTCCTCCCCCTCCACCGAACCTCCACCTCCCCCGCACTGCCACTCCCCCTCTCCCGCACCCCCATCTCCTGCACCGCCCCTCTCCCACACCGCCCATCCCCCTCACTGCCCCTCTCCCTCTCCAGCACCGCCCTTCTACCACACAGCCCCTCCACATCTCCTGCACCGCCCCTCCCCCCGCACCGTCCCTCCACCTCCCCCCGCACTGCCCTTCTACTGCACTGCCACTCCCCCTCTCCCGCCTGGCCCCTCCCCCGCACCGCCCCTCCCCTGCACCGCCCCTCCCCCGCACCTCCCCTCCCCCTCTCCCACACTGTCCTTCTACCGCACTGCCCCTCCCCATCTCCTGCACAGCCCCTCCCCATCACCGCCCCTCCCTGTCACCGCCCCTCCCCCTCTCCCATACTGCCCTTCTACAGCACTGCCCCTCCCCCTCTTGGGCACCGCCCCTTCCCAGCACCGCCCCTTCCCCTCACCGCCCCTCCCCCTCTCCCACACTGCCCTTCTACTGCACCGCCCCTCCCCCTCTCCTGCACTGCCCTCCCCCCACCGCCCCTCCCCCTCTCCAGCACTGCCCCTCTCCTGCACTGCTGCTCTCCCTCACCGCCCCTCCCCCGCACAAGCCCTCCCCCGCACCATGCAGCCCCCAGCAATCCCCCCTAGCCCCATGTCCATCTGTCCATCCCCCCCAGTTCCCCACCTGCCTGCCTGTTGGGAGCCCTGGGTACAGGCACTGATGGCCTGTGCTGCAGTTTGCCCCTATGTTTTATGGAGAGACAAGGTCTCATTGACATGCTCAGCACCTTGCCATTGATGAGGCTGGCTTTGAACTCAAGATCCTCCTATCTCAGCCTCCCCAGCTGCTGGGATTACAGGCCATCGCCACTGGGCCCTGCAAAAAATGTTATGGTTTTGTTTTTTAAAAAATAGCATATGTTTTACACCCCTGTCCCCCAAACACACACACACACACACACACACACACACACAGGTGTTGTTTAGGCTTTATCACCATCACCAGCCAGGATGGGACCTGGTTGTTTGTATTTTTAAAATTCTACCAGTAATTCTGACATCTATCCACGGTTAAGAACCACAGTGTGCAATGATTCAGGGCAGATTTATCACTCTCCCCCTCCCTTGGACCTTAGGTTTTTATCTCCCATGCACAGAGTCTAATGGGCAATGGGGTTGCAAGATTTCATGGAAGATACCTGCTTAAGGCTTTGGCCTCTCCTTTCAGTCAGCCTTCCCAGGAGAATCAGGAGACCTGGAACAATACAAGCATCAGTTCTGCCCACACCCCACCTCTCTTTCTCTAATTAATTGTGATGATGGTTCCCAAGGGGAGCCACCTGAAGTGAAAAGCTGGCTTTATCTCTTAGCCTTTAATGTCTGAAATAATCACAAAATATACTGTAATGCCTAATCAAGCACTGAACAAAATTGATTATACCAAAAGATGTAAGCATTTATTTTAATTAAAATGCCTGGAATTATATTTTGCTGAATTCCAATTTTAAATTGAGTATTGAATTTTTGCTATATTTGTGCTCTTCCCCTCTGCATCCAGATGTCAAAGCTGCTCTCTTAAAGTGCCATCAAGTCCACCAGGCAGAGGAGATTTCTCAACAACAAGGTCACGAAGATCATCCTGTCCCTGTATGCTACCACCACCAAGTAACCGACATTTCAGTTTAGGACAGGTCCATGTCCAGCCTCAAGTTCGACAAGTTACTCAAGATGGTGGTACTCCAATACAAGAACCACTACATACTGGAGTACAAGAGGGAACATGGTGGCTCTGCTGAACAAGGAGTGCATCTGGCTTAAGGGGTGACTGTGGACTAATGAGTGTTAAACATAGGCTACTACCAGGCCAAGGTAGGCCTGGTGCACCTGAAGAATGTTCTGGTGGTCAGGAGAGCCAGGCCCAGCCTGCTCCCAGGCCCCTAATTGAGCACCTTGATGCAGCTGGAGCACATTCTCATGCTCTGCAAATTCCTCACCTACATCTGTGCATCAGTGCAGACCCTGCTCATGGAAAACATCAACAGCTGGTGTTCCTTCCCCCATGCCCTGGTCTACTGGAGCCTGCTGCTCATCTTCTTCTGCTGTGTGGAGCTGGACATCTGTGTCCTGGAGAAGCTTATAGAGGACTGTAACCACTCCCCCCATGCTTCTGGGACAGACAATAAGCAGGCCTCATAGGACTCAGAGAAGCTCCAGGAAACATTCTGAAAGTGCTAGAAGAGGTGGGAGGCATGGGCACTAGGCAAGGTGCTGGCAAGTTACACTCACAGGAAGCTGTGAGAGCCATCAGTAGCAGCTGGAGTAAGGGACAGGGGATGCCCAAATGCACTGAGGTGGCACACAAGAGATGTCTGATGCACACACCAGGTGGAAAACTGGTTGTTGCTTCCATCTTTTTAGATTCTTTACATTACTGACAAATTGCTGATCCATACACAGTAACCTCATATAAAAGTTACATGAAATAAAAAGACTTTTGCCAAGCACTCTCCTGGACATTGCTCTCTCTATCCATGAGAATAGTCAACATTTAAAAAGAAATGTTATTCACTTCCAGTGTCAAAGTAGGAATCACATCTGAAAAACATCTACTCCAAGGATCTGTCTAGAAAACTCTGCCTAGGTTAATGTCATGTGCAGAAAATGAAGAATCAAGTAAAACTATTCATTTTTTACACATGGGGAAAAAATCATTTTCACAAATTTCAAGGCACCTCTGGCTTTACAGAAACAGCTTTTTTAGGTGTAGCAGTTTAATGTGCAGTTTTAAAACAGTGTGAATTTTCACAAAGAGCTCTAACAAAAAGCTCCTGAAAATGCTGCTTCTCTGAGAATCTAATACTGATCCTTTTATGGTGAAATTAGGCTGCAGCAAACAGGTAAGATCCTAGGTACTCTTTCACTTCTGCAATCTGTATATGGGGTAAAAATGGGAGTTCATATCCCACTTGAATCAAAGTGTGAAATATGATATATCAAGAACTAGGTAATCTTTTGAACAACCTACAATAAAAATTAATTAAAAAATTAGTAACAGGCATATTTATATGTGATTATGTAATATATATCAAGTAAATATCTTTCTTATTAATTGATATATTTAATTTTAATATATCTCAGTTAACAAAGAATTTGACATACATTGTATATTATGTATTTTAGTATGTATATATAAAAGCTCATGGGAAATAGAATAAAAATTTAAAAAGGAGGAAAAAATTCTTAAAAAAAATAAAGAAAAATAAAAGACTTTAAATAATAGGGTCCATTGGATCATAAACCTGTCAGTTGAGGAGACAACACAGGCTACAAAACCTGTCCTTGGGAGACTATACGCGGTTCTTAAATAATAATAATAATAATAATAATAATAATTATTATTATTATTATTATTATTATTATTATTATCTGAATCCTGGCCTACAGCTGCTCCACTCCTCTCTGAGAACAAAGTATAATGAAATTTCACCCTAACCTTAAAAGGAAGAGTTCAGCAAAGACTATTAAATGAATTAGAATCCTTCTTGCCTGAAATGTCGTGGTGAAGGTGAACAGTGCTTTACTGGAGCCCGAAGGCAGCAAGCAGATGAAAGCTAGGCCTTAAGTCTAGTCTTCTGAGGGCCCTCTCCATTAATGCCCACCTTAATGAGACAAATTAAGCTTAGAGATCAGATATTTAATTTTAATTAAAATATTAGCATTAAAAATGTATACTTATAAGGATTCTCAGTGGACACAAGAGCTTTGAAATATCTCAACACAGTTAAGTTAGATACTATTACCTCTAATCACAAATAAAGCACCTGAGGCCGAGAAAGAGGAGGCATTTCTTTTAAGTAAAAAGCCAAGGAGTATGATAGGGCTGGATTCAAACTCCAGCCACACTATACCATCATCTCCCTTATTTATGGCCTCTCATTTTGCATTTTCAATTACCCATGGTTAGTTGAGGTCTGGATAATTAGGTAGAAATTTAAAGAAATAAACAATTCATAAGTTTTGGATAACATTTATTATAGCAGATTGTTACCCACAATGGTAACAAAGAGGCACCTGCTTCTTCCAATCTCAGCTCTCTGAGTGTAGGTTTTGCTGTGTTTTGCTTTCCTTTCTGTAGCAGTGGAATGTGCAGGGACACCTCTGCTTTGCTCCTGGTGATAGTGACACATTTGTTCTCTCTTTATCTGTCCTGTTTATATTTGTTCATTTTCACTTGATTCTGTGAATTTTAAAAAGTCCTTGATAGCTTCCTCATTGGCTCATGGGTTATACAGAATGGTTCTGTTCAATATTCACATTTGAAGATTTTCCTGGGGTCCTGTTGTTTACTGCTGGTTCATTTCATTATGGGAAAAGAACATTCATTTCTCATTGCAACTTTGATTCTTCTGAATCTGAGGTTTCCTGTGTGAACTGGGACATGGTCTCTCTTGGTGATGTTCCAAGAATGCATGTTCTGTGATTACTGCACAAAGCAGTCTATGAGTGTGAATAAGATGCAGCTGATTATGGAACTGTTCAGTTTTGCTCTATCCTTACTGACTCCTGCCTGTTCTGTTTACTAGACGTGTCACTTATTGATACAATGTGTCCAATGCCAATATCTTCAAATTGGAGTCTTCAATTCTAACAGTGATTTGATCTGTTTCTATGTTCAGATGTGGCATCTTTTACCCCAGTGGTTTGAAGCTCAGTGATTTGGTAGATACCTATTTAAGAAAGCACGTCTTCCTGGTGGAGTCCTTTCCTCCCTACATAGGGTCCCTTGAGGACCCCAGACATATTCTTTGCTGTAAAGTCTACTCATATGAAACTAATGTGGTCACTGTTGCATTACTAAATTAAAGAGACTCAACACAATTTTACCTCTCCTTTACTGACAGCTCCCATATCACTATGCTTTAAGGGAGCTTCTTGTATACAACATGTAATAGCCTTGTATTTTTTTAATTGACTCTATCATTGTCTCTTTCTTTCAAATGGTATATTTAGATCATTGACATATTAAGTATTGTTAATTTAGGGCTAAGGGCAGATGTTTTATTATTTATTTTTGATTTTTCCCTCCGGGGTCTTGCAAATACATTTTGACTTTCTGGAGCAGTTGCTTGTGTATTCTTCCCAGCGCCACCTAGGAACCACAGGGTGCACTTCAGGCCTGCTGCAACACACTTCGATGAAGTACTGAGACCTTGAGTGAGGCCACTACTCTGCCCACTCCTAAAATAGACTTATCTTAAACTTGATTTTCACACCTTGAGCATCAAATACAATTTGCATTTCAGCTTTTCCATATCACTTAAGAAACTGAGCAGTAAGAAATAGCTTATTATATTTACACACATTTATTAACGCATCTCAAAATATTTTTATTTCTGAAATTTCAGGAACACCAGTTTCTTTCTGCCTCTATAGATACATTTGAAGAGGGTTCCGGATGGACAACATACAATTTACCTTGCTCTGCCAATCTCTGTGTTTTGATTAGTATATTTAGAACATTAATGTTTAATGTAATTGATTTACCAGCATTAAAGTTTTTCATTTTATTTTTATTTTTTGGAGGGGATCTGTTCCTTCTAGTTTTAATTATTACCTTTCAGATATTTGTTCATTTGGTTTTTGGTCTTCCTGTGAGTTCCTTGAACCTTCTCTAGAGTTCTGCTTTTACACGTCTATGGCATTTTCCAGTGCTTCTCCATGTGCTGTATTTCAGTTGCTGCTCTAGGTAACCTCATCTACTCATGTCTCACCCTACGAGTTGAGTTCACCTCCAACATTGTGGGTTTTCTTGGATCTGCATAATCCCTATAACCAAGATCTCTCAAACTTGTTGCTATTGACATTTTGAATCTGATATTTTAGGGTTGTGGGCAGGGGGCAGTGGCCTGGAACCTAGAAAAGGAGACCAGGAATGCTGCTAAGCATCCGACAATCTGTAGGATCCACACACACATGAATACACACTTTGGAGATGGGAACTTTGGCTTTCAAGTCCAGAGAACAAGCAAAGCAATCAGATTCCCCCAGGTCTACGCTCTAACACTGAGCCACAACCGCAGCCCATGTCTTTTAACTGTTTAAATTCCTTTAAAATTATAATTGTGTTACTAGTAAGTAACACTGTGAATACCTTCTTTCATCTATCTTTCAACTTTTACCATTGATATTTTAAACCTTATATTATCCCATTAGTATTAATGATGCAATTTAACTTGATCCCCCACCTATTATAATTTTGCTAAATTGTACATATTCTTGGAAACTAGACCTAGCCCCCAAACTGTCATCTTTAGGAAGCTTCACTGTTAGCTCTCATCCCACCAGTCTGTCCTTTGCAAAGCCCTGCATTCATGCATTCACAACTCATTGCCTTATATAATTACAAAAGTGTCTTTTGGCACTGCTGGGGTTAGAAGTGAGGGCCTTGTGCATGCAAGGCAGCGTTGTGACACTGAGTTACAACCCCAGCCTTGTGGCCAATTTTTTAAATGTCAACACATTAAATGTTTTCTCTTAATTACAAAGACAGAGTTGTAATGAATGGGAGCTATAGCCAGAATACCAGAAAAACTTGCAAAATGACACATCAAGAAGTAGAAATTTTCCATTTAAGGACACAGATAGCTCAACTCTCCAGGGTTAAAAACACAGGTTTCAAATAATGATTATACCATTGAATAATGGAAAATTTCAAGCCATGTACTTCCTTAGTGTATTTGACAATACCTGTCATGACTGGGAGGATTTTATAAGAAATTCATTAACTTTTTCATATTTCAACTACAAGCATTCAGAAACATGAGGTAAGTATTATTTGAGAGTTACAGAATTTGTCCAGAAATATAAGCTACTATTTTATCTTTCAGACTGTCTTGAATTCTTTCTGTCCTTATCTATCTATTTATATAGACATTACCCTCTTCCAGAAAACATTCAACATGATTATCTAAAATATATAAAAACACAAAATAAATCAAATAGTCAATAGATGCAAACTTTTAAAAGCATATATGTATGGAAATAAGTATTTTATTGGAAAAAAATTAGAGTGGCATTCACCAATATTTAACTAGTGGTATTAATACAGATAAATTTTTGTTTTCCTATTTTAAATTTATAAGTTTTCCTCAAAGTTTATATAGTTTCAGAATTAGATTATCTTAGAATTAGAGCTTTAAAATGCATAATTTTAAGCAAAGGAGAAGTATTTGGAGAAGAGAAGATGAAAAAATAAGATGAACATTAATGAGATTCATGAATACAAAAAACAAAATCCATAAAGCAGAGATGTGCGCCAACCCTGGCTTTAAATTCTATGACAGCTCTACCAAACGATAAGCTCTGCTTTCTAAAGCCAGTTAGTTAAGTGAGCTGGATATGGTTGAACCAGGGGCTACATCTTTACTTCACATTGATATTTCCCAGGAATCTAGGAATTCTGAGAAATGTTAGTGTCCACGAAGAACAAAAAGATTGGATTGGGTGGATGTCTTCTCTATTGGGTTCATGTCTTCTTTAAGTTGGGAGAGTGACTCTCTATTCCTGTTTTGGTGCGTTACAATACATATCAACTTAATGAGGAATTGGAGAAATAATGAAGTAAAGAAACATGAATAAATTTGTTTAACCGAGTATTTCTCAAACATATTTGTACACACTAATCACTACTGATTAACCCCTTTTCTCCTGCTAAATACTGTTGGGGATGCTCTGTGCCACAATGTATATATCCAATGGTAAATATACTGCCATTTACACATCAGTGGAGATATTATTGTAGTAAATCAGAAAGATATTTTACACATATTATCATAACCAAAACATTACTCCTGATGCTTGGTCAACAGAGAAATCTATCACCGTGTTTCATAAAGGAAGTTAAGTAGACTCGAAGTGACACAGATAATTTAATTGAACATGTTTTCTTTGGTTTTGAAGCTTAAACATTTAAAATGGTGGAAATAAACTAAATAGGAATGCTGTCTGTAGGCATGCCTAGAAGACCAACTAGGAAAAGGAAGTGAGCACTGCATTCCAGCCTTGCTAAGTGTGCTAGCCTATTCTCAGTGGGCCCAACAGCATTTCTGAAAGGCTACGTACCCAAATTTAGGACTCAGACAGTAAGTCAAATTAGCAAAATTCAAGACCACTTAACTTCACACTTTGCATCACCCCAGATTCCCTCTTCTAAAGAAAAAAGAATGAAATCAAATTTAATCTTAGATACAGGCTAAGGAGAATCTAGTTTACTTTCACCATCAGAAAAATCTTGTAGGAAAAACATTTTAAATCATATTCACTATTCTTTCATTTTTTCTATATTTATATCTTACACAATATTCAGGCTTCACATATGTATGTAGGTGAAAGAGATATTTTGGTTTGTAGACATGTCATAACTCATAACTAAGGAATGTTAGGTTTTCTTTTTTTATATGAAATCAGAGCCAAAATAAGTTTTGGAACTCTAATAGTTACAGTCAAAAATAATGTCATAGCAAATATTTCACTGTCGGTAAGCAGAGGAAAAATCTGTGATGAGAACATAAGCAGAGGTTGATTTACTTTTATCTATTTCTCTAATCAAATGTTTCCTAAAGAATCTGCAGTTTCCATTCTCAAAAGGAGAATTCCATTGTCAATGTCAATGGAAGGAACAGAACGTATGACATACAAAGAATAGTCACCATACCAAAATGTCTAACACTAACCATAGTCTATTTCGTGCACCCCAAAAAGGCTCATGCATTCACTTGCTCTATTTCAAAACTAATGAGTTTAAACATACTTGTAAAAATTATTTTTGAAATGAAAAGTCAAAGTGCAATAATTCTCTTAAATTTTATCCTAATTCTTTTAATGGACAAGTCATTTGTTCCTTGAACCTGAAAGAGTTTTACTCAAAGCCTCCTGTACATTGTAAATTCATTATGGCCAAACTAGTTCCCATCATTAGAGGTACAAAGATGGAAATTAAAAGCAAAACTGAGAAGTGAGTGGTGCCTGAGCAAATTAATAATACAAGTGAAACCATTATATAAAAATCATTGTCTGGCTGGAAATATCTGACATGCATTATAAAAGCATTTGGGGAAATGTTGATAGAATTCTGCATTGAAACACAGAAGTCACTTTAAATGGCAAAGCAGGAATTTTTATCAGTGAAAAATGGTACAGGATTAATGAGCCTATTCCCTTTGGCATATTTCAAGAGATAAAAAAGTAGGATGGTTCTTTCTATTGCTCTGATTGCTCTCTAACTAAATACCATACTTGCCTGTGGATGGATCTGAGCACATACATTTAACTAGTATTTTTTTTTTAGGCACAGGAAACTCTTTAAGACAGAAATTTTCTTCCAAGCATAGATGACATACTGTGCATGCAAAGGAATACTATGAACTGTCCTAAAAATTGTGAGCTTATTAATATATTTGGAAATCTCAAAATTCATGATAACTAATGGAGGTCCTGGTAAACAAGGCAACATATTTTTTAAAAATAAAATTAGGGTATTGGGGGTCATAGCTCAGTGTTAGAGCACTCACCTAGCATGTGTGAGACCCTGGGTTCAATCCTCAGCACCACATAGAAAATAAATAAATAAAATGAAAGATATTGTGTCCATCTCCAACTAAAAAAAAAAATTAACGTTTAAAAATAAATAAATAAATAAATAGGGGACTGAGATGTATAACTCAGCAAGAGTAATTGTACAGCATGCAGGAGATCCTACATTTAATACTCAGCACTGCTAAAAGCAAAATAAATACAAATAAAATTATAGAATGAACCAGTAGAAGGAACACAGACTTGCATCATAAAACTCATGTTTTCTCTATGTATATATTTTGGAAAGTTACAGAGCACCAGAGCCATCATTCCACTCAGACAAAAATGAAACATAAACACACATGCACAAAAAATGACAACCAAAAGCCTTAGGAGTATTAAAAAAATGAATGAAAATATCCAAACACTAACCTCCTTCATAGAAAATCTTCCTGGGATATCATTTTTAGTTTGTTTCATTTATTGTTGTAAGACTGAGAGCAACCTACCTCTAGAATTGTCAAAAACACTGAATTTGACATCAGGGTTGTGGGTCTAGAATTCTAGTTCTGGACAAGATTTAGCTTTATAATCTTGATCAAGGTACAAAACACACACTTAAACCCCATAGTATTCAAAGTAAAAGAGACATACTTCCCCTTGCTTTGGCCACTATGAACATCAAATGCAACAGTACAAAGAGTACTTCACTGCGAGTATTGTAAACTCCAATAACAAAAGTGTAAGATTACTTTCTCATCCCCTGGAATTTCAATAAGCAATTCCTCATCAGTTTATAAAAGTTGTTTTCAAATGGCTGTTGAATGTAACTCTAAATTCACTTCACTGGTCATTGTTACTCAACATGGAATGATCTAACAGTACACAATCATCTTTCTGGAAGATGAAAGAAAACCTAAGTGGAAAAATAGCACAAATTGTGAATAATAGTGAAATATAAGAATTATATTCTTATATTTTTTCTTTCCAATCACATTGGAAAGGAAAAAATATGGTGAAAAACTAGTTTCTCTGAATTCTTATTATGAATAAAGAGACTCAAAAGGAAATATAAAAATTCAAATTATTTTCAAGTGAGTACTTCTTAAGTATTACTTTCATATAATGCATACTCATAGTTGGCTGAGGTAGCATTTTAAACTTTTTTTATATTTAAAGCAATTATAAATTCAATATTAATGTGTTCTCCTACCTCCTATGTAAAAGTTCTGAATTAAAACCACTTACATTCGGGTTGGGGATGTGGCTCAAGCAGTAGCGCGCTCGCCTGGCATGCATGCGGCCCGGGTTTGATCCTCAGCATCACATACAAACAAAGATATTGTGTCCGCCAAAAACTAAAACAATAAATATTAAAAAATCTCTCTCTCTCTTTCTCTCTCTCTCTCTCTCTCTCTCTCTTTAAAAAATCATTAAAAAAAAAAAACCACTGACATCCACTTTGGCTCAAATGAGGTTTTCTTCCTCTCTCTTAAAAAACATTTCATTACAATATATTTACCTCACAACCATCAGTAGAAAAAAAGAAACAGAATCTCTTTCTAATGAGGCAAAACAAAATAACTGAAGTCTACCTCTCCTGTTTCATTCGTATTCTCTCCTCTTCTGACTTGAAGGAGTCCTGCATTTTTATTTTACCCATTTTCTCAATCTTGTTCTTTTTTCAATGTTTGCCAAACCTGTTGGTAACAAAAATTCTAACTTGTTGATATATACAAAATGAAAGACCAAGGTTCGTCGTCAGAGATTAAAATTCACACACACAGATAGCAGTGACAAAGATGAAGCACTTTACTGCAAGCTGGTTCTAGCTTATATAGAAAGTGAGAGTCAGTTATCTTAAACCAGGAAGCTCCCGGGGCCAATCATAGTAAAGGTCAGGTCATCACCTTACTGTGCATGCACGTCTGCCCTGCAAAAGATTCATGGGGGGCACAAACTGTCCACAAGCGCGGAAGACAGGAGGACCAATTAGAAGGTTTTCAAAACAACTTGTTATCTGCCCACTGGCAACTTGCCCGCCGCCATGTTGCATTAGGGGCTCCTTATCTGAAAGGCCCGGAGAGTTCTCAGGGAGACTCCCAACATTCCCCCTTTTTTGTTATTATATGGAAAGGGATGTCGATTCATTCTGGCTGCTTCCTGCTGAGTGGAGACATTGCTGGGGAAGGGGTCTGAAGGAGGGAAGTTAAGAGTCCCCACAAGAGATCTGCAAAGATTGGTATAAGGTCAGATGTGACATCACAAAATGTTCCCTATAGCCAAAGGTCCATTATCACTTCAGTCCAGTCGGTATAAGTCTCTATGGCAGAAACAAGCCAGACATCATCAGATATCACTCTCAAGAAGGTATCCCAGGAATCTTTGAAGGGTTTTTCAGTATTGAGAGGGATGTTCTCTGGAGAAGGCGGTTGATTCATCTGTGGCCAGAAGCTGATAATTTTTAAGTAGAAGCTTGAATCTCCAGACATACGATGGCGAAGGCATTATTCTTGGGGTGAGGATGAGGATCAGAAAGTTAAGGTACATTTTCAAATATGTTTTCAGCTATGGGTGTAAGGGCAGAAACATGAGAGAGATGAATTTTTAAAGGGTCAGTAGGGTGGGGAGAGCAAGAGTATGTAGGTGTGGATTCTTGTGAGACCTCTGGTCCAATGTTGCCAGAATCAGTTTCCCGGATGCATCGTTTGAGCCAGGAAATGTGAATCCATGGAGTTAATTGATTATTTGTGAGTCTGAGTTTTGATGCCGAGAGAGTGCGCATGATAACCGAGGCGGGGCTTTCCCATTTGGGGTGCAGTTGGGGTCTTTCACCTGGGGAGCAGTAATATACCTGTTGGCCGGGTGTTAGGGTGAGGGGGTTTTGAGTAATGGTTGGGTCAGGTAAAAGCCAGTCCTGGTATTTCCAAAGTTCAGAGCATAGATGGAAAAGAAGAGGTAGAGCATAGGAATCAGGTATAGGTAATTGTTCAGTCTGTATTCTGGGGGTAAGAATGAACGGCTGTACATAACCTCAAATTGGGAAAGGATGGGTGGTTTCTTTGGTAAAGCCCTGAGATGCAACAGGGCCAAGGGGAGGACTTTAGTCTAGTCTAAACTTAATTCCATGGTGAACTTGGTGAGGGTTTCTTTGAGAGACAGATTAGTTCTTTCAACTTTCCCGGAAGCTTGGCAATGGAAATACCAAGAGAGTGATAGTGCGCTAGCTAGCCCCTGAGTTATCTACGAGGTAAATTCTGGACCATTATCCGACTGAATGGAAGTGGGCATCCTGAAACGAGGGATTATGTCAGATATTAACCGATCCACAACTGTGGATGCCCACATATTGGATGTGGGAAATGCCTCTATCCACCCTGAGAATGTGTCCACCAGTACTAAGAGATATTTGATGTTTTTACTCTGGGCATGTTTGTGAAATCAATTTGCCAATCAGCTCCTGGGGTGTGACCACAGGCCTGATGAGAAGGATAGGGACTGGATTTTAAGGGGGTATTGGTATTGGTAAGTAGTCACTTGAACAACCTGAGAAGTAAAGGCTGGACTGTTGTCTGACTGGATGGAGGTGGGAAGTTCGAACCTGGGAATGATCTGCTCAATGAGAATGGAGGCAACAATGTCAGCAGTTTCCCTGTATGTAGGGAAGGCTTCTATCCAACCTGAAAAAGTATCAACCAAAGTAAGTAGGTAGTGAAGCTTTTTGTGCCTAGGCACATGAGTGAAGTTGATCTACCAGTCTTCGCCTGGCTCGTGGCTCCTCATCTGAAGTGTGGGGAGTTTAGGTTTGATGCTTCCTTGTGGGGATACTGTAGAGCAGACAGAATAAGTAGGTGGACCTGCTGGAGAGTAGTTCTCATTCCTATGAAGTGAAAGAGGAGTTGTGAAACTGGAAAAGGGGGTTAGAGAGGGTTTTAGATGGGCACAGAGTCTCTGGAGCCCGAGGAGTTGGTCATGAGTCATAGGTCTCCATCTTGGGTGACTGGTTTGTGAATATATATATCTGATCTTGCAGGAACTTCTGTAGGCGGTTTAACAGACATGGTCCTATTAGTGGTCTTATTAGGAGAAAGCTAAAGAGGACTAATAGGGGTCCTGCAAGGGGGAGGAGCTAAGGCCATACTTGACTGAACATTCCCCATGGAGACTGTTGGCTAGTTGTTGTCTCCTCTTTTCTAGCTATTTTTGTCTTTCATTACTCGTAGGAATGACTTTTTGGCTTAACTGTTTTTGGTAGGTGTTTAAGATCAAGCAGGTCAAAATTGACTTTGTTTTGAATCTATTGTTAAGAGTCAGCCGAGTTCCCATGGGGTCGCTTGTGGGGGAACTTGAGAGCAGCTTCTTAGTTCTGCTAGTGCCATTTGCACTAGGATGGGTCCAGGTCTTGCTTGACCATGTGGCTTCCCTTGGAAGCATCAGGGATGTCTTCCTTCTCTGGTGACCCTCCTATTCACAGAAAATGCATAGATTGGCTTTTCATTCTCCAGTGGTCTCATTAATCTCCCTGATCAGGAGGTTATGTGGTCCAGAGTTGCAAAGCTCTTTAGAGAAGTTCCCTGTTTTCTGGATTCAGATTGACTCAGAGGGCAAGAGCCAAACATTGGTTTTCTTGGCCCTTTTAATTTAACTTTAAATTTTGATCATAAACATCCAGCAAAGTCAATTTCACTTTAAATTAAGAGTACTGGGCTTTACCTGAAGTTTGGCCTACTTTGGAGTCATTCTCACATGTAGTAAGATGGGAGGCACAGCTTTATCTCAGGTAAGGCAGGGCTCTTCATAAATCTTAAGTGCTGTATTTCTGAAGCTGATCTTTGCTTTTAAATATCATTTTATAAAGTTTACATAAATTGTTGTTCAAGTTTACATGAATATTAGCTAACACAATATAATATCACATCTAAAACATGAATTAAAGAAAGGATGAAAACTTTTAACCTTTTGTAGAAAAGTTGCAAAGTACTTTTGTTTTTGTAGTACACAATTAATCACATCTGTTGACCATTTCATGCAAACATAAACAATGTTTAAGTATATGGAATTACTGTTGTAGGGACAAAGCAAGGCACCTAAGATAGCACCGAAGAGAGGGAAACAGTCTTATTTGGTTGCAACAGGATTTAGAGGACACTGCTTCTGTTGTAATCAATTAATACCCTGAACCCCAAGTTTAGGTAGTTTCAGAATTTTGCATCCAGCATGTAAGGGGAGGGGCTCAGAAGTTCACAGTTGGCAGAAGTTGACAAAAAACAGTTTTTGTTTCTGATTTTTCCTCTGTTCTGGGCAAGTTAACTTTTCAAGGACACCTGGGAGGGGGAGAACTTTTTCTTTTCTTTCTTTCCTCCCTCCCTCTGTCAGCTGTTACCATGGAGCCCAGTTGGTAACTTCCTTATCTTAGAAATGTAGCCATCTCTGTGAAGCCCCAGCTCAAGGCCAGAGGCCTTGTTCACATATTTTGTGAAAAACTAGTAAGGGGGTGTCTAGCTTTAGAAGTGCTGATTTTTTCCAGCCAGTGGCCAAGTAGAACAGGGCAACACAAAAAGAGGAAGTTTATCTATACTGAATTCTTTTATAGGGACTCTTTTGCTGAAAGTTCTTAAGTCAGCCATGGTGAAGATTTCTGGAGAAGGTCAGTTAAGACTTTTCTGTGGGCCTGGTAGGGAGAGGGAAGATGGGAAGGCGGGGCTGAAAGCAGCTCTGGTGGATCTGAGAATGAGGAAGGAGAGATGTAAAAGAATAATGGGAAAGGGGTTTGGGATTTTCCTTAGTGATGAAAACTTGAGCAGTAGAACAGGTAGAGCAGAGGGGAAGATGGGAGTGAGTATCTCAAAAAGCCTGTGAGGGACATTAAATTCTTAGTAACCTGTTTTCAGTGATGACAAAGCAACGTTAAAGGCCATTTTCACCAGATCTTGAATAGGGGTCTGAAGGCTCTCCTCAGCTGGTTTGAGCTTTGGGTTAGCTGGTAAGAGGACCTAGTGGGACCCGGTTTGGGCACTGACAGGAGAATAGAGGAGTGAGTGGGTGGAGGGGTACCTCAGTACCTGCTACCTCAGCAAGGGGGCAATGGTTTGAGAACTGGCGGAGGTTTGGGTTTTTGATCTAGTAATTGGAGGGGAGAAATCAGGTTGCTGAGGTGGGAGTGACAGCAGAGAGTCTGGAGCAGAAGGCTGAGGGTGAGGATCTATTGGAGAAGCATAGTTCAGGGTGGAAGCGAAGGAGGGAAAAGGCATCCACATAGGGGAATCTCCTTCCATCCTTTTGAGCACTTGCAGAAGTTAAAAAGGTCATGCAGAATTTGAGGATCTGGAGACCCTTCTGAGGGCCATTGGTTTTGGTTGTATAATTGGCAATATGGCCAATTTTGTATACTGAATTTGATGAGGAGTTTGGGTTTGATGTCCGGAGTGAGGGACAACCAGTTGAGGTTAGCCAGAAGGCATTTGAGAGGGGAATCAGCAGGGGAGAAAAGAAGAGGCTCCCATAATGACTCTTGATAGAAAGAAAAGAGGTGAATGGCCTGGACTGGAACAGATTTTGGTTGAGTATCCTGCAGGTGTCCCCAACAGGAGAAGTCAACTAAAGAGACTATGGAGAGCCGGGGCCGGGAGGGCAAATGAGTCATCACCCAAGAGCCCAACCAGCAAGACCTTCTGAAGGCTGGGAGTCACAGGCAACCTGATGTCAGGGCTTTTCCAGGAGAGGAGAGAAAAATTTTGAGAGAGTCAGAGAGTGCCTATTCTTCTGTCCCTTATAGCTCATCAACCATGAGATGGGCATCCAGAGAGTCCACCGTAACTGTGAAAGTTGTGGTGAAGTGCATTCTCTCCTCCAAACTAGGCATCAAGAGCCTTGCTGGACGTTCACAGTCAAGGCCTTTTGCAAATAGCCGTTTGGAGATAAATTCCCAAAGAGGGGGAGGGGGACTCACTGGTTGTCAATCAGAAGTAGTTACCTATTGGAGAGCCGGTGTTGGGTGGAATGTAGCAGCACTCAAAAAGGTGAATGAGGACGGTGAACCTTGAGAGAGGGGGGTCCTCAGAATGAGGAGTTTCCCCTCCTGGGTTTCGACACCAATGAAAGGCCAAGGTTCGTCGTCAGAGATTAAAATTCACACAAACAGATAGCAGTGACAAAGATGAAGCGCTTTACTGCAAGCTGGTTCTAGCTTATATAGAAAGTGAGAGTCAGTTATCTTAAACCAGGAAGCTCCCGGGGCCAATCATAGTAAAGGTCATGTCATCACCTTACTGTGCATGCACGTCCGCCCTGCAAAAGATTCATGGGGGGCACGAACTGTCCACAAGCACGGAAGACAGGAGGACCAATTAGAAGGTTTTCAAAACATCTTGTTATCCGCCCACTGGCAACTTGCCCACCGCCATGTTTCATTAGGGGCTCCTTATCTGAAAGGCCCAGGGAGTTCTCAGGGAGACTCCCAACAAATTCCTTTGTAATAAAGACACATACTTAGAAAAATGTTCTCTTCTTCAAAATGAGAGTTAAATGCTTCTTGCCATCAGTATTAATAATTTTGAATCAGAATATCTTACTTTTTTTTTTTTTTCAATTACAACATTCCAGAGAGAGTTTTTTGGAAAATGGCCTCAGTAGCAACTTTTTTTTTGGCAAAACAAAACAAAAAAATAAGCAATAAGACTTGCAGTTTTGCCTTATGCAACAAACAATAACCCTAGAGGACCAAGAGCTTGAGTACTGCAGGTGACAGAAGAAAAAAAAAAAGATCTGCACTGGAGTAAATTTCTCTCAGAATGATATCTAAAGAATAATAATCCACAATCATCTATTTAATAATCTTTCCATAAACAACTATTCCTCTTTATTTTCTTGGCCAGTTTGTTGGACACATTCATCACAGTTTAAAAACTGACAAACAAGGACATGTTTGCAACGTTTAAGGCACAAAAGATAATTTACACTGCTATAATACTTGGAGCTTATTAAATTAGAAGTTTTCAGGCTTCTCATCCAACACTTTCTGAAGTCTGATGAAAAGTGATTGCTGAATGTGAAATCTTTGACTTGGAAATCTAGATCTGATCAACAACAAATATAACGAATAAATACATGATTGAAAAATGGCTCACAAACTGTTATGGAAGGATGCTGACCTCAAGCCTCCTTAAAGAAACACTAATATTATTCTATTCTGGCATGCAAAGTTCTCAGAAACCTGAAGCTTGATATCAATTCTTTTCCTGCAGTCATTTTCCCTATAAAGAGACCATGCACCCTGCAATGCACATTCTCTATATCCTAAAAGTTGTAGTCATCTGTAGAGAGCTACAGGCCACCTGACATTTCAAGCCAGAAATCTTTTAGAATTATGCAATTAAGCATTTGTAAACAAAGTACATTGCATATTTCTATCTAAGGAGGAACCAGGAATCTAACTTATGGGGACATTTAAGTATCACAAAAGAAGAAAGAAATGTACTAAAAGTTGGTATAAATAAGTGAATATAGCCACTAAGTGTTTGGGGGTTGAATCCAGGGCCTCAGGCATGGTATACAAGCGCTCTTCCACTGAAATACATCCACAGCCCATTTTTGAATGTTTTAAAACAACTTTCAGCTTTTTATCTCACATACAAGTAAACAGAAGTACAAAAAAATAAAGAGTGAAATCCTGATTTTCAATTAATAATGCATTTTTTCTTATTGTGTTAGGTAGCAAAAGATTAATTTCCTATATCACCTGCTACATGACTATTATATTATTTGCAAATTTGTAATCAAAATAGTATAAAATAATTTCCTGGAGATTTTTTTGCAAAGAAATAATTTTTATTCTGAATAAGTATTATTCTTTTTAATGTGAATAGTTACTGGTTGAGTACTTGCCCAAGGTTCTTTAACAGCAGTTAAAACAATTAAACTTATGCAATTACATAATTTTAACTAAATATTGCCCACTGATACAATTTTCAGCACCAAATTTTAGATCTTAAGAGAGGCCTTGAGAAATCTTAGATTCAGTTACTTTGAACCAATAACAACTCTGTTTTCACACATCTTATATACTGGCCTACCAATAGCTCTCAATTTCAGTCAATACATTCCATTCTGCAAAAAGGAGGGTTCTATCCCCATTTCTAATCAAAACCAGTTAGCTATACCTAAAATTTCAAAGATTAATGCTTTTAAATGCCCACTAACTTTTGAAGTACAAAGACTTAACTTTTAGACAAAACTATACACCTTTAAGTTATTGAATTTCTGTCTTATTCAACAAGCTGACTCAGTAAATTTAATCTACTACATGCAAAAAAAAAAAAAAAAACCTAACAAACCTACAACCTGAAGCTGGAGTAATACTCTTGCCAGCACTGCTGAATATAAGCTGCTAATTTATACAATTAATTTATTCTATCAAATCTGAATAAAACTAAGATATACCCAAAAGGTGTCAGAGCACCTGAAATCTAAAAAGCACCCCCCCCAAAAAGTAGCAATTCTAGTTTACAATACTTCAAGTAGGAGGTGAAGTTTAACCTCTACAATCACCATTTGTTACATTCAATACCCTTGAACATACACATTATCATCCTAGATCAAAAACTGCTCAACCTCCATTTCTATTAGGTATGCCAAGACCACTGAACATATAATGCTACTGAAATGTAAATTTAATGGCCCAGCCTACATCATTCTATCATCATCTCATCAGAAAAGAAAAAGGCCAATTTAACAAAGGTCTATATAAGTCATATTATGGCTCTATTGATTTCAAACTACAAAACTTCTAAATACAGTTCAAAGTTGTTATTAACTTAGTTTAAACACACAAATCTACTTTGTCCTCAGATGCACACTATATATGGAAAATGATTCTGCTTTTTTTCTAAGAGAGAGAGAGAGAGAGAGAGAATTTTTTAATATTTATTTTTTAGTTCTCGGCAGACACAACATCTTTGTTTGTATGTGGTGCTGAGGATAGCACCCTGGCAGCACGCAGCACTTTTTTTTTTATTCATTTAGGAGACCTGATTACGAAGCTCACTAATCCACTAACAATGTACAGTATTCTGTATTAATGGACAATAGCCCTTGGAAAGAACACACAGACTGAGAAACCAATATGTGCCTTGACACTTGCAACCAGGCAAGAGTTCCATGTAGCCGAACACACCCTAGGTTGAATGCATTGAGGAGACACAAAATATATGATACAGAAATATGATCATGGTAAACGTTACAGTCACCCAAACTACGGAAATTTTTCACATCCGTCTACTCCCACGTTATAAAACAGTGACAGAAAAGCAAAGAGTAGTAGCCTCACATATGGATACAGGTCAAGTCTAAGTCAAACCCATCCTATTGATATCTCCTTTTGTTTCTGCTAATGACCTCTTTGATGATGGCTGTCATGTCTGGGAGCCTCTGACTTAAGAAAAAGGAGGAGATGGCAGAAACTGCTGGTGGCGAGGCTTCTTGTGCAGGATGGAAATGGCTCTGGACTTGGCAGTGGCTGATGCCCCCTTGCTCTGCTGCTGCTGGGCTCTGGACCACAGCTGGGTAATGGCTGCTTTAGCGGCTGCTGGATGGTTGCAGAGACTGGGCCTAACTCTCCTCAGCAGCCAGGGGCCTGGCAGCGGCAGCAGCAGAGTGGAGAGAAGACGAATAATCCTCACAAGGGTTGCCTCCTCCAGGCCTTCAGAGCCTGGGCCAGGAGGGCATGCAGTGGCCGCAGAGAGGAGGTTTAAAACCGGCTGGGCCCCTGAATGTGTCCCCGCTGAGGTGTTGGAGGCAGTAAAAGGGGAGAGACTAACACTCATGCATTCCCAGCCCTGGAAATGATGACAGGCTACTCCGACCCCCTCCTCGGGGCTGGGGCTGCAGCCTCCAGTGCTTCTCCCCACCCCAGTCCAGGAGTGGGAGATGCTGCCTTGGATCCTCAGCTGGCTCCCGCTGGAGCCCATGGCTTCCACCTTCCCTTTCAGGAGAAGCCAGGAAGAGGCTGCAAGGTTAGGACAGACCAAAAGGAGGTGAGGAACTCTGAGGCTGCAGTCGTCAGGATCCAGGAGGGCACTTGCCCCATGGCTGCTCACCTGCGCTGAGAAGAGCTATGAGCAGAGGCTGCTGCTGTCTCTCATCTCCCTAGCCTGAGACCAGCCTAGCTTCACAGTGGCTCAACTCTCAAACTAACATCATGGCTGCAACTTCAGAGAGGAGAGACCCGAGCCTGGTATTTTTTATATTACAGATTCAAGATTAATGTATGAAAAAGTTCTGAAAAATGTAGATAAAATGTTTATAGGTTAACATTTGGACATTTCCCTTAATACCTGCTTTGGTTAATAAATCATGTAATTTCTTGAAGGCATACTATAAAATCACAGCATATTACTTTATGATTGGGGCAAAAATGGATCCCTCAGCTCTAATTTTCTTGATGGAATGAAATAAACACTATAAGTAAAAAAAATATACCAACCATTCTAGAGCACAAAAATAAAAATAAAACTATCTGTACACTCATCCACTCTAGTTGCCAGCATATTCTCCAGGTTTTTGTTTTGTTGTTTTAGTACTGGGGATGAAGCCCAGGGGTGCTTTACCCCGAGCTATATCCTCAGCCCTTTTTAATTTATTTTAAGTCAGGATCTTCTGAAATTTCTCAGGCTGGCCTCAAACTTGCAATCCTGAGTTGCTGGGATTACAGGTGTGAACCATGACACCCAGTTTACTGTAGTTCTTAATCAATGGTTGTTTAATTCTTCCTGAAAAGGCAGAGGATGGTCACTGAAAAATGTCAGCTGCACATGTGCTTGCCAAGTCAGCTTCACAGCTGAAATCAATCATCAACCTCCAAAGATAAGCATTTAATAGCAAGATGCTTAACAGCTTGGAAAATATCAATTACTTGTTTACTAATTTCTTTTAAAAAGCCATGAATGAATGAATGTCAACTGTTTTTTCTTTTTCTTTTTTTTTAAAGAAAAAAAACAGATCTGGAAATATACTGGGCTTTCAGTAGATCTAGGAAATAAGCCTGTTTTGAACAGAAAATTAGTGTTTTGCTAACTGCTCCCTGATGGACCCACACAGACATCCCTAAGAAAAACTGCTACCACCCAACAGATGTGAGGCTGAGAGGTAGAGTGGCCACCTACCCCCGGGCCTCAGGAAATCTGCTAATCATGTTAACATGGGAGAATGCTGTTGTAAAAAAGAGAGAAATGAAAGAGAAATATAGAGCTTGGACAAAACAAAAAAGTTCATAGGAGAAAACTTGCTTTAGAGTTGACACCCTGGGGAAAGTACACAGAAAAACACAAGCCAAAGTAACACTGGAGTCTCATTCATAGAAAGACATAATGAATGAGCCTGTCTCATAAAGACCATGACATTAACAATTCTTAAACACTGGACTTTCCTCATTAAGGATTCAGCAACATGTACACTCAGCTAAAGTAATCTCAAAAGTAATCTGCTTAATGGGTTTTATTATGACATGTTATCCATGAACTCATTGCTGTCTTTGAGATCAGCCATGTGTCATCACAGTAAAAAAATGACAGGCACGAAGAACACTTGCTGACCAATGGGAGCAGCAAGCAGACAAAATCACCGTGATAGGTTATGTTTTTAACTACTGTTAATGGATGGACACAATATCCATAATCAAATCTTGTAGGATTTAAAGAGTAACCTTAAAAATAAGATTTTCTTCAAAAAATCCCCACTGAGATGTCACTGAAATCTGGTATATCTCACTGCTAATTACCACTGTCTTTTAGTTCAAGGAGGTGGTCTCAGATGCTAGGCCTACTCATTGGCAATCACAAGCAAAATAGAGGGGTCTCTGAAAGCATGTAGTGTTAGCCAAGACATCGTTCTGGAATTGGAGGCAGTGCCACTAATATCAGTCTAAATGTTCAGTGTTCTCCCACTTACATTTATTTTCAAAGGGCATCATTATGTTGCTTCCCTGGCTACAGTTTAAAACTGGTCTTAAATAGTGTGTATGATCATGGTGTATTAGTGAACCTAAGATCATAAACCCTCAAGGGTAGAAATAACCTTTTTGTAGTGAAGAGACTCAGATATCTACTTAAGAAATAGTTGGAAGAATTAGCTAAGGGAAGAAAAACCAAATAATATGAACTAACAAATGCACAGTAGGTTAAAAGTTCAAAAGGCTATTTTTCATTGAGTTCTTAAAATTAAAAGTGAAAAAAGTGGAAATTAATTAACTGTGGCTGATATGGAGGATAGGTATAAGAGGTGGTAGGCAGGGCTGGAAAAAGTGGGTAATGAATTCTAAATCCTTAAATCTCTCTAGCACACTCTTCTCCCTCTGAGATGTACCTCAATCCTTTTGTACAACTAAAGTTCTTCATGTTGACTTACACATCAAGAGTCCATGAAGTAACATCTTTGTTATGCTTACATTAAAAATACACTTTAAAAACAATCTCTGCCAAGGAACAATAGGTGATCTAAAACCAACTAGACTGTAAAAAACTTTGGAAGTGGTAAAACACAGAATAACAGTCAGTTCATTCTGCTAATGGATAGATGTGAAATGATCAGACATAAAAATACCAAAGCAATTTGGATAATATCTGAAGATCCACTCAGTTCTAATTATCCATATCAGCTGAGATTGGGTAGCAGTAGATTTTGTCAGCCTTTGCACTTCTGAAATTTGTGGCAAGATAATCTCGAGCAAAGGCAGACTCTCTTATGCACCAAAGAAATTTAGCAGCATCCATAGCTACTAGATTCCAGTAGCACCTATTCCCTATTTGTGACAAAAAAAAAAAAAAAAGTCACCAGACACTGACAAACACTCATGGGGCCAAACTTCTGGAAATTGAGAACAACTTGGCTAGGATTTAAGACATTATATTCTTTATTTATGAAGAATAAGATAAAAGAAGTAAAGAGACAGTAGTACACATGTAGATTTTTACCCCCCAAAGATGCATATATTTCAGGATTTCTTCTAAATACTAAGAAAGGAAGTCTCTTTGTATTGAAATGGTTAGAGTTGCATGCAGATAACCATCTAAATCTCAGAAGACAAGATCTGGCATTGAAACACAAAACATGATCTAGCATGCTGAAACAAGAATACTTTATGAGATGTATCCATAAGGTACCAAAGTCAGTCAGTACAATCAAAAGAGCCTGCCGCTCCAATCAGAAATACATGGGCCACTCCATATGTGACACATAGCACTACTAAATAATAATAAAAATACTATGTATTGAAAAAAAGTAGTAACAATGATTTTAAAAACCTCTCATGTTCATGTTTAAAACTATACAGCACACTGCTGGGAGAAAGCAACACTCAATACATAATGAACAGTATTTTTATACAATAGTATTTGTTTATCCATCCTGTCTCCATTTCTAGGTAGCTATTCCAGGCTCCCTCCATTTGGAAGATCATGACTGTTTATGTGATAGACATAATGTTTGCCACCATATGTGGTCTACTCCCTGTCCTTTGATTAAACCAAACTGATTTGGCCAGCAGTGATTAGTTTTGGCTAGCACAATGGAGCAAGGGTGGACAATAGACTAGAGCTATGAGGTAGCTGTGGCTTCAGAGGCCCGAAGCCACTCTTTAGAAACCATGAGGTAAAGAGAAAAGTTCTTAGCAATAAGTGATCCATAGCAGATTCTGCTGGCTGCTACCCAATATTTAATCTCCTCTTCCTCTTCCTATTAGAACCTTGATTGACAGGGCAATAGGATATGACATAAAATGACATTTTCAAGCCATGACTGGAAAGAGGAGCAAAAGATGGAAGACATTTGTCAAGAGCACAGACTTGAGTCATAATCCTGGGTTCACATCCTTGCCTCACCTCTTAGTAGCTCTATGACAAATACCTATGTGATTCACCAGCTTAATCTCCTTGAGCCTCAGTTTACTCTTTGGTCATGTGCAACCATCACAAGGTGTATTGTGAAGATTAAGTGAATTATACATCCCTGTATGCTGGCACATACAAGTACTTAATAAACAATAACTATTTTAAGTGATTATGGAGAGTAACATAAAATTAACTGGAAGGCTGGAACATATTAAGTAGTTAAAGCAGCTCATTTCAAAGTTTTTGTTACTGTGTATTAATAGAGAACATAAGTTTTCTCTTTTCTAAAGACTAAAATTGTTATGAGAGAAAAAATATGTAAGTTACAATATAAATATCACTGAGAGAAATAAATGTAAGTTACAATATAAATATTATACATTTTATGGAAGGAGAAACCAAGGAGGTGAGGTTATCATCACCCTGTCAATCTACACTTTATTGGATTCCAAGCTGCAGAAGCCTCAACACTGTGTGAATCCCAGGCCAGCAGGAAAAAGAAAAAGCTGCTCAGTGTCCCCCTTTGGTAAGGCAGAGGTAGCAGGTGACTTGCCAATGCCTATGGCTTCAGAGCAAAGGAGGCTTTATATCAATTCACTCTTTTACCAACTCACTCACACAGGAGCAAGAGCAGCATTCTGACTTCTTTTAGGGACAGGATCTTACCTCAGCTGACCTCATATCCTAGACCCTGATATTTTGTGTCTATGGAAAACATTGATAGGGCAATGTTAGTTAACAATGAATTGGCAAGTCTGGTGTGGGGCCTGTGATTCTTTTGTTTATTTTTGTGGTCAGTGGACCTTTATTTATTTCTATATTTGTGGTGCTGAGAATCAAACCCAGTGCCTCACACATGCTAGGCAAGCACTTTACCACTGAGCTGTAACCCTAGCCCTGAGTCTGCTTTTCTGCTAGGCTCCCAGGTTGTGTCTTGATCCTGGTCTGAGGATGACCCTTTTCTAGATAAATATGTAGAACTTATGGCCTAGAAATATAAATTTAAGGGCCATGAGGACTGAGATACATTTACACCAGCTTTCATGAACCACAGGTTGACAGCTACTCTGAGGAGGGGTTATTTGCAGGCATCTCCAAGAGGCCCCATCAGAGGAGCAGAGCTTCTTTTTAAGACTCCAGAGAGGCAACTGAAGAAGTTCATACCACCAGCATCTTATTGGGTACTTATTATGCAACAGTCTGCCAGGTATAGAGCTGGAGAAAAGAAAAACAATAGCATTCCTTGCTGTTGTCAACTTAATTGTAAACCAAATAAGTGGACAAGGCATCTCTTAGCAAGTGTAAATGAGAAAAATAATGCCCCAAAGTGGGACTACAATGGTGGCAGGGAGTGCAACTTGCAATTCTGTACTGATCCCCCTGATAAGCTGACACTTGAGTAAAGATGGTAAAGAATGAGAGTGAACCCATGGATATATTACAAAAGAATATTCCAGACAGAGATATGAGCAAAAGCACAGGCTCTAGTGGACTGGACAAGTTCAGGAAAGAGAAGGCCAGTTGTTGCCAGAGCAAAGATAGCAAAAGAGAGAGTAGTGAGAATAGGATCATAATGGGAGTGATAGGGGCATTCTGCGGCTCCCAGCAGATGACTTGATGTTTCTAATTTTAGTCTGAGTGACTTGGAAGGCTTTGGGGGAGTGGGGGTTGGAGAGAGAACACATTGTGTCTTTGGACTATAGTGTTAACAGTACAGCTTGGGGAACTAGGGTTGTGGCTCAGTGATAGAGCACTTGCCTAGCATGTGTGAGGCCCTGGGTTCAATCCTCAGCACAACATAAAAATAAATAATAAAAGTATTGTGTCCAACTACAACTAAAAAATAAATATTAAAAAAAGAGTACAGTTTGGGGGAAAAAAGTGGCATCAGGGAGCAAAGTTGAAAGAACAGGCTGGATGCTTGGACTACAATATTTCTACTTGGTATATTCAGGGTTCTCCATTTCCCTTCTTCCAGTTAATTTATAGGGTTTCCCATTATCACATCTTGGCCCACATTTCTGATTTTGTTCGGTGATAATGTTGGTCATTAGTGGTCACTATGTCAGCAGGGTGGAAAGTAAAAACATCCTAGGATTGTAGACAGGGATTGAAAACAGACAAAATGGGTTTTACTTTTGTACATTAACAAATAAAATGTATTGTATAAGTGGAAAAAATAACAATCAGGGATTACTCTAAGGTTTGGGAATTAACCAACTCAATAAGCCAATCTGCCATTATCTGAGACAGGGAAGATGAAGGAGAAAAACTCAGGGACTATCCAGAACTGAGTTGGGTTTGCATAATGTTTCAGCTATCCATTTAACATTCATGAAAATGTCAAGAAGATGACTGGATTTAGAGATCTAGAGTTCAAAGAAGATGCACAGGCAGGAGATGAGACCTTGGGAGTCATCTGCTTATAGATTGTATTTAGAGCCCAAAGGTTCTGTTTCCTGAGCATATCAAAATTGTGCTATTGAGCAAAGAAGAGGAGGAGGAAACTAAAGATTGAGCAGAGCATGAAACAGAATTAATCAAGAAGATCAAAATGGAGTTGGCAGTGAAGTAAAGGAATCCAGCAGAGCTATCCCAGAGAAGGAGAATGATCAACATAAGAAGCATGTCTGCTGATGTGAGGAGGGAGGAGGATAGACACAGATTTGCCAATGCAGTGGCCATCAGAGACGTGGATAGCAGCAGGCTTTGTGGAGCAGACACAGGACTCATTAATTAAAGGGCTTTCAAGAGAGAAAAGAAAATGGAACAAACAGAAAGGAATCCAAGGGTTTGCTGTGAAGTGGAGGAGAGAAAATGAGTTCACAAGTTGAAGGGAAAATTTTTCTCCAGAATGGAGAAAATGATGATAGAATGCTGTGGTTTATCCAGCACCAAAGAGCAATCACTGATGATGGAGGATAGAAAAGAAGGAATTGCTGAGGTAGGAACAGGGAAGAGGGTCAGCAGGGGTTTAAGGAACCTGGTTTTAGATCAGAGTATGGATTAAAAATAAAACAAAATGAAAGTGGGAAAGGTCAGTAGCAGACATGGTTCTAACACTGTGATTCAAAATTTAGTCTTTTGTTTCTAGCTTGACTATTATTAAACTTTGAAGAAAGCCATCCAACATTCAATTATGTCAGAGGTCACTCTCCCAGGGAATTCTTTTTTTTAATATTTATTTTTTAGTTATAAGAGGACACAATATATTCATTTTATTTTTATGTGGTCCTGAGGATTGAACCTAGTGCCTCACACATGGTAGGCAAGCGCTCTACCTCTGAGCCCCAGCCCCAGCCCCACCAGGAAATTCGTTAAAAGACTGAAAGGGTAAAATGATTACCTTTATACATAATTTGTGACCTGCTAAAATGTATTTTGGAATCATGTGTATTTGATTAATCATATTTAATGTAAAAGAGAGAGGCCCTCTAATGGTAACAAATAAAATTATTTAGAAAGAATATCATAATTATATATTGTGGTGAATGTCACTAGCTGAGCCTGTGTTCTAGTACATTTTCAACAGTGTAATAGTATTTATTTATCCTATGTTATTAGAAACTGAGTAGTCACTAGGCTTCAAATTTCACATCATTTGAAGAAAAAAAAAAGATTCCACTTTCTACCCAGTCTGAAATTGAAGCTGACTTAGCATTTGGAACTGTCAAAAATTTCTTTTACAAAAATGTCTGCTTTACAGAGACTATAAAGTAAGTGTCATCATTGACACTTGCCTTCTTTATTCACTCCACAGGTCAGTGGAAAAGAAACGTTTAAGGACGTCAGAAAAAGTCTTAGAAAGGCTTTATCTGGCATACTTTGCAGTCACATTCAGTGCTCTAGATGTCATGGGGTCTCTAAAAGTGCTAACAAGGAAGAGAAGAATAATTGAAAAATATGATATCAGCTATTCCAGAACTTCTCTTTGCCCTCAGGTTAGTCTGACATTTAACTTTCCAGTGTTTCCAAAAAAAGGGGGGGGGGACCTCTATTTAGATTCAATTCAAAAGATGCATACATTAAGCCCCTTAGGATTTACAAATTTAAAACATAGTTCAAGGAAACCTCCTATGATGTACATTAATAAAACAGAGCTATTCTCTGTCCAGATAACAAATAAGAAAACAAATGAAATCATGCAAATTTCATTTAAAGTTCTTTCTTTTCATTACAAAGTACTGTCCTTGGGTTTTATTTAGAGAACCATAGTCTTCTATATGCTTATTTTAGCTGCATTCATGAAACCCCCAGCAGATTGCATAGGATACCATTCAATTTTACCAATGTGAAACTGGTCACATTTACCCACATGGCAATTAAACCCATGCCATAAAAAACTCCAGACCATGAGCAACTGAGCAGAGTAACGTGTACCTCCTTTGAATAGAGGTAGTGATTTTCACCACAATGGAGTGGGTTGAGGGTGTGACTGCAAACCATGGCCCAGTCCAAACCAAATTTAATCCTTCTTACACATTCTCAGCCCAATTCCATAGTACCCTTTATTTAACGGTTTTCATATTCACATTTATTTTTAATTAGGATGCTAACATTCTCAGGAAACAGAGATAACTAACCAGTCTTTGAAATCCTGAGAAGCCATGAATAATGGACGGATTGTGAATTAAGGCTTCTGACAAGGCAGGGAGCTTTCTTCTACAGTAAGAGTAGTCTGAGTTTAAACTACACTAACTAGTCCTTGGATATGAAATTTGAACACTCGGTCAGACAGACTCTTTCCAGAAATATCCATAAAAAAGGGTGCACTTCATGATTTGCAGTCTCAGCAGACCTTGATATTTGCCAAAGTATTTCTACTTTTATGCACTGGGAAAAATTGCTAGTTCAGCCATCCCTGCGCACAGAAATTTAGTTTCTCAACCCTTTTTTTGTCTAAACTTTATAACCCATAGAAGAAATAATTTTGTTCAAAAAATATGACTTTAGATTGGACCATTTGGTCATTGATCTTTGTTCTGCTGCATCTCAACCAGGATGGGTGACCTCTACAACCCACAAATCTCCTTGCCTTTGTCCTGTTCATTCTCTACTTGTCTGTGTTCCCAAGCCAAAGGAAAACCAAACCACTGGTGATACTTTGTATAATCTTGGAAGCACTGGTTCTGACATCCAAGTGGTGGTATGCTGCTGATATATGAATATACCAGCAGCCAGGACTATGGTTTTCCACTAGGATAAGGAGCTGATTAAAAATATACAGAAAAAAAATCTTGTCTTTACCTTTTGAAACATTCACTTAAACCCCCAATCTTGAAATCATAATTTAAAAGTTCCAAATTCATTAATATGGAAATTACTAAACTATTTGGAGATAGAAACTAAGACCAAAATATGATGCTTTAAAATGTTCTAGCTTTCCTTTAAAAATGTATATTTAAATCATTATACCTATATCTCTCACATTCTAAAATAAATATTGAGTTACCTCTTCACAGACAACCTCATACAATAGCAGGATTCTCAGAAATATTTTATAGTATGAAATTTGGATAGACACACATCTGAGCCTCAAATATACACAAAGATTCAAAATTCTAGACCCTCCCATGCTCTACAGTTCACATGCAGACTGATTGCATTCACAATTATGTTTATCCAACTGTAAACACACTCAGGTTTCTTAGATACAATGCAAATTTAATTAAGGCAATAGGATCTCCTTGTGTGAAAAAGAAGATGCAATTTGTACAAGGAGAAATTAATAAAAATATGCACTCCTTCACATTTGTTTTCGGATTCCTTATATATTTAAATTTGCTATTAAAAACTTGCATTAAGGCAGGTTTTGCCCTTCATATACTCCACAATTTATCAAGAGAAGAAAGATTCATAGGAGTCACAACTTTCTTTCCTAGAGCTATTTATCGATAATTAAGTTATTTTTGTGACTACCATTCAGTGTGTGAAATAGGAAACTATGTCATCTGTATATTCCAAAGACTGAATACTGACCTCAATATTATCAGGAGTGGACTCTGTGAGGGGATTAGGTCATGTGGATAGATCTTTATGAGTGAAATTAGCATCCTTATCAAAGAGGCCCAGGAGCATTCACCTGTGAGGATGAATGCAGAAGGTCTCTCTATGAGGCAGAAAGGGCAAGGCATGGAATCTGCTGGCACCTTGATCTCAGACTGTCCAGCCTCCATGATGGTGAGGAATGATTTATGTAATGTATAAGCTACTTGGTCTATGGTATTTGGTTCTAGCAGCCTGCATAGATGAAGACAACCTCCCTCTAAACATGCTGCTCCTGGAGCATCTCAGACAATGGCAAGATCATGGTTCCAGTTCTCAGGACCTAAGCTGGGAGTCACCTTTGTCACATCACTTTCAGTAGTCCATCAGGACAATTGACCCCATCTCTGAAACATACCAAGCCTGCCCCAAGCTTTCCTCCACTGTCCCCACTGGATCCCAGCTCCATCTCTCCCAGCATCTTACCTTCTGCCCTTCAGGCCTGCAACAACTCCCGGCCTCCTCTGCTCAACAGAGTACTCTGAATGATGTCTCCCACCATGGAGCAGAACCTGTGGGACCTCTGCTGTGAGCCCTCTGTTGATTATTCATCTTATTCTCATTGTCAAGTAGGGAAGCGAGCAGTACCAAAGAATAGATCTGGCTCCAATGACAAATTCTTCCCTGGTTCTAGAAATATGGGCAACTCTGTGACTTAATTTCCCCACATCTGGTCCTTCTTTAAAGTCACTAGATGGGAATATTTTAAAAGAGAGAGGGGTTAGCAGACCAGAGGTCTTCCCAGGCCTCCTCCATACACTCTACTCTGATTCACCATGAGGACTATGCTTTCTGATCCACAGTCATAGCCCTGCACCCCATACCTCCATGCTCTCCTCCTCTGACTTGCACAGGTTCTATCCCTCCTACAGGCCATTCTACTGATGCACAGGTTTTTAGAGAGTGTGGTGACAGTTGCATTTGAAACATTGAAAAATGAAAAGAAAAAAAGAGAAAATAAAACACAAAATAGGAGAAAAAAATCTCCTATAAGGAGTGGTGGTGGCTGTATAGTTACAAGGCATGTGAATTTGTTTTCCTGGCAGTGTTTGGAAGTACAGAAACCCAGCCAGGCCCTGAGCTCACAGACTCCTAACAGCAATATCTGAAAACATGGAGAACAATTAGTCTCTGTTTACCAATAATTCCTGTTCACTTGCTGGATTCCTCTCCTGTGACATTATCCACAGCCTTGAGCCAAGGCTCCACCTGTTGCCTCACATACTGTAACCTCTGTCCCAAGACGCAGATCTTGACATTCACTGTAAACATGCCCCCTGGAAGAATATAACAAAATTTCCTTTATCTTTATCAAACCCCCAGTACAGCTCCTCCCTCAGCTTCCCATTCCTCTTCAGGCTCCATGGCCAGGTGTGTTGCCACCTCAGACATCCAGTTGTCTCTGGCACTGTAGTTGGGATGCTTTGGGCTACAAGGAACCATATTCCCTATAAAGTAAGTTCTGAAAATGCTGAGAAATTTAGAACAAAATCTGTAAGATTGATACCAGGCATTACCTACCCCAGATTGGCCCAGAACAAGGAGAAAATGGCCATTTAGGGAACAGTCTCTTTATACTCCTAAAAGATATAATAAACTTTCACAGGTCTCCATTGGCCAGAGTCCTCAGAAAAGAGATACCTGAGGTGTCTGAACAAGTGACTGGGAGAGCCAGAATGGATTTTGACAGCTCACCATTCCTTTTCATTTTGCCTAGAAAAACTATGCAGCAGGCAAAGAGGAGGCCGTGGTCCAGAGGCAGACCTTGGCTTCCCCAATTGCTCCCTTCTCTGCCAGCATTCTGCCTTGGCTGCAGCCTCATCCTTTCCTCCCCTCAGGTGTACCTCTGGAACTACCTCTTCCTAGATCTGCCTCAGATCATCTGTTTCTCCAAAGACTGACTGATGCTGATCCCTCAAATATGATGCTCAGCCAAGCACTCCAGCACCCAAATGTCCTGGTGTCTCTCTTATCCACTCTGTAAGTTGGCTGTCCATCACTGTAACCAAAATTAATAACCAACAAACCACCTAAAGTAAGAAAAGCTTCTTTCAGCTCATGGTTTCAGTGGTTCGGTCTATGCTTGGCTGACTCCATCACTCTGGGCCTGAGGTGAGGCAGAACATCATGGTGGAAGGTGGAGGAATGCTTCTCAGCTCATGGCCACCAGGAAAGAGAGGGAGAGAGGGAGCCAAGGACAAAATATCAACCCAAAGGTACACCCCCAATGACCTGCTTACATCCTACTCACCTGTAATTATTATCCATTAACCCCTTCAAATTATTAACCCACCAAATAAATTAATCCAGTGATTATGTTACACCTCTCATGATATAATTATTTCACCTCTGAACAATTCCATATTATCACACACACAAGCTTTTGGGAGATACCTCCTATCTAAATACCACCTACCACACTAGGTATAAACCTCCTCACACTGAAAGTCAAGGCCTTCTGCAATATGTCCATTGATAAAATAAAATCAGTGCCATTTCCATCTAGTCCCTGAGAGGAGCAGAGAAAGGGAAAAATGACCTTCCTGACAGTAGGTGGCTTGTCCATCATCTCCCCAAGTCAACACAAGCAATGCTAATAGAATGAAAACCTCAGGCAGGACCACATGGTGCTCATATTGAAAATTATGAGGAGACTGACTCTGAGGTCACAGAAATCACCAAGTCCATCTTTTTTCTAACATGAGTGACAGCTGCCTCTTTACCAACATGAACTGTAACTCTCCATTAATCTTCCCAACACTGAGACAAAAGTAGTTAAGGTGCCCAGTTGCCAAGCTGCCTCACTTCTTCACCCTGTCCTGACTCACATTTAGAAGTCATTGAATAGAAGCCAGAATACCCTAACGGACACTGCTCAATGCTTCTTTATGAGATGCTTCTGTGTGGCTGTGGAGTCACCAGAAATCTAACTGTACTGATCCTGACCAAAGGTGAGAGCCTGGTGAGCTTCAATTGGTAAACATTGGCATCATGATCTCCTTGATAATGTTATTTCCCTCAGGTTCCAATATCTACTTTATAATTCAGAACTTTTTTCAGCATCAGAGGTCACTCTGAACCAGTCTCTACATCCAGCTGCCATTTTACAAAAGATATGGAGGAAAGAGAAAGGAAGGTGTAGACTATATTCTAAATATGAATTAGCAGAATCCAGATTTGAGAACCTCCATGGGCCACAGGGCCCACCACTGTTAACAGAGACAGTTCAAGGAAAAGACACACATGGTGGGGAACCTCCAAACCAAGACCCACACCAAGATATACCAAGTAGTGCTTGGGTTGATGCAGTCTTTGAGCATGTGGGCCCGTGGGCTGGTTATTTTTGGAGAGAGGAGGGACTAGGGCTTGGATGCAGCCATGCAGGATGCTGGCAAAATGCTGTTCCTGACTTGGGTCTAGGGTGTTTCACACAATTTTCACTAAGTTACATCTTTTTTTCACTGTGGTCCCCTCCCCTGCTTGGTACTTATGTTGCTTTTCATTACTGTGACAAATATCTGAGGTAATCAACTTAGAAAGACAAAGGTATATTCTGGCTTACTGTTTGCAGGCTTCAGTCTATGGTTGGTTGCCCTGTTGCTCTTGGGTCTAAGGTAAAAACACATGTCACCCTGGGAGTGTATGGTGGCAAGTGACTCACTTCATGGTAGCTGGGAAGCAGAGAGAGAGAAATGGAGGGACCAGGGTTCCACAGTCTGCTGAAAGCAAACCCCTAAATATGGAGACTTCCCACTAGACTCCCAATCTTAAAGGTCCCACCATCTCCCAATAGCACCTCTGGCTGAGACTAAAGCTTTCCAACCTGGGCCTATAGGGGTCATCCAAGATTCAAACATTAGTAGTGGCAGTGCTTAATTTTAAAAAGAAAGGATTGGAAGTGTAGCCTCCACTGGTATTTTCCTACAGATAAGAGTCTACAGGTGGGAGAAATCAGGAGCCCACCTAGGGTTATCCCAGCAACCAGGAGAGACCACAGCTTGACCAGGGAGGCCAGAGCAGTGGAGGCATGGAGTGGAGCGCAGGTTCTGGATGCACTGGAAGTAAGAACCAGCACAGTTGTGGACAACTGGATCTAGCATAAAGAAAGAGAAGATGGCATCGGGGTGTAGATCACGGGCAGAACACTTCCTGGCATGTGCGAGGCCATGGATTCCATCCCCAAAAGCACAAGAGAATTTTTAAAAAAGAAAGAAATAGGAGACGCAAGGTCAGGCCTGTGCTTCTCCTTCCTTTGTTGCAACCCAGGTGAGCAGTGTGGCCAACCAGAAAATAACAAACTCTTTCACCTTAGGTTGGTATTGGTCACTGCTGGGGTGAAACAGCAATATGAAGGTAGATGTCATGGAAATCTGCTTTGTAGCAATGAGAGTCCCAGTTCTCCTGGCTTGCATTCTTGTCCCTGGAAGGTGCCTTTAACTTTGTTTATGTTCTCCCACTAGCTGAGGGTGCCTAGCCAGAGCCCAGCAAGTAATGCAGGCACAGCCAGCATTTAACTGGTCCAGGGGCACTATCAGTCTAGATCCCAGGAGAGTCCTGGTGTCCCCTGTGTCACCAGATCATCCACTAGGAAGGTGCTCTTGGCAGGAAGGCTACCTGCAGCTTCAGTTGCTACAGGGTAGGGCCTGGGGAGTCTGCAGCCACCTGCCATGGGAGTAGGGGAACTGATCCCAGTAACAAACACAGCTGCCTCCTCCCCCAACTCACATTGTTAGTTGATTGATGGGCCCAGAAATCTGCTGCTTTGGGAACCACTGAGTCCAAGTTATCTTATTTTTAAGAAATAGGGATTTCATTTTCCATGTATTTCCTCATTTAAATCTACATTCAGAGGCAAGGAAATGAGTAGCACGGATGGGGATCCACATCTTCCCTTGGCCTTTATCCCAGAACACTTGGCCCTGAGGTAGAAAATCTCCTGTCCTTCAGGAGCAGCTGTCCTGGTTTTCTCAGCTCCAACTAACATACTGTATGCAATCAATAAAAGTTAATTTTACATGAGTGAATGAAGGAGGAATCCAATAATATTTCTGAAGCATCCTTATAGTCAATATGTAGCCTGTGCCTCATGCTGCTTTTCTTACACAATCAGTCTTACTTGCAGGTCACTTAGCAGAATTCCTTACCTCACCACATTTTTAGAGTTGTAGGTCGTTTTGCATTCACTCACACAAGCATTTATACTGTACCCACTATTTGCCAACAACTGCTTCACAGCAGCTTACAATATGTAAACAAAAAAGAAAAATAATCACCTGCCTTGTACGTGTCATTCTGATGAAGGGAAGCAGACAGCAAATAATAAGTACAATAAATAATTCAGTAATTCAGAAAAAGTAGACCTATGGGGTTGGCAGAGTATGACAAGGGATCTGGTGCAGAGAGAGGGACTGACTTATATCATCCTAACATCTCAGCACAGGAACACAAGTTCCAGAGCATGTCTTGTATGTTTGCTGAAGGGCCACCATGACTTTGATTTTTACTTAATAGTGTGCCAAAATATATTAAATGAGAATACCAAAATTCTAAAAAAAATACAAAAGTATTACTGAGCTTATAGAAAATAAAATAAAAATGAGAATGCCTAGGATTCTCAGAAGTTATTGATGAGATTTATAAATAAGTTTTTGTCCAGTTTCTGTCTATAAAACTTCAGAGAATAAGAAAATATTTTAAATTGATGGCTAAATGATATATAAAATGCAAAATTTGTACATATTCATAGAGTACCATGTGATGTTTTGATACATCAAACATGGTACAATGTTCAAATCAGGTTAAAGACACCTACCTCCTCAAACATTTCCCCTTTGTTTATGGTGAAATCATGTAGGCTCTTTTCTTCCAGCTAGTTGAAATATACCATATCTAACTGTTATCAATACTCACCACCCTACTGTGCAACAGCATTCCAGAAAATGTTTGCTGTTGGCTTTTATTTATTTGTTTGTTTGTTTGTCAATGAGCCTTCATTTTATTTATTTATTTAAATGTGGTTCTGAGATTTGACCACAGTGCCTCATACAAGCTAAGCAAGTGCTCTACCACTGAGCTACTCCATCCCTGTTTACTATTCTGCTTTGTTTATTTCTAAAGCACCAGGGACTGAATCCAGGGCCTTTCACACTGGGCAACTGCTCTACCATAAAGCTACATCCACAACCCACCAGAAAGCATTTCTGGAGCTCAGGCACTGTCCAGATCAGCGTCACCAATCTGCATGGGAGCCCTTGAAAGGGTAGGTCCGGATCCATCCCGCCACTGGCCGACCCTTGCCAGAGCTGAGACTCAGGCCAGGGCCTGCATGCAGGAGCTGAGATTCAGTCCAGAGCCAATCCGAGGACCTGCATGGGAGCAGAGGCCCAGGATAGCCCGAGTCCATCCAGTCACTGTGAGACTGGACCCAGAGCTCAGGTTCAGCCAGAACAGCCTCTGCCCTCCAGCAGCTCCCTCTGCAGCTCATGTTTGGACCAGGACAGATTGCCCACCAACAGACACTCGCTGGTGGCCAATCCCAGCCCAGGACAGCCTTAAGGACCTGAGTGAGAGCTGGAGCCCAGGGTAGGCCCAGGTCCTACTCTCCACCCGCAGACCCCTGGCCAGATCTCAGGATCCGACCAGATAAGCCTTGCAGATGTGTACAGGAGCCCAGGTACAGGGTAGCCCTAGGAATATATGGCCACCACCAGACTTCTGTCAGAGCTTAGGCTCACCCCAGGCCTGACTCCACGCACAGGCAAGACACCCTCCAGAGCTCAGTCCCGACCCAGGAACACCTCAATGACCTGCACAGGAGTCCCGACAAGTATAGGCCTGTTCCATTCCTCCACCAGCCCACCCATGCTGGAGCTCAGGCTTGGTCCAGGACCGCCTCTGCCATCGGGCAAACCCCTGCCTGAGCTCATACACAGCCAAGATCAGCCTCCCTGACATGCACTGTATCCTAGGCAAGGGGAGGCCACGTTCCATCCTGCCACCCGCAGAAAACCGCCAGAGCTCCAGCTCTGCCCAGATCCAACTCCACGACCTGGCAGGAGATGGAGACCAAGCCCAGGGTAGCACAAGTCCATCCAGTCATCTTGAGACTGGCACCCCAGCTCAGGCTCTTGTTGTTGTTGTTGTTGTTTCAGGGGAAGTGTAGTTGGACACAATGCCTTTATTTTATTTATTCATTTTTATATGGTGCTCAGGATCAAACCCAGGGCCTCTCCCATGCTTGGTGAGCACTCAACCCCTGAGCTACAACCCCAGCCGCTCTAGTGTTTTATTTCTTAAAAAAAAACAATTTTACATATCTGTATACATATTCCTAATAATTATATCTCAGACACGTTGTTTGAAAAGTTACCACGGGGGCTGGGACTGTAGCTCAGCCACAGAACACTTGCCTGGCATGTCCGAGGCACTTCATTCCATTCTCAGCACCATTTATAAATAAATAAAATAAAGATCTACCAACAAGTAAGAAAAAAAAAAAACATTAAAAAATTATAGATGGTGCTTGAAAAAAAAAGTAACATGGCTTAAGTTGTACATGTTCATGATAGGAGACAATTAACATTTTAACTTTTTAAAAAGGTGTATGGTTCTATAGCACCAAAGAAAATCACATTATTAAGCAGCCATCACCACCATTTGTCCATCCCCAGGACTTCTCTACTCACCCATTCAACCTTTCCTCATTAAATACTATCTTGCAACTTGTCCCTGTTGCTAATCCCAGTAATCTTTGTTCTACTACCTGTGTGTAAGAATTTGATAATTTCAAAGATTAAACACCAGAAAAGTACAAGAGCAATGTGTGCTGGGGTATGTTTGTACTTGCACACACACACCTACACCTCCATTTACATAGAAAACATGCATTAGTAACCAAGTTTGCCTTCTTGCTTTCTACATTTATGTTTAGAAATCCTCCTATATTGTGTAAACCTTCATTTATCTTGTTCCTGGCCTTTAATAATTTACACATTTAATGTATCAGAGCCTCTGGAGGTGATGTTGATGTCCATAGTGACGTAGGGATTAAATTTCATGTTCTGACCTACATAATTAGGTATCTTCAAAAGGGTCCCCAGGACCTTTTACTGAATAATTGGTCTTTCTCAAAATCATGGAAATGTGACCTTTGTGACATTATAAAGTGTTTTATCTATGCAAGTGTTTCCTGTAATCTCTTTGCAATTCTGTCACTCTGTTCCCACACTTCAGATATTACAATTCTCTATGTGAAGAGACCTCTTGGTGCTAAATCCATGACTTATTGCATTTTACCAAAATGATACTTTTGTGTTGGGCATGATGGCTTATGACTCAGCCCAGGAATGACTCCGCCCCCTTTCAGATGCACACTAGAGCTCTGCCCCACATTTACTCTTCCTCCTGGAAGACACCTTCCAGAATTCAGCCCCAGGCCATCGCACTGGCTGCCATGCTCAGGAGGCTGGCTGAATGTAGGCCTGGCTTTGCCTCGCCTCCAGTCTTCCCACATCAGAGCTCTTCCAGACCCAGGTGGGCCTTGCCCACAGGGGAACACATTCCAGATCTCAGACTCCAGTCTTATTGGCCAAGGCCAGCTGCAGGGGAGCCTAGGCAAGGATAAGCACAGTTCCATCCAGCCACCATTGCACCCCTGGGGACGTCAGGCCCAGGCCTGATTCTCCTGCTGTACTGCATGTGCGTCCAGGGAGAGGGTAATCACAGGTTTATCTAGCCTCGGGCTCACCCTTGCAGATTCTCAGACTCAGCCCAGGAATGACTCTGCCCACTGTCAGATGCCTTCTACAGCTCAGGTTCAGCCTGGCAGGGACTCTGCCTACTGGAAGACACCTTCCAGAGATCAGCCCCAGCCCAGGTCAGCCTTGCTTACAGGCATGGGATCCTGGCCCCAGGTAAGCCTGGATGCATCTGCCACCACCGACCCACACCAGAGCTCAGGCCACACCGTGGACCACCTTTGCCCACAGGCCTACACCTTCTGGTGCTCAGGCCAGTCCCAAATTAGCCAAGGCCAACTGCATGGGAGTCTGGGCCAGGGTAAGCAAAGTTCCATCCCTCCATCCGCACACCCTGCAGAGGTCAGGCCCTGGCCTGCTCTGCCCTGCGGAACTGCAAGCTAGCCCATTCTCAGACTAAGCCTGGTTCCATTCCACCACTGGCTGACCTCCACCGGAGCTCGGGTCTTCCTAATAAGCCTATTCCACCTCCTTGGGAGCCCTTTCCTAGGGTTGGCCTTGGTCCATCTGGCCACATGCTGACTTCCACTGGGGCTGAGTCTCTGCCCAGATTCCCCTTGTCTGAATTGCAAGGGAGCCTGGGCACAGGTAGGCCTCAGTTCATCATGCCCTTGCCAGATTTTCTCTGTAGGTGAGGCACTGAACAGGACCACCTCACCCACTTGCATGGCAACCTTGCTCAGGGGACACCCAATTACTTCCCGCAACAGGCCGACCCTTGCTGCAGCTGAAGCTCTGCTCAGAAGCCGAGGCCCAGGGAATGCCCAAGTTCTACCTTCCATCTGCTGAAGGCTTTAGGGCATTTGACTCAGCCCAGGACTGCCTCCACTCATCAACAGATAACCTTGGGAGCTCAGGATGTGTCCAGATATTCCACAAGGACCTGGGCCTCTAGCCTGGGCACATGACAGCCACAGGTAGTACTGCCACCTGGGACGGGCTTCAGGAGGTGAGACTTGGCCCAGATCCACCTTGCCAACCTGCCATGGAGCCAGAGCCCAGTAGAGGCCTGGGTTACCCCTGCCACCAGAGGACTCCAGCCTGAGTCCAGGCACTGCCCAGGACCACTTCTGTCCAGGGGCAGACAACCTCTGGAGCATGTAAAACTTTGGACTGGGATTGTAAATTGAGATGAAGAACTGACTAAGAGCTTGAGGCAAAACTGTTACCAGTTGCTGGAAAAAGAGTATTTGGAGGATGTTCCTGTGCATGTCTGCATAGCTCACCAGAGGTTAATCACAGACACAACTCCAACAAGTCAATTAGGAGAAACAAAGATCCGATAAAAATAGGAAAACACAATATCGGCTCTTTATAAAAGAGGAGATATCAAAATTTGAGATGCCTTTCCATGTTACAATCTAGTAACCCAAAGGTACAGAAAGAACATTTGTGTTTTTTTCCTATCAATTACAAAGAATAAAAAGAGTGAGAAAAATCTAATGTTGACAGAGTTTGAAAATGGAATTGAGAAGTCCTGACTCAGTAAAAGCTTTTTCCCCTGCACCAGGCTTGGAGGGGTATAGTTCTTGCTAAAGGTCAGCTGAGGAACACTGGCATCTGCAGGGGATCCAAGGCCCTTGGAAGGTTTTAATGTAAAATGTTTGGCTTTCCCAAGGGCAGTATCATGTCACACTGACAAGCCCAGGAGTGAATTGATATGCACCTAGAAAGAGCAGCAAAGGATTTCTTTCTCTCCCCTCAACCATTTCCTTTTTTTTCCAGATAAAATCATGTAAAGGCACTCCCCAGTGCACATATCAAATTCCACTGCCTTTTATTATTTCCTTACTAGGGTTTAATTTATCATTTCCTGGCTTCTCAGGCTCAATCACTTTTTTTTCTGTTGGTGATGGGGATCAAATGGTCGGGTAATGTTTCCCAGCCCAGTGTCTGTTTGGGTTGCATTATGGACTGGGCCATGCATGCTCACACCTCAAACCATGCATGCTGTTTCCTCAGCATGGAATGTCTTTCCATGGTTCCATGCACTACCAAATGATATCATGTTGATCTGTTAGGTTTCAAAGTAAAATTAATTTCCTAAATTTCCTTCGGATTTCCCCCCAACCATAACTATTCACCCTCTCCTCTATGGTCCTCCACACCTGCTTTCTCTCTCTCCTGTGGCCTTTATAATTGTCTAACTCTTATTGTAGTTGGGGTATGTACATTTCATTTGTTATTTGGGGGCTGAACATTGATATTATCATTACTAGGTTTTAAATGCTTTGGAACAAGTACTCTGTTACTCATCATTGTACATTCAGCATAGTTGGCTTTTCAATGGGATAACTCAACAGAATTAGTAAATCCAGAGTGGCAGGCCTGTTGGAGGTTTCAAGGTTACCATGTTCCATTTCCTAAATTTTCAGAAGAATCCAGGTCTCTTGGACTGAGCTCTTTCCACTATACCATGCAAAATAAATTCAAAATAAATCTGGCTTAATGGGGAGACTGGGAGTACTGAGCCATAATGGCAACTTGGGAAGGCCCTAAGCAAAATGTCAGAAACTCATGATGCTGTCATTGGTAAGAACTTTACTATTTTCTGGGAATCTGGAGACCTGACACTTTTAAATATCACTTGAAGGCAAGCTTTTGGGGAGCAAGGCTTACATTCTTATTTCTTTCTATAGAACTCAAAGCATCATTAAATGTCCAAGTGGCTCAGATTAAAGTAAGTTTCTAGACACTTGAAAGCTCCACAAAGCCAGCCCTGCAAGGCCAGCCTGAGATTCATCCAGAACCCCACTGTGTTTTTCTTTCACAAAATTTTAAAACCAGTTTGTCACTTGGTGGTGGTACTAAGGGGTCAATTCAGAAGATGGAGTTGACCAAAACAGCAAAATCGCCCTTCTTTCCCACATATCATAATCTCGGTCTTAATTCACTATTGTGGTCATGCAAAATGCAGGCAGATTTTCCTTTTGAGTCCACAAAACAATCATGGGCTGCACACCATGATGAACACACTGTCTAAAATTCAGGTGCAGGAACATGGTCCACGTCATAAACCTTTTCACTTTTTAGCCATCATGAAGTTTGGAGATATAGAATGAAAGCTAAGTACCCTCTCAGGAAGGAGGTTCACAAGTAATAAGATGTGAAAATGGGACTCTGTCTAGGTCTGACTACCTTTGGATGCTAAGGGCAAAATAGGTATGTTCAAGTGCCTCCCACCTTCAGCTGGGCCACCAATAGAAGGGGTGTGTTTAGGGGCTCAGGGTTCAGAGATCTTACTTCATAGACTCCATTGCTCTGGGCCTGAGGTTGGCAGAAATCATGGCAGAAGAGTATGACACAAGAAAGCAGCTGGGGACATGGTACCAGGAAGCAGAGAGAGCTCCACTTGCCAAAGACAAAATATAAACCCCCAAAGGTACATCCCCAGGGACCTGCCTCCTCCAGCCACACCCTACCTGCCTCCAGTTAACACTCAGTTAACCCCTATCAGGGGATTAATGCAGTGATTATGTTCATACAGTCATAACCCAATCCTGCCACTGCTAAGCTTTCCTGTATTGTTTCATGCATGAGCTTGGGGACACCTCACATCTAAACCATAACACTCTGGTCTTTATTCTTTATTACAAAGCTATGAAATAAAATCATATAGAATTGGTATACCTGCAGGTTCTGCGTGCAACTGTTCATTCAATTCACCACAGATCAAAAGTATTCTGGAAAAAAATTGTGCTCACATATTTTTTCTTGCCATTCTCCCCCAAAAAATACAGTGCAGCAGCTATTTATCCAGCATTCCCACTGTCTTAGGGGTCAGAAGCAAGCTAGCTGTCATTTAGGTACAGGAGAACATAAGTAGGTTATGCACATGCAGTTATATAAGGGGCTTGAATAGCCATGGATGTGCACATCCCCAGTGGTCCTCCCTGGACTCTGTCCTCCATAGATACTGAAGGTCAGCTGAGTATCCCTAGGGTCTTTCTTGGACCATATACTCCATAGACACTGAGGGACTGCTGACTATTTTTTCCTCATAGAGTTTCAAGGAAACACAGCTGGGGAGGCAGTGGTGCTGGTTCTATGCTTCTCCCTCAGTCTCCAGCTCCTTCTTTGCAACAGAGAAATCTAAGCAGAACATGCTGGAAGAATGGAAAATGAAGGCTCAATCTAGGTTTGCAGGTTTTCACTGGGTTCCATCTACTCTACCCTTGTTAAGTGGAAAAGACCTTCTGATTTTGGTAACAACTTACCTAATCATGCTACTTTCCATTCTGTCCTGTGAAGAATACTGATTAATTACACATTTGTTGTATTCATGCTTTGAACTAAGTTGAGATGAAGGAATGTTTACATGGACACAAAGAATGCAAATGTGAACAATCACTCCAAAAAAACAGGGTTAGAAGTCCTTTGTTTTGTGCAAGAATGATGGTTGATTGAAGCCTTGTTTTGCAAATAATGCTCATCAGGAAGATACGGAAGGGACCAACACAAAAACCACCAAATGAGGTGGACATTCCCATGTGACTTCTTTTCTATGCCCCTTTCCAGTTTTGTTCTCTAATACTACCCTATTTCCCTCACTAAAGTTACTTCTTATTCATTGAACAGAATATAGGTCCTAAAATTAAGGCCCGATATTATATGTGAACTTGACATCTGAATAATTGAAAAGGACTCAAAATACTTAACCTTAAGACCCCCTTCCATCCTGTTTCTGCAGTCTCCTGGCCAGGCACCTGCTGTCATTCTCAGGCAGCCTCTACAGAAGTTGCATCATCCAGGGGGAACAGAGTCACCTGGCCCTGTGCACACCAGGAGGCTGCCTCCCATGGCCCCTGCTGGAAGGTCTGCATCCTCTCCTGTGAGTCATCCCCATAATGAGTCACCTGCAACAAGAACAACCTCTGTAGCCTGTTAGTATCCTGTAAACACCTCTAGCCTAAGGACAGGTGGTCACAAACTGCTGTGGGCTCTTTTTTGTGGTACCCGGTGCTGAGTACTTAGTTCTCCTCATAACCTTTCCTCCAACAGGCGAATAGGAGGGCATTTCATAAAGCAAGTCTGGGGGACTTGGAGAATGTCTTGTTGCTTGTTCAAGGAGGTCATAGAACCTGAGGCAGACCAAAGAGACACCCTGTCTTAAGTATAAATTAACACTATTCAAGGTCCACATCACCCACCAGTCCTTTGTGTTGACTGTAATTGAGATTTGCAGATCCTGCCTTCTCAGGATGTCGGGCTGCTCTGAGTCTGTGTGTTACCATATATTTCTGTGTAGCAGAGATCCCCAACACTTTGTTATGTATGTAAAAAAACACACACTTATCTTGGGTTTCATGGCTCAGAAATCTAGCCATTGCTGAGCTCTCTGCTCCATGGTCTCTCATGAGGCTGCAGTGACAGTCCCAGCCCCGGGCTTCTCACAGGACTGCAGTGAAGATAAAAGCCAGGCTCCAGTATTCCTGATCCAGAGGCCCATTCAGTGGTTGCTGGAAACACTTCGTACCCTGCAGAGTGTTGGTCTGAGGCCCTGGGTATTTGCTGTGCTTGGTCAAATCTTCCTTCAGACCCTGGTGGGGTTGCTTTCCCCATGAGATCAGTGTGAGAAGGACAGAGGGTCCTGTGGAGCAGGGCAGTCAAAGGGTGATTGTGCAGCATGGCTATGGAGCTTTTCTTGGCCTCTCTGTGAAGCATTCTCTCCTTATGGATATAGGCAGGACCTCTTCTGAAATGAGGATCTTGTGATCTACTACCAGACAAAGGAATTTAGAGCATTTATTCATGGCCAGCTTCAAGATACAGAGTGGGCTTTGTGTCTTGATTGGGAGAAGGGGCTCTGGTTGCCATGAACTGCCTTGAAGAAAAGGAATTCTAGTTTCTAGGGATTTCCTGAGGGGTTGGGTGGGGGCAGGAGGATAGAGGGAAAAGCATCTGAGGCTTCTTCTGTTCCCAAAGTGTCAGGCTTCAGGGTACCATTTTCAGAGTCCCAACAGTGTTAATGTCAAGAGACAGGATCTTGGGAATTTCTGTCAAGAGCTGTCCACGCCCCTGGGCTTGATAAATAGACAGGCACAGTAAGGCCTGTCTAATTATCAAGCCCAGGGTGGCCACTCATCCATCAAAGATGTTGCTTCTTATTCCAAAGGGAAGGCCTCTTGCTGGGAGGCAGTGCTCCCCAATACCCTACTCCAGACTCTCCCTGGGCGCCCACACAGCAGCCCTTGCCCATGGTAAGAGCAACAGTGACAGGGTCCATATCAGTTTCCCACACTTGCTTGCTCCTCTTCTCCATCTTGATCATTCTACCCATCTTGGAGGCCATGTAGTGAACATGCAAAAACCAACAGCAGATGGGCCTGAACTTCCTTACCCACTGTTCAGAAGAGAACCAACCAATGCCCTGGAATAAGCTTGTGAGACCTATTGAAGTGAGAACCCAACTCAGTCATGGTTACCTTGCATATGCTCAGGAGTTTGTTTTAACAGCCATCATTGTGATAAATGACATGTGCATGCATCTGTGCATGCACACACATGTGCAACACACACACACACCCCACAAAGACATTCCTATATTCTGCACAACAGTTAAGTTTATCAGTTCATAGACTGTTATCCATCCCTTCCCCCAACAAATATTTCCATTATTCTATCTGAGCATGGGCAAGGCATTTTCTAGGAGCTGTGAATGAACTAGAGCATGAGACACACTCTTTTCTGATCTAGAAATTATAGTGTGAAAGACACATATAGTGTGTAGCTTTTGGGAACATGCATCAAGTCCTTTGACCCTCAGGATGTTTCTGGAAGCAGTCATGGGCCCCTCCATTTATTTCCAGGCATAATCCCTAAGGGCCAGGAGGTCAGCACACATGGCCCACAAAGTGCTAAGAGGAGACTGCGGTTGGTCTGAAGCTGCTGCTGACCTCTCTGGCCACCCACATGCCTCAAGGCACAGGAGGCACTGCACATCCCACATGGAGTCCAGAACCTCCCACCCTGAGGGAGAAGAGTTAGGCCCCCTGAACCTTAGCTCTACCTTTTTTCTATTCTGGTTTTGCAGTTGCTCCTCTTTCTCACTTCTTCAGAGTCATTTCATGTTCCTGAACTATCTGGTGAGACCCTGTATATTGCCCACAGCCAGCACAGATGATTAATTATTCAGTCACACAGGGAAATTTCTCAGGGAGTTAGAAATAAAACACAGACACACAATTTACCTTTAAACCAAGCTCTGGGATGGCTCCTCTTCCCTCTGCCTCAAGCTCCCTAAGCTGTGGAGTGAGGATCTCCACGAGAGGCTAGCAAGAGAGAGTGAGCATGCTTTGGAGTGGGCTTTTATTGGGAAACTCTAAATTCTGAGGAAATTCCATCCAATGAAGGTCAAGGTGGGCAAGGTTGCAAGGACAGGTAAGGTGATTGGGTCCCTGGGGTTATGGAGAGACACAACACTACACAAAGACACCATTACTTGATCCCTAAAAGGGCAGGATAGTCTAGCATCATGACTGCTGCCTGATGTCTCATCACCCAGCAGGGGAGATAACTCAGTCACATGAGAGATTGGTCTGCCACACCTGTAGATGTGAAATATACTTATTATATTAATATATTTTTTTCCAAATACTTTCTTCACAATAAATAGGGTTTCAAGTTTGTATCATTAAAGTCAAGGTGTGGATTGTAGGATCACTCCCATCATAATATTAAGAACATAAATGTTTTTTAAAACTAAAATGAGCAGAATTAGAAAGATTAGCCATGAAATTCCTTATCAAAATATGAAAGAGAAAGAAATGCTGTTCTGGATAGAAATAGAGTGCCAGCACTTACATGGGTGCTTCAAGAGAATCTCCCACATGAGAACATCTGCACAGGCCAACTTACCAGAGAGAAGCAAGTGGGCTCTAGATTTGTAGAGATTTACATGATGTCACCACATGGCAGGATGGTGCTCACAAAATTTCAAAAGAACATAGGTAAGAAGTTCAAGAAAACAGAATCTCAGAGAGAAGTGGCTATGGCTTGGTCCAGAGACTGTGGCCCCTGGAAGGGCCACATAGCAGAATTCAGGAAAGGACCTGACTTGGGATGTCTCAAGAAGAGGCATCCCACAATTCCCAGAACACAGGGTTGTAGGGGGAGGAAGTACCTTTCCTTATAAGATCAAGCCATGAACACACCACGGGAACACCATCATTCTGCACATGTGCAAAAACAGGGTCCTTATTAGAAGAAGACACAATCCATGTTTGTGAAATTCTATCAAAATGGATTCTATTGTCATGTATGACTAAAAAGAATGGAGGAAGAGGAAGAGGATGAAGAAGAGGAGAGGAAAAAGGGAGGAGGGAGGAGAAAGAGGCAAGAGAATAAGGAGAAGAAAGAGACAGGAGGAGGAGGAAGAGGAGGAGGAGGAGGAGGAGGAGGAGGAAGAGGAGAAGGAGAATATTCAGAAGAAGAGATGGAGATTCATTGGATAAGATGGACCAATCTGCAATAGAATGACTAAAATCATCTTTTTCAAAACCTCCCTAGAAGCCAGAACAGACTTACTGTGCCTGTGGATTCACCCTCATGCACTTGGGTAAAACAAAACAGGAGGTCTGTAAGCCCTCAGAACATATTTTTATTCCTATGGACCCATCAGTAAGTACAAATCACTTGATTATTCTTCAGCTTGGTAGGAGATGTGTATCACAGAGCCTCAGTGAGCAAGAGCCTCCCCTGTGTCCACTGGACCTGCTAGCTGCCTTGCAGCCAACTTCTGCAGACCAATTCCTAAAAGGGATTGAGTCCAGAAGACCCAAGCAGGCCCCTCCACTTCCACTAAGGATGCAGTTACAACACATCCAGGGCTTGATGACTCCCTGAGAAAAGTTTTTTTTTTCTAGATATAAACCCAAAGGGATGTGATGCTGTAGCTGCCTCCATGAGGGAATAGGCTGTCTGATAATGGGACACACACAGCAGAAGGCAAGAAATGAAAGTTTCTTCAGCTAGGGGCTTGGTTGTGACTCACAGGTAGAGCACTCACCTATCATGTGTGAGACTGGGTTTGATCCTCAGCACCACATAAAAATGGGGTAAGGATATTATGTCCACCTAGAACTAAAAAGTAAATAAAAAAAAAAAAGAAAGTTAAGATAAGCTATACCCTGATGAACACCTGGATGCTACTGGACCTGCAGTCCACTCTTCCCCTGAATACTTCAACTATACAGTGTTATTCTTTGTTGTTTGTTTAAACCTGTTTTAATTGTTATCTTCCTTTTGCAAATCACAGAGAATCCAAACTGATACATTTCATAGACTCAGGACCATTTATATTGCAATTTTTTTGTTTTTCTACTATGTAGAATAGCATCTCTCTTCCTGAAAAAAAAAGAAGGAAAGAAGGGTTGAGGAAGGGAAGAAGGAAGGAAAAAGGGAGGAAGAAGAAGGGAGAGTGAGTATTGGATGGAAGGCTTAGCTGAACACTCAGCCTAAGAAAAGAAGGGCAGACATGGATGGTCTCACTGTCTCCACAAAGAATGGCCACCTGCGCTCAAGGTGGGATTAGTCATGAAATACAGTGGGCTATTAGGCTTATCTATCTCTCCCATGGCACTCTATTTAAATAACCACCTTTTAAAATCTTACTATCTTGAAAGATAGTAATTTAAGTAACTTTAATTAGACGGGAAATTACAAGGACCAGTGAGTGGTCTTTGATTTAAAAAAAGGCTATTCCAAACTGACTCACTAGAAACCCCTTTCTAAAACCATAAACACTGCTGGAGATTCCATGCCTCAGGCCTCACCTGTGGTCCAGGAGGTGGGTGCTGCCACTGAGGCATGGAGGACTCCCCAGCCATGAGTAGACTAAGCCTGAAGGCAAGAGCTATGGTTACAACTTACCCTGAAAAATGGGCTTTTTGAGGGTTTGGATGCAGAGAAAATCCACATTAGGGCCACCGATATCTTGCTTCTCCTGGAAAATGTACAGAAGCTGCAGGTGCAGAGACAAACCCAGAGATCAGAAGCAAAAATAGCTCAGCTCAAAGCTCAAGCCCTTTAGGTCCACAGAGGAACACTTGGTGGGCCTGGAGGACCTTGTCAATCTGGCCACAGAGGTAAAGCAGTCAGTGCACAGAAAAGGAGGACTGGACTCTTTTTTTTTTTTTAAATCTGAAATGTTTAAGCATGTTGAAGCCCACTGTTGTGTTCAACTCTAATGCACTAATTAAAAAATTAAAAATTAAAAAATCAAATTTGAAACTTCAAAGCAAAACTCAAAGCAGTGCCTTCCTTGATTTCCACAAGCATCTCTCACAGGGATCTGCAAACCTGGAAGTGCCATAGCCACTGTGGCAGGTACTAGGGGAATTCTCAAAAGTCCTGTGGCATAGGTGTGCGGGCACAGAACCCCAAGAACATTGCTCCAGATTGCCCTGGAAACTACTGAGCTAATTAAACACTTACCCAGACAGAGGTCCTGCATGCCAAATGGATGCGCAGGAAAGACTAAGGACAAGGACAGAGTGCTTAGTGCCCACGCACCTCAGTATGACCTCACAATTCCCTGCCTCCATAACCAGGCTATCCCAAGTTTCACCCTATCCAAGTTAGGTTAGGGTTAGGGTTAGGGTTAGGGTTAGGGTTAGGGTGCCACTGGGCACCATTCATCAGTTCTAGCTGAGGGTGTTTTTATTATTATTATTTTTTATTTGTTGTTGTAGATGGACAGCATACATTTCTTTTTCTTTTTATTTGGTGCTGAGGATGGAACCCAGTGCCTCACAAGTGCTAGGCAAGCGCTCTGCCATAGACTATAGCCCCAGCCCCCTGACAATGGTTTTTACAAAAGCCTCAGGTAATCATTTCAGAATTTTTGCATCTCCAATGTTCATGGAGGTGATTTTCATGCAGGTGCACCTCAGGGTTCAACCCCTGGGTCGCCAGACCTCCACCTTTGGCCAGCCTGGGCACCTGCAAATGGCTACACTGGCATCCTCTGCTTTCCATGGTGGCTAGAGCAAATTTGGACACCCTGGGAGACTTAAAGACCTATCCTCTGTGTCCTGGAGGTAAAAATACTGAGCCTGGTTCCCAGGCCATGCTGTAGGTCACCTCTAGGTGCCTTCCTGTGCCCTCCCAGCTCCAGTGGCCCCCGCAGACCTCAAAGCCTTTCCATCCCAGCTGCCATGCTTCAGCCTCTTCCTCTGTCATCACAGGAACCCTGTGTATCCTCTTCACCCAGTGAGGCCCTCATAAGGACATGGTCACCCTGCATAGGGGCACTCCCTGCTGTAGTGTCACCTCATCTTGACTGCAACAACCCAATTTTGAATCTGCTCATATCCTGTCCTATGGGGCAGGATGTCAACCTACCTCTGGGCAAAGACAACAATCGCAGAGCTCTAACCCCAGTCCCCAGAAAGCACATCCTTTTCAGGCTCACACCCAGGCCCATAACCCTAAGAGTGTCAATTCAGTCAGTACTGGGTGGGACATGGGTGAAACTCCTCCCTTCTGTTACCTGTGGAACTGACAAGCATGCCACCTTTTGAGCTGCAGGCCCTGTCACAGCAGCCTGAACTCTGGGTGCCTTCTGGCTTTGCCAGCCTCACAGCCCTCACACTCCCTTGTGGTCCCTCTCTGAAGGAACAAGGGAAGGGCCACTTCATCAGAAGGGGAAATGCATCACTTCTGCCCTCACCTCAGGTGCAAGAAGCAGTCCTTAGTCTTAGTGGGTGGCTTCAAAGGGGCCAACCAGGTTCCCCAGGAAGAGGAGGGGGAACAGACAATGGCTAAGCATTAGCAGTCTGCACTGCAAGGTCAGGAAGGCAACCCATCAGCACTGACCTCCGGCTCTGCAAATACAGCAGAGGGCTCCAGGTCTCTGGGAAATGGAAGGGCCTTAAAATGAATTGAATCTAGTCTCCCTGTGAAGCTGCTGCTTCCCAGCCTCTCCCAGTTGGCTAACTGCCCCTGGTCTCCAAGTAACTGCCTCCTTCCCAGCCTCTCCCAGCCAGCTGACTGCCCCTGGTTTAAGTGAGAAACTGCACTATGACTAATTTCCATTGGCCATAACCACTGGGACTTGAGCATCATCCTTGGCTCCAGCCAGTGAGATCTTAATTGAGTCCCAGACAATTTGCCTCAAGAAGAACCATGCTGTGTAAAAAATGCTGCTCCTGAATGCAAAAAAAAAAAAAAAAAAAAAAAAAAAAACTTAAAAAGAAAAACCCTGGAATCATGACAATTCTCATCATCCCCTCCGCAAGTCAATAAGGTATCTACAGTTCCTGGTGTCTCATCTTAACCACCAGATTCTCTAGCCTCTGTAGGATTGTTGGTGTTAATGCCATAAGAATCCTCAGGAAAACGAGTCCCAGAGGCAAGAGAAGAAACTACTAAATGCCAGTACTAACCAAAATTCTTACAAGTCTTATGAACCCTCAGTCAAGATATGCATCAAAAGTGTTGTATCATCTTCCTTATTAACTATCAAAATGTTTTCATATTTAAACACTTTCTTGTTGAAGAAAACCTTTTATTCTGTATGGGACATTTACTTTATTGTGTATTAAGCCAAAGAATAGGAAAATCACTCTGACATTTATTCTAATATGTGATTGAATGTGCACATGTGTGAGTCTAGAGAGACTTTTTCCTATCTCTGCATGCCAGAGTGCTTCCTTCCTATGGGCTGCAGGAAAGTTGTTAAAACAGCTTTATAACAGATCCTTCCCTGTGGATGAAATCCCTAATTTATTCTCATTTTAATTCAGAGTTTAACCTCCTACCAGCTTCTCCAATGGCAGTACCTGAAAAAAATATATTGAAATATTGGCCACAAATTTCTCTTTAAAAGAAAAATTGGTCACACCGCTTATGGATTTAATAGTATTACTTATAAGAATGGGTCCTAGCCAACCCAGAAAGCCACTACATCTTATTTTCTTGAGCTCTCTGCTCACTGATTCTTTCTATTAAGGGAGGCAGTAGTTCGGGTTTCTGTGCAGAGCTATTGAGGTATTACATAACTGAACTGCATACTGTGGTGTCCTGTCATCCTGAAATCCCACCTTCTGGCTGAAGTGATGTGGCCCTTCTGGAGCTGACCAGTTCTCAAAGGAAGTTTCTCAGCCAGGCATCTGTGAAATGCAGACTAATCCCCAGAGCTGGACCTACTGCCTCTGGCCACCCTCACAGTGACTCCATGCAGCCCCAGGACTCAGGCTCCTCCACCTTGTACTCCTGCCATCCTCTAGGCCTCTGAGCCAAGACCTGCATCCTCCTCATTTGGCTGAGAGAAGAGGGCAGGCAGAGCTAAAGGACAGGCTGAATCACTGGCTGATAATATGCACATCCCAGATGATACCCAGACCCCAGTTCATAGATGTTGATCAGCATCACCAAGGCAAAGGTGAGATGTGGTAGCCAAAAGGCAAGAACTCACTACAGTAATATGACCTCTCCTTGAGCACCCTTAACCCTGGAGGAGACAGTACAAGAACAGCACTTTGCTCTGTGTCTGGCTTGTGACTTGACAGAGTGTGTGAATTAGATCTGAATACACTCTCAGGTGCCCACCTGATATTGTCATTCAGTCATTGTCTTGGGAACCTGTGTATGAGCCCCTGTCTGTAATTCAAAGCCAAAAGTGGGGTGAGATTCTTCCTTTTGATAAGAAACCCAGGTAAAAAACAGCTCAGTATTATTTTTGGAGACATACAGATAAAAAAAAAACCTGTTATGTGAAAAGCTTGCTCTGAACACACAATAGAAGTTTTCTGTTTCCCACAACCCCGACCAGCCCTGTGGGATTAGGGTAAAAGTATCCTTGTGTGTGAAGGGGGAAAATAATTTGATTCCAAGGCCACAGGGACAATGGAGGGAAAAGAACATCCATCCTTTTCTTCAGCTCTCAAAGGAGAAGAAGGCAATAAAAGAGGTTGTAAACGTCTAGAGCTATTGGCAAAAACAGAATTGAAAAAAAAATTGATTCTTCAGCTTTAATCAGCAACCTGCATTGCACCAGCAATTAAGTAGTCAACAAATTCTGTGGGCACAGAATGGTATTGTGACAAAGACTGACAACTTGGAAACTCAAGGAGAGTGTTGAGAGAGGTTTGGGACTTTTAAATACCATATTCTAGTATTGAAGCCTGAGAATGACAACACCAGTGTAAGACACAATCCCAGAAACTTTTGCATGAGCCATCTGGTTTCCCAAGCAGCACCCTCAGATTATGTCATATTTGGGAAACCAGGCCCATTTTCCTGTGCAGCCTTCCTGTCCCCCAGACAATCCTCACGCCTTCCAGGCATTGTGCACTGACATGTGGACAGTGAATGATGTGATGATCCCACATCTGTCCATGCTCTAATGCCATGTCAGCATCTTACATTGATTGCTTGATTGCTGCCATGGTCCCTGATGGTTCTAAAAGCCAGTTGAAGTATGCAAGGTAATGATTCAAGGCACATCAATTTTTGTCTTGAAATATAGAATTATAATGACAGAGAAAGGCATAAGATAATGTATTTATTATTAATACATTATCCATGATGTGTGATTCTTCTTGAGAGGTTTGTTAAGAAAAAAGCAGTAAGTTGAGAGAGTTTAAGACAAATGCTAACTTGTAAAATGTCCATGCAAGATGCCATGTATTTGGACAGTCATAAGCCCTGGATGATGGCACCAGGGTCTAGTTGTGGTGCACGTCAGGCCTTGCTATAGGGCCATGCATCTGTCTGCACAGCTCCAGAGCCAAGGAGAACTGTGTGAGTGGCGCTCTGTGTTCCTCTTGCTGGCCCTCCTGTCTCCACATAGAAACCCCCAGAGCCACCCACCATGGAGGAGAACCTCATTGGCTTTTGGAGGCCACAGAGGTCTGAATGTTGTTCTCTTAAAATAAATATTTTGAAATCTTTATTCCTCAGATGGTGGAATCAGGAAGAGGAACTCTGGGAGGTGACCTAGATCATGAGGGTGGAGCCCTCATGAATGGGAGTAGTGTCTTTATGAAAGAGGCCCCAGAACGCTTGTCCAGCCTCCCACTGAGAGAGGATACAGAGAGAAGGCACCATTCCTCAGCTGTCCATGGCTCTCACCTGACACCAAATCTGTCATGGCATTGACCTTGGACTTCTAGCCTCCAAAGCTCTGAGAAACACATTTCTGTTGCTTCTGAACCATGCAGTGCACTTCGTTCTGTTATAGCTGCCTGAAGGATGGAGACAGAGGCTGCAGGCATGACTGTGGGTAGCTAGGGAGAAATGGACTCACAAAGTGCATCAGAAGCTGAGCCCAGGACCAGAAGAGCACAGGACAGGCAACAGTACAAGTCTGCCCCTCAGGCTGGGCACATATCCTGATTCTCTCCATTTCAGACTTAAGGCTCAGAGCCAAAGAAGGAGAATAGAGTTTTTCAGAAGAGTCTGCAGGTCTCAAGAGAGCAGCATGAGACAGGTATCCATGGACAGTACAACATCCAATTTCCTTTTCTGGTGACGATTTCCTTTCTGTCCACCTTCTATGCCCTGAAGTGTGAGGACCTTGAGTCCTGTGGTTATTAAACAGAGGGAGATGTTGGAGGCAGTGAAGATCAATACAGAGCATTGCTTCCAGACTCACACAAAGGCCATATAAGCATGTGACAAAAATTAAGCCTTGACTGTGAACTCATCAACTGTCCATCTCCATTGGCTGAGTCATGGTTCTTCCTGAAGGGCTGGTAACAGCCTGCTCACTGATCCTGTTTATGATGTTCACTTGGACTCTCCTTCTTGGGTCACCAAATATGTTCTTGATCAACTGACATCTTGCCCTGTCTCCACTGTAATGACTTTCAAAGTCAGGACAAGTGAACTGCTGGGGTTTGTGGGATTCTGTGTTGACAGGAGATCATGGGAAAGAATGTCCTACATTGTGTTTGCAGAGAGATGTTGAGCAGGCAGGCTTCCATGACCATGCTGTGCTAGTATATTCTGGACACTGGTCTGTGGTCACCACAAGCTGAGGTGGCATCACCAGGCCCCTCCATGATTGCTCCCCCACCAAGCTAGGAGATACCAGATGTGCCCCTCACACTCCAGCCATGTGCTGACCACCCAGCCTTCTCTTTCCAGAGCAGACTTGCTGGGAGCACTGGGATGTCCACCCAGCATGGGCCAGGCAAACCAAGACCAGAGGTAGAGCATGCTTTTCCTCTCCCCTGTGCCCAGGCTTCCTAGCAGGGACTCAGAAATGAGTCACACAGACTCATAATGGAGACCTGATTGTGCTTGTGTCTTGTCCACAGAGGCCTTCAGACTCCACCTCTGTGTCCCCTCTGACCCTGTCTGGACAATCAATGAGAAGCCAGTTGGTGTGCTTTCCATGAGGGAAACCCAAGCCTGCAGCTCTGCTGTAGCTTGGAACTTGTCCCCAGACCCTCTTCTACCCCGCAGGGCCCCACCATTCCCTGCCTTGCTCTAACCAACTGGAACTGCTCACTGGGCTCTTCCCCCAGGGGAGCATCCTATAACCAAATTTCTTGTGAATCTTCTTAGTGTCTGGAGTGTCATCAGCCCTGACACCCTACCTATTAGTTGGGAGGAGTTGATCCTTGAGACCCACAAAAAATGCAGATCCATCCCCCCTTACATGGCTTTGGAAAAATAGCTGAAGTCCCCCCAGTTCAGTTCCCTCATCTATGTGATGGGATACTGGTAGATGCAGCTGGCCACTGTCCTCATAGCTCCTTTTCCCTTCTTCCCAATGAAAACAACTGAGTTCTGCTCAATCTGGAGTGGCACAGAAACCTCCCAGCCTTCCTTGCAGTTAAGAATAGAAATGTTCTACAGTCCCCGGGGATGAGAAGTAGACAGAAGCCACTGAATGTGGTGTCCAAGTATGGTCATAGAAATAGAATCATTTGGCATTTCCATTTCACCTTTTCCCTCTGCCTCATTTCCCCTCTTCTCTAAAATAAAGCAAGGCAATAAGAGTCATAGGGCAATCATGACTCAATAGAGGGACAAAAATATTGTCTGGCTGCACCATACTGAAATTCTTATTTCTGAATTTCATCTTATCCAAGAAAATAAATTCCCAACTAACTAAACCACACAAACACACACACACACAAACCTGAGCTTATTCTTCCAGCCTCCAAATGTGCATGTATGATCTTAAGATTCTAGGAGCTCTAGCAACCATCATGCGATCATGTGGAGCCCATACTGAGAACAAGCCAATATGCTAAGGAGGAAGCTGCACTAAGTCAGAAAGAGTCTGGGTCTTGACTACATGGAATAACTCCTGAGCCAGCCCTGAAACTGGGGAGCTCTAGGACTCTTAGAGTATCTGATATTAACACTGATCATTTCAAGGTTTGCAGTTGAATATTCTGTTACTTTGCACCAGTACAAGGTAGCATTTGGGGATCCCCAAAATTGAGAACTTAATGTGAAATTGAAAGACCTGTGATAACTGTGAAAAATATTCAGGGACATCAGGTATGTCCTTCTCCAAAGCCCTAAGCTTAGAAACACAGAGCGGTGTTCGTAGCTGAAGTGTGAGTGCCCGGGGGCCACAGCCCTGCCTTCTCAGCACAACTTCCAGATGCTGTTTCGTGTCAAAGGCATCCCTGGGAGCACTGTGCACAACCAAAGACCCAGATTCACAAAAAGAGATCCATGTCTCAGAGGCCATCCTCACAGGTCAAAGCTCTGGTCTATATATGTGGGGTGGTCAGCTTCAATGAAGCAAGCCTACTGGATATGGCCAATGTAGTGGACATGTGCAATTTCATCAAAGGGCATGGGAATGAGCCGACTCTTTCCATCCCCATAACAGCTGCCACTGCTCTTAGCCACCATCTGCATAAGCTCACAGGGAAAACCTGCAGGTAGACCCTGCCCCTGGCAGCCTGACCAGCTGACCAGTAGACGAGAAGCCCCAGGACCCACAGCCAGCTGTGAATGCAAGTAACAGTTTTCTAGGTCAGAAAAATATGTCCTTCCAAAGATTCAGGATTACACTGGGCACGTGGGGACATGTGCTCAGGGTTCCCCTCCCCTGCCCTGAGGACAGCACCTCCTGAGGCCACCATCTTGGTTCCCATGCATGGTGACAGTAGAGATGGCATTAAAGTACCATGCAATTATGGACTGAGGGCATGTCATTGGGGAGGTTAAACAGACCAGGTTTTAGAGCTCTTGTGTTCCAGCAATGAGTCATTATGGATGGGAAGAGCTGAATGCGCCCAAGCCATTCTTCATCCAAATAGCTGACAGCACCCCAGTGTTCCAGTTACAGTGTACTCTCCAATAACAGGAGTTAAAAATAACATTCTCACTGCCTCCTCCCCTCATGGGCCCCACTGCCACCAGGCACCCTGCAGGAGGAGCCATGTGCTTATGGTGGAGCAGCCCAAGAATAAATAGGAAGTGCTTGTTATTCAAGTGGAATTATAATTAAATCAAAACTTGTTCCCAAACTTTCCAAGATGGCTCATGATAATGTGCTCTGGGGCCTTTCTTCCTCCTGCTTGTGGCATCCTGCTAAGGTGACTGTCTAATGGTGCTGCTGGGGGAGGTCTGTGTGTGTTGGACCCAGCCCTTGCCTCCAAGTCGGCCAGAACCTCCACTCCCACTCCAGCCCCAGAACTTCTCCTCTTCCCACATTGCTGGGCTGGAAGCCAAGGGTACTTGTGTCTTTTCAAGAGCTTTCAAACTCTGAAGCCCTGTTGTCACTAAGAGGAGTCTCTGGGCTTCTTAAATTTACATACCTGCAAACTCCCAGCCCTCAGGCCAGCTAAAGCACTTCATTAATGACACAGAAGGAGCAGCTGAATTTCCATCATTCTTACCCCACAGTCTTCAGCCTTGCACTCCTGCACCAAGGACAAAGGTGGGGCCGTGTCCTCCTGAGTCCTAGAAGGACCAGCAGTGCCCCTGGCTGCTAGTTCACTAGGCTCATGGTGCTGCACAGTGGTCACCTGCTGGGCTCCCCACCTGGGAAAAAAAGGGCAACTACCCAGCTGCTGCCCAGGGTCCTGCAAAGATGACAGCAGGGAGGGAGTTAGTGCTCTCAGAGACACACACACCTGAGGCACCTGACCCTCCCATGCATCCCCATGGCCATCACAGTGGTCAGCAAGGCCACAGTGAAGACAGCTCAGCTCACCATGGTCACAACTTCATGAGTGCTGTGCACTGGGGCAGGTACAAGCCAGGACAAACCCTGGCCTCAAATCTGTGAATGTTCCTGACCCATGGCTGAGAACCTTGTCTTCTCCATTTTCACAGGCATGTAACATAAAGAACACTGAACTTGCAGTGTGGGTTGAGAGGTGACTTTGTCTCTCCTGTCTTTCTGGCCTTTAATAACTAGGCATCTCCCTCATGTGTTCACCCTCCTCCCTTCCTCATCAGTGACGTTTTACTGCTGTGTGCCCTGGTCACCTGAGATCAAAGTGCCCACACCTGTCACCCTTCCTTCTGTTTTGGGGCTTCATGGCATCCCAAGTGGTTGAAATCATCTTCTGCTTGGCTTCATTTACTGGACAGGAGCCCCTCCCACCGGGAAGCTGTTCCAAGGGCAGGAAGGGGAGCTTCCTTAATGGGCAATCCTGGGGGACTGTCCACTCTGCTCTGCTCTGCCATTTGGTTTGGGGTGGTGGTGGAGCTCAGAGAATTTTAAAAGACAACATAAATGGGAAATGAGTATTGAAAAGGTGGTAATGTGGGTATTTGGACAAAACAGTGAATTCTTTACAACTTAGGAAAAGGTAAAATATTCTCCATTCAACTCAACATCCATAAGCAATAAGGCAAAAATTCTGACAAAACCAACTACATAAAACTTGAAGATAATTAAAGTTTCCTCAGAAACTAAGATAATCAGAAATGCAAACTGAGAAAGACACAACTTTCATCAGAGAAGAAGGTTCATCTCAGCACAAAGAACTTCTAAAAGAATGGAAGAAAGACACTAAGGCCCACATGGGAAAATGGGCAAGAGTTATGTGCAAGAACCTTACCAAAAAAATAAATGAATGCTATGTTTCCTCGCAGGAGCATGTCACCTGAAAATACACTTCCCTTGCTGATCAGATTGGTCAAACTCAAAGCCTACCTGGGTGCTCCAGGGGCCAGGCTGTGGAAAAACAGGGGCTCCTTGGTGTCTCTGATGGGAGTGGTCCAAAAAAGGAGGAGCTGGGAATGGGGGCTCTTGTGATGCATTTGGGGAAACTACATGTTGTAAGTACAGGTACATCTTAGCAGTTAATTGATTTTTGACAATGTTTAGAATATTTCCAAGGCCTACTTTATTATTTACTAAGAAAGCTATTCAATGTCTGTAATTTGCTTGATGGAATCAATCAGGAGGTAGGTAGAGTACAGAAAGAATTGAAAGGGAATTGGCTTTGGGTTCATGGTTGCAGAACCAGGACTCTGTGACATGGACTTCACTGGACCAGTCTCCCTGTTTCTTGTGAGTTTGAAATAGCCCTAAAGAAGAAAGGAAAATGGAGAATTCCAAAAGACATCCCACTCACAAATCATGGTTAACCCCTGGTTTGGACTAACTTCTCCTTTCAATGGTTATGAAACCAAAGCTTAGAAAGGTCCTTGACCTGCCCAACATCACACAACAAGCAGCAGCAGTGCTCACAAGGTGGGGTCATTCTGCTTCCTATACCATGTGGAGATGGAAGATCATCATTAGAAAGCCCAAAGAAAACACTCAGAACATTTACACAGTCATGGCTGGTCCTGATACCCTAAATAAAATGCTCATCATTTTTATTCTGGCTATTTACTGACAGACTCTGCAATCAGAGGAAAACACTGGTATTGCTATTGTGCTCATCATTAAATCCTCTCTTACTGGACAGTGTTCCCACATAGTGCAGAGATGAATGACAGTTTACACAGCATTGATCCACATGAGATGAAATCTGGACAAGCAGAACAGGAGTCTGTGCTCCTCATGCCAAGCTTACAGTTCTCAAGAGCAACTAGAAGAAAACAAAATGTCCCCAGATGCAAAACTAATGAAGACTTTGGCCTTCCAGATGTGCTGTATGAGCAATCTTCTGCTGGCCCCAGCTCAGCAGCTGATTTGCGGCAAAGGAGCTGTCACTTAATAAAATATCTGTACCATCACCATGGGGTTCCTGGGCTCATTTCATACTATGGGCCCTTAGGAGCCCTGAGTTTCTGTCCCCTGATTAGAGTGCTGCCCTCTGCTTGCCCATCTGCAGTGCCAGCTGCCCCTGGCTGGAAGACTCAGCATCTCAGCTCCCTTAGGGATGTGAGGAAATGGAGGCAGGGATTGATTTCTCCCAAGGTGCTACAGAGCTCCCTGGGCTCTGTGGGGGCTGCCCTGAGCAAACAAGTGGAGCAGCCAACAGGGGCCCATGCCTTCAGTCTCTAGGAAACAGGTGGAGGACAAGAGCAGTGCCAGCAGCAGGAGGCCATGGTGTGGCCAATGGCAAAGAGATCTCTGTGATTGTGGCCTCTCCCTCTGTTGCTCTCCTTCTTTCTTTTCTTCCCTCCATTAGTTTCTCTCTGTCCAACCACAAGCACCAAAGCAAATAAGAAACCCTGGACAGAGAAGTTTGGAAGAATTTACTGAAGGGAATGCTTCTCCCCATTACTACATTTTGCTTGCTCATGACCACCCACACCCTCAGATGTGTGAATCCAGAGCTCCAAAGGCAAATCTGGCCCTGCCTCTCAGGGTCCCCAGGAGTTCCCTTCAGCTCAGCACCCTGTGGCTCCAGGGTGGCCTCTGACAGCACTGAGGTCTCTGCATGGCTGTGGTGCTGCTCCAAGTTCCAGTGTCTATTCTTACATGAAGCTGGAGAGTTACCCTTTTTCTTACTTCTCAGGGGCCCCCAAGTGGCTGACTGTGTGCACTGAGGCAGAGGTGGGTGCAACCTGAAGTTTGAGTACCCGTGAAGCTTGGGCTCCATCCTGGGGTCACTGTTTCCATCTTTCAAAGGATGATGCCAGGCCACCTCACATTGACTTGGGGCATTCAAGAGAACCCCACTGGTGAGGGACAGCACCAAAGGCATGGTCACTGGTCACTCGTGCAAACCCATGTCACACCTTTCACCTGTACCAGGGCTCAACGACCTGTCTCAAGCAATTCCTTCAAAGACATTTGATTCCCTGATGGTGCAGCATTGCCTTAGCTGTGACAGTTCCTCTTGGCAGAGGTGTGAGCATTCACAGAGGTTCTGAGTGTGATGCTCATGCCTGGAGCTCAGTGCACAGGACCAATGGGTCAGGACACAGCATTTGGACAGGTCTGGGTTGTCCATAGGGATGGCTGGGAAAACACCCCTCAGGAGCATACCTGGCTTCCTTCTCTGCGATCTTATAGTGGAGACGTGAGGGAGAGATGAACATAAAGGGAGAGCGTGTGGACCAGAGGAAGCAGCCTACAGGCATAAACTGAGTCCCAGAAACTTCCCTCTTATGGAAATGGCACTCCTTCACATTCTCTCTAGGTCGCCCTCCACACTAATCAGTGATTTATTAATGAAATTAGTAGAAACCAATCAGGCCTGGCTGCACACACAGAGAAGACTTGAACAGCCACAGCTACCCACAGTGGTTGCAACAAGAAAATCTAGGAAAGCCCTGGGCCATCAGTCCTGGATCACCAGTGCTAACAAGTCTGGTGGCTTCCCAGGAACACTGCCAGTGTCAGGAGCTGGGCCAAGGCTTGTGCCTAGAGCAGCCCCACTGGTCAGCAAGTCATTTGTCCCTCCAGCCACTCAGCCTTGGCTTCTCCTGCTGCAAGAGGACTCACACCTGGTCCTACCAGATGCTGAGGTCCCAAGGGCACTGGCTTGGGGTGGGGAGAGACATTTCTCATGTAGACAGTCCACAGTCACCCAAGTTAGTGACTGTGTAGTAGATTTATTTGTTTGAGTCTTTTCTGATTTATTTTTGACATTCCTGGCTAGAGAGGGGCAGTTTCTCTTCTTCAGCCACCAGTTATGTCCACACCCCCAGGCACTTCTGTTATGGTCTCTCATGGGACTTCCAGGGCAAGAGACCCTGCCACCCTGGACAGCCCTTATCCATGTTCAAGAGTCCTACCATTCCACAAGGAGCTTTCAGATTCAGCTAATTCCACTCCACTGTGCATATATAGGCTGCCCCTAGCACCCCAGATTGCTATGTCTCAGCCCATGAGTGCAGCCCCGTGTGTCTCTGCTTGGCACTTTCTCCCTTTGAGGCTCTAAGTCACAGTTATTTCCATCTTCCCAGATGTTCCTGCGTTTTGTCATGTCCTATCATTCCAAGGACCCTGGAATCTTACAAAATAACTGCCAGCATTCCAGCAGACTTGAACAGCCACAGCTACCCACACCTGCTTAGCAGGCCTCTTCTTTGTTCTGATCCCCACATTTTTGTGTTCCTTGTGTGGCATCATATAGCTTCATGGTTGCTCCCAACTCAGATACCCCTGGATTCAAGGCCTCATGCCAATCCTCTTAGCTTCATCTCTGAATTCAGCCCTCCAAAAAAGAGTGTTCATTATCATGTCTTCTAAGGGACTGTGACAAGCACATCCAGGCCATTTCAGATGCCCCTAGGGCAGTCATGGCTGTCTCAGGTGCTAGGACAGTCATGATGTGCACATCATGACCCCATCCCACCTAGCAAAAAGGAGTCAGAGGCCAAGGTAGAGCAAAGTTTGTGCTCAGTCCCCACTTTCCTGGGGCAATAAACCTGGGCCTCAGGTCCAAAGAAGATTACCCACCCAAAGTTAGAGCTACACTGATGGGATGGGGAAATGGGTCTTCATCACACACCTGAGGACTTCCACATATGTGTCCTCTATTGTCCTGGTGATGGTACTCCCAAACCATGTTGAATCCCTTGTGAAGTGAAGGATGTATTACACTTTAAAAAATATGTTTAGTTGTCAATTGACCTTTATTTTACTTATTTATATGTAGTGCTGAGAATTGAACCCAGTGCCTCACACAAGCTGGACAAGTGCTCTGCCACTGAGCCACAGTTCCAGCCCCTGTATTACATCTTTTGCAATTTAAAAGCATTTGCTGATTCAAATGTGAACATTTAAGATGCAAAAATTATTTAGAATCTCCAAGTTGTCTTTGTTTCTTTGCAAAAAAATAAATATTTTACTAAATTTAAAAAGGTCCTTTCCTTAAATCAAAGGGGACCTGCAGCAAGTATCATGATTCCCTGAAATTTGAAATGTTGAGATGAGTTCTGTGTAGATTTCTGTACTTTTGGCAAATGGTTTGCAGGCTTAGATGACTAGATATAGAGGAGAGGGAAGAAGAGGAAAAGAATAGCAATGGGAGGAAAAAGGTACAAACTGGCAAGGTGGCATTGCAGGGGTGGAACTCTGGCCTCAGCAGGGTGCTGTGTCCCCAGGTATGATTTGCACCTGCTGGAGCCCAGGGGAACCACAGTGTGATCCCTCTTGCTTGTGGCAGAGGGTGCAAGACCCTGGAGACCACCAAGAGGGGCAGTCAGGGGGCATTCTAAATAGAGATGGCAGGAGCTGAATCCTCATGGCAACTTTTGCTTTGGGGAGTTGTGGGGAGTGTTGAAAATGGTCCAGTGATATTTGTGAAAGCATCTCTCAGGTTGTCTGAGAGTCAGACATCCCTAAAATGGAATCTCACCTCTGTGCTTAATTGCATGGCTTTGGAAAGGGGAAGTCACCTCTCTGAACTTCAGTTTCCTTGACCCCTAAAATGGAGATAATGAATACCCCTAATGATAAGTTTGGGGCAAAAATTAAATATGTCCCTGCACTTGGAGGTGGCCTACGGAACACCTGGAAGATACATGTGTGAGCACCCACTCACTGTTCTGGTGTGCCATTGCTGCTCATGAAGAAAAAGGTGCACTTTTTATTTAACCAAATAATGGCTTTTCACAGCTAATTTGCCTGAACTTAATTCTGCTCTTTTGTGGCAATGAGGTCTGGATGTTGACCTAATTATCCAGGTCAAGAATTAGACTCTACTCCTAAGCTAGGGAGAGCTGTTCCTAGCTGCTTCAACAACATACCTGGTGGTAAAGGGACATATCTAGTCAAAGATTTGTCCTAATCAGCCTTAAGGATGCCATCAGCTAAAGCTGCAGGTAGTGAAGCAAATCTCATTCTCCTCAAGTCCTCACTCATTACAGCAGGTCATCACAGGTTTATGTGTGTTTATCCAAGAGAATGAAACAATGTACTGATTCCCAATCAAGTCACAAGCTTAACTGCCCTTTAAACAGGGTACGGTATTTGAAATATTAATTTCATTATCTTCTAGCATCTTATTACTCCAACATGTTGCTCACCATATATTTGCATGTGTAAAGAATCCATTATTCTTCATGGCACTAATGGCTGTTGATTTGACTTATAAGCTGAGCTGGAATCTAGCTACTGGGAAAGAGACAACATGTTTTTCTGAACTGAAGCCTCCCAATGTGGGAGAAAGAATGGAAGGGCAGCCAGGCAAGAGGAGCACCACATCTCTCACCTGGGAGGCATGCTTCCCCTCAGAGGGGCTCAATGATGCTTGCCTTTTCTGCTGCCAAGTCAGCCAACAGACTGAAAGTCACTTCAAATCACCTAAAGGTCCCCCATCATGGAGGGGGCTGGAGGTCACTATCCAGCTGCAAAGTGCTCAGACCTCACTGTCTACATTAGTTCTCTAGGATATTCTCCATAGAGTCTTGATGTATTCTTTTACCAATGAGTACTCACACACACATTCAGAAATTAGTCACTCTAATAGCTATCAGTCCTACCTGCTGAACACTTCCAGTTTACACCCTCATCAGAAATACCATAGAATTGTAACTCTAGAATCCCTCAACTTGGTAAATCAGATGACTGGCCCTGAGAGAAAATGGCAGGTGCTATAAGGAAGGCACACCTATAATGGGCAGGCATACTCAGAATGGCCAGTGTCAACTGCAGCCCTCCCAGCATGGCCCAAGACACCACAGCTGTCATGCCTGACCAGGACCCCTGCCTGCATTTCCTGGCCACATCACCCATGACTGCCCTCCTTTGTCAGCTTTCTATGTTCCCCTGAGGTCCCTTGCCATTCCTCATCTTTCTCTGTAAAATCTTCTCATCTCCACTTACCCCATGGACTGATCCTGCTTGGAAATGAGCTTCTCAACACTCTGGAGGTTTTCCCCTCCCAATCCTGTGTCCACCAGGTACTCTCTGTGCCCCCTAAAATGTGCCCATTGCCCTTTTCCACTCTTGACCTACCCTATATTTACTTTTCCTCTCTCTTCCTCGCATTTGCATCCTATCCCCAATGCCTGAGATACTCAGTAAATGTTTGTTCAGACAAATACTGAATCAACATTTACCACAGGAACTCAGCACACACAAACCAAAGATACACACCCTTTCTCCACCCAAACCTGTGTCTGGAGAGCTGGGATGTGAGGCCATGTTTCCAGCACAAACTGTGGGGAATAAGTGGAATCCCATCATACCTCCCAAAGAATCTTCTGTCCACTCTCCTCCCACTTGTGAAACAGGTGACCTGACCAAGTCTGAGGGTAACAGAATCAAGACTGGACTCTGCCCAATTGGAGAGAGCAAATAATCTAATCCATCGCTGCTGCTGACACTCACCATCATCGTCTGGTCATCATCATCATCATCATGCCATCATCCCCATCACCATTATGTCACTGTCATTGTCATAACCACTGTTGTCATCCCCATCATCACTGTCATCATTATTATCACCATCAATGACATCATCATTGCCACTGCTATCCTCAGCATCACTATCATTACCAACTTTAACACCACCATCACCACCATCACCGCCATCACTACCACCATCAGCACCATCACTGTCATCACCACCACCATCACCACCTCACCACCACCATCACCACCATAACTACCACCAGCACCACGATCATTGTCATCACCATCATCACCATTGCCATCATTGTCATTATCACCATTGCTGTCATCATCATCACATCATCATCCCCAGATGGAAGGCATCACCACAACCTTTGAGGAGAGACAACAATACTTAGGGTTAAGCTCATAAACAAACGTGGCACAAGAAATCTCAATGACTAAGAATCTAGTGATGATGTGGTTTTGTACATCCAGGAAAGATGGGTGTGAAGCTCTTGTAAGTGAGCACAAGAGGGCCTGGTGAGCGCGTCATGATAAAGATTGAGAGTGACCTGCTGTGCCCACTATGGTGAGTATCTTTCTCACAGAGAAACCAATCAGCCTGAGGCAGATAAAGGAACATTACAGATAAAATACAAATATGCCATCCTGAAGAGCAGGACAGTAACAAATTTAGTGTGAGGCAGTAAACTTCACTCTGTTATTCACTCTGTTATTCATTTTGAGGAAAAACATAACATACAATTAGCAAGGTTGCATATTTCCTAAGAATGTTTGTAACATGATATTCTGGAATAGTGACTGTTTTCTCGATTTCAGAACTTGCTGGGTAATCCATGTGAACTTCCATTGTTTCATGGGGAAAGAAATTCATGAGTTTGTTAAAGCTAAAAAGGGCCATCTATTTTACTTATTATTTGTAGTTTCTTAACTAATTTATTGCTTTGGTGTGTTTGGTGTCTCACATTTTCTCATGGGAATGAGTTATTGCCCACAGGTAGCTGGCTTGGAGGAGATGCCCAGTAGTGAGTCAAGGGGGTGGTTAGGAGAAGGAATAATGAGATATCATATTTCTGTGAAGCCAAACACAGAATTAGACTCACTGTACAAAACAGAGGTGCTCCTCAAACGTGCTTCCTGGAGAATCCCCTGAATGGGTCATGGTTTGGGGAGAGATCACTTTAACTTTCAAGTTGCTTTCCTTCATTTCTCCTTGACCCTTCCAACTCAGCATGAAGTGCATCCTCTATCTGGCCATTAGGAAGGTGGATTTGTGCCCCCCTGAATCTGCAGAAAGAGACATCACATGAAATGCTTTGTGAGACCGCCAAATATCACTCCACCCTTTGATACACTCTGCAATAAGTAGGCTTTCCCAAAACCAAGGGGGAACATGGTGACAGGGTGACCCAGGGCAAGGAGAGTGGGATGCATGGTGTTCATGGGCTCAAATCAGAGCTGTCTTGTCAAATGGCCTTTGCATTTTGTTTTAGTGTCCACACCTCAATCTCCTCAAACTCAAAATGAGAAGATGATCCAACAGCCAGGATGATGTGCTTGACACAGGCAGGGCAGCTTTTCCATGACAATTTATCTTGTGTATTCTGTGTTCAAAGCTGGAAATGCCCACCTAGGTGTGGCAGTGAGAAGTGAGGGCAGTTTTGCCACATGGAGCTGGTCCAAGGCTCTGTAGCATTGAGGCCCTGGGTTTCAAGCATGTGATTGGCCAGGATGCCACTGGTGGTGGGAGGACTTAACGTGGACTGCTTAATGACCTGAGCACAGGATCACAATGCACCAGCACACTGCCCCCCACTAACTGGTCCCACCTTGTTCCACTCTCAGCAGCAGCTGTGATGTCTGATTTGCTCTCTCCAGAAAGAGATGAAGACAGGAGTCCAAGAAGTCAGGCCCTCCTCCTACATGCAGCACCCTTTAAGGACCAAATCTGGATTGACAGTCACACTCACTTGTTATCCACAATCCATGGAACCTCAAAGATGCTTCCCTCACTTTTCCCAGGAGGATTCAGGCAAGATCACTGAGCTTGTGATCCTCCTGACAGGTCCTTGCCCACTGAGTTCCCAAACAGAGCCTTTCTCCAGTCCAAATGAACTGTGTCCAAGGCCACATTCCCATGAAATACCAGTAGCCTTCCTTCCTCTGACTCTAGGCAGACAGTGCCATCCTCATAGGTAACCCAAGGTCCCATGCCCAGAAGGGCTCACCAGTTGTTCTACTGTGCTATGCTCACCATTTTGGAATCCTCAACAACTTCATCCTTGAACCTGTGCTTTGGAAGTGCAGGCTAGTGGAACAAAAGGCAGTACAGGAGCACAGAGCACCTGCAGCAGGCATGGCCATCCATCCTTACCTTCCCAGTCACCTGCAGAGCCTGCAGCACACCAGGAGCATATGAGGCTAGGGCTGCCTGGATGCCTTGGTGGTCAGCAGAATACGTAGAGAGTACTGCAGATGCACCCTGGGAGGCTGTGGAAGAGAAGCTACCCCAAAAGGTTGCTCCAGTACCTAACCACAGCTTGCTTTGAATGCAAAAAGAAAGCAGCAGCATTCTAAGAAATATGACCAACCAAAAAGCTGCTTGGTGGATTCCTGCCCTGGGTCAGCCAACCGTTCAGGCTAAAGTGAAGCCCAGGAAGGAGATAGAGGAGAGGACAATGCCGAGGTGCTTCTCTTGCCAGCTCCTCTTGCTCATTGGCACACTGAGGCAGAGCTGGCTGGCAGGTGGCTTGCAAACCAGGAAGTGAAAGAAACAGGAGAGTTCATTTGTGCAGTGTTGATGCCATTCTAGAAAGAACACAGGACATGTGCCTTCCCAGAAAGGAAATGTGGACTTTCATATGTGGGGGTTCTTCACCCAAACTCATGTTCTGACACTGTATTGGAAACTGGAATCAACAACTTAAAGATGACTGCAATATTCATGCCAGTAACTTAGAAATTTTTTTGTTTTCTTGACTCAGAAAAGCACTAAATAGCAAAATAAAAAAAAATCAACATAAAGAATTGAGAGAGAGGCCACAGAAGAATGGCATATGATTCCTATTTCAATACTTCAAGGTCTTTTTATCCCTTTTGAACAAGGAGCCCCACAATTTTGTTTTATGCTATGCCCTACCTGACCTGCTCCCAGGTTTTGAAGGTGTCTCAAATATGTGAAATGATTTTGACCCTGTTTTAATGATATCCTACTTGGATGTAAAGCTGGTACCTTACAGTTGCTGCAGTCCCTCCATCACTTCATAGGATCAAGCCCATGGGCGGTGTGCTAGCACTTGCTTTAAGGGAGACCTTAGCATGAAGTGGGAGGAGGAGGAGTTCTCACCAGTGCAATGAAAAATAAAGACCTTAAGAAGGAAGTTAATCAAGCTACTTCTGAAAATGACAATAAAAATTTGTTTGCACTCCTAATACACTGCTTCCTTACAAATAAATGTACCCTTTAAAATCTTTTAAACTTCCTCTTAGCTGTACATAAAAACAGGCTTATTAATCTCAGTTGGAAATTTCTCAATGGGTAATAATAGAAAACTGAAATCAAAATGGGTATAAAAAGTTAAGACAATTTATTGTTTCACTTAAAGAGTCACAACATATCCCAGTTAACCATATTTTCACAGACATGGTGTTTTTGTTTCTTGTTGTCTTTTCCATTGCACTGGCTATGTCCCAAGCATGCCTCATGATTACAAGATGGCTGACAGAACTCGCAGGCACATGAGCTTCCTCATTCATATCTCGTTTTCCAGGTATGTGTGATTATGAACTGATAGACTGTAAGTCTAAATCAACTTGTATCTGTATGTGCTACCATATGCACAAAGGTTATCTGAAACATGAAGTCAATGCAGAGGAAAAGATATCTGAGGCACAGAAAGAAAGCAGTAGAGAATGGCTAAGATATTGTCTAAACAGCTGGACAAAACTATAACTGAGATCATACGCTTTTTTGGGGGAGTGGGGTACCATGGATTGAACTGAGAGTCACTAGACCATTGAGCCATCTTTCCAGCCATGTTTTGTATTTTATTTAGAGATAGGGTGTCACTCAGTTGTTTAGCACCTTGCTGTTGCAGAGGCTGGCTTTGAACTCATAATCCTCCTCTCTCAGCTTCCAGAGCTGATGAATTATAGGTGTGCAGCACCATATGCAGCACAATTCTGACTTTTGACTTACAACTAATCCACAAATCCTTGGTTTTTTTGCTCGTTTGATGGATTTCAATTATTGTCAACCAAAATAAAAGACAATTAAAAGAACTCTTTAGCACCAGACACTCACTGGCCATGGTTTCTTACAGCTCCAAACCCAGAGAGAAAGGACACTAAGCAAGCATTTGGAAGTATAAATGCCATGCTCCTGAGAATCTGGTCATGATGTGAACTCCTTGAACAGTAGCCATATCCACCCTCCTGCAAGTTTCAATTTCTGCAAACCTGGTTTAGAGAGGACTGCAGTATACTTCAACACAAATGGTCACCATGTTCTTAAAGTGTTAGTTTTCCCTACTGCCAACCCCAACCTTGAAGTTTTACAAAATAAAGAAGATTATAGGTCTACAAATTATTTTCATAAAACGTGACATCATTCTACTGAATGGGGGCAGTAGAGGAAGGAAACAAACCTAGGAGTGTTTCTCATTGTCTGTCTCTCCTCCTTCAGTATATGTGAATATCCAAGGGATGCCCTGGTACCCTGCCGGGTCTCTTCTGATCCCTGTACTGGGAACAGCAAGGGTATAAGAAGCTTTGATGAAAGCTCAGTTTTAAGTGATTCATTCACCTCCAGTGTGTTATGTTGCTCACCTACGTCATGCAGCTCCTGTCAGGACACAGAGCCACCAGCTCACACCCAGCCACCTCTTTCCCCTTAGATGACCTGACTTTGGGAAGAGGAACTGCTCCCTTCCTAAGTCCTCTGCACCTGCTGGAGGTGAGGACTGATGTTTTCATATACTTGCAAAATTTATGTCTATTCCTAAATGGTGAATCTTCCCATGTATTCTCCTGGGGAGCTTCACAAAGTGTGGCCCTGCATGCCCTACTCCTCTTCCACAGCTGGTTTAAATTTTCATCTTTGCCCTGCATTTTCTGATGAGCGAGAGAGGCAAGCCCAGTTGGGAGACTTTGAAATGCTGAGTGCTTCCTTCATCTGATTTTCTACAGAGAACTTTTATTTTTTAATGCTCTGCTTGCATTTAGCCTGGCTGTCAATTTTGTTCCTACAAAGAAGCTTTTCCATGAGGTCTAGGTGTTCTCCATTTCTAAAATCACTTTCTGTGTCCAATTCCCAGTTTCTGCCCTCTGGGTACCTTCCCCAAGGAGGGCAGGCAGGTGTTGTTTTCACCAGGGTCCCTAGCAGAGGCTGGGCAGATCATCTTCTATTCAACCAGATCCTCCCCTTTTCTCCTGATTGGCTCCTGTGAAAGCAGGCCAGTGTCCCCTACTACCCTCCAGGGCTCTGTGGTCCTGTTGGGCTTGGACCCATTGGGATTGGGGCCTTTTGTTTTGGGGGATGACAGACATCCTAGAATGAGCCACTGACAATTAAAAGGAAAGGTGGAGCAATCTCTTATTCTTGGAGAGGGTATGCTTTATTCTTGGAGAGATAGACTATTTCAAATTTGTATTACTTTCCATCAAACTCATTCTCTGGCTTGCTAAGAATGGTAACCTCGGTGGAGGGAAACTTGGTTCTTCATAAGCTCAGCAAGCAGGTGACACTGGTCTTGAATTTCATGAAATCTTTTATAACTCATGTACAAATCACTCAATTACCATTTTTGCCTCCTTAAAATGAGTGTTTACTGTAGAGAGCATTACCGCAGACCTTGCCACTCTCTGCAGAGCAACACAGGCCTGATCATGAGCTTCAGATACCACAAAAAGCACCTGCCCCCCTCTCAGGACCTGGAAGTGATGGGGTAGTGGTCAGCACTGAGGGGCCCTGCAGATCTGCCTCTGCTTGCAAGTCCTCTTCTGGGGACATGGAACCCTGTGGATTGTTCTGCTTGGAACCTGAGGAAGAGCCTGGCAACCAGAGAGCATTGTCAGTAGGCCGAGAGATGGAGCCAGGTTCAACAAGGGAGTGTTGCCTGTTGTCCAACCTCTTGTATTTGAAGGTCATGGGGTACAAATAGGTAAGGATGCTTATGGTCAGAGGTGACAAGCTATGACTGCCAAGTCTGACCCCAGAGAGTGCCAAACCAAATCAAGAGTATGGAAGCTTAGCCAGTCGGTCATATTCTGTACCTGTGGTTCAGGGCAGCAATGTCGGGGCCTCTGCAGAGGAGGCACATGTGTCTTGTCACTGTCTGTGGCTCCTCCACTTCTCCATGTAGACATTTTCTGCAGCAGCCCAGCAGCTGATCTGCTGAAACAAGTCACAGGAACCTCCCTTTGGTGTCTTCCTGCTGACTGTTCATTGTACTTGGAGGCAGGCAGGGGGAGAGGATCCTCCAAGTACAGGAATCCAGCCCCAAGTGCAGGGAGAGAAAAAGGAAGGGCTTTCCAAGGGTATCTGGATTTTGAAGATAATTGTTTTCTTTATGATGTTACTTATGCTGAGTGCAATTTACAGTGGGTGGACATATCTTAAGGGAATAGCTCTGAGGACTTTTATAAAGCCTTCACTAACACAATGAGTCCTGGGTCAAAATGAAGGACACCTTTCCTGGTAAGCACAGGTCCTGGTGGAGGTAAGCATGTTCGCTTTCAATTCTTGGAGCCTGGTTTGCCCACTGCTGCCTGTCAAGCCATGAAAATGTTCATGGATCCTTTTCTATGTTCACCCTCCTGCAGTTTGCGAAGCTGAATGGACCAGTAGCCTGCTCTTCCTTCTTTCTGAAGAGCACCCGCCACTTGAGGATTGGTCCTGACCATTCTCTCAGTGGCAACTTGGTGGCTTCTTCCCTGTGAATAAATCTTCTACCAACTGTGAATAAAGCGTCTGGGAACAATGTTGTTCACATCTCCATCTCCATTGTGGTTTTATTCCTCTGGTAGAATGCCAAACAGTGTGGCTCAAGGTAACATGGTGAGTGATTAACTTAACAAGGAAGTGTCAAACCCTTTTCCAGATGGTGACAGTATTATGCTGTCCTCCAACAGCATGTACATTTCACTTCCATGCTTTTGTCAGTGTTGGGTGTTATGCACAACAGAGGGTGTGTGTTGCAGGACTTAAACAGGGCTACGATTTCCATTCCCCAATGACAAAGGAAGTGGGACACTTATTCTTGCATTATTCCTAGAACTTTGAGAACTTTCTATTCAACTTTTCTGTCACTTTTCAATGTGCTGCTTATCTTTGTATTGAAATGCAAGAGTTCTTTTATTCTAGATAAAAATCTTGAATTAAGAATATTCTCTTCTTCTATACATTTCCCATGTAGTTTCATAAAAATATTTGAAATTATATATAGATATTTAACTTTTTGAAGGCTGATAAAAAAAGATCTAATTGTAGAGAGTTCTCTCCCATTCCTTGGCCCATGGTTTCATTAGATTATTAACATTTATTGCTATTAGACTCTAGGACATTCTGATATATTTTGAAAATTAACAGTTTGCAAGTGTTTCCTCCATTTTGCAGGTTTTTCTCTGCCCTGACTTTCTTTATTTGTCTCCTTTTGCATTATGGGTTGATTGTATCCACTATCTACTCTTGTTTTTGTTGTCCATACTATTGATGTTGTGTTAACACACACACACACACACACACACGCGCGCGCGCGCAACCAAGAACAAAAAGAGTTAGTTGCCAAGACTATTGGGAATGACTGGGCAAGGAAGTTTATTTCTTAGTGTTATTTTTTTCCCTAGGAAGTTTATAGTCATAGGTCACACAGTTGAGGCTTCCACCCACTTTGAAGTGATTTGCCTGTGTCAAAAGATAAGCATCTTGTTTTAACCTTTGGCATGTGGGCATCCAGTTTTCCAACACCTTGTGTATTCTTAGCCCCCTTGTTGAAGATCAGCTGTGTATACAGGTATGGATTTTCTGCTGGGCCCTCTGTGCTCTTCCATGTATCTCTAGGTTACTTTTTTTACCAGTACCATGACTTTTAAATTACTGTAGATGTGACCAAAAGCTTGATCCCTTAACTTCTGTTCCTGTCCAAGGGCTTTGATTGGTTTGTTTTACAGTTTTGGCTGTTTGAGTTTTTTTTTTTTTTTGAGTGTTTTTATGAATTTTAGATTCATTCAGTTCTCTTTCTGTAAAGCATGGTGCCATTGAGACTTTGATAGGAATTGCCTCAAATCCATAGGTGGCTGTGTTAGTGGGAATATTTCCACAGCATCTAATCTCCTATTCTATGAACGTGAGATGCTTTTGAATCTGTGTCTTTTTAAAATTGTCCAAACCACACTTTGTAGTTTTCAATATGAAGACCTTTTACTTCCTTACTTAGGTTTCTTCCTGATTATTCTGTGATTTCTGATGCTATTATAAATAGTTATTTTTCTAAATCCCTTTTAAGACAGATCATTAATCATATATAGAAATGCAAGAGAGTTTTATAGGTGATGATGTATTTTACAACTTTACTGAGTTCAGTTATTATTTCTCACTGACTTTTTTTTTATGGAGGCATTAGCTGTGTATGTTATTTGCTATGAAGTTTTCATATATGGCCATTCAGGTGTTGAGTTAATTTCTGGATATTTCTAGATATTGAGTGTTTTTGTTGTGAAGGTGTTGAATTTAAAAACCATGTGACCTACATCCTTGATTAAGTTGATTTGGTGTGTGACAGATGACTGTTATAAGATGCTTAGGGAAATGAAAATCAGAACCTCAATGAGATTGCACAGCACATACTACAGCTCTGGGTGTTCTTTTCCCAAACCCACAAAAGATAACAAATGCCAGTGGGGACTAGAGGGACTGGAATCCCTCTGTTGGTGGGAATGCAAAAGGATTTGGCTGCTATAGAAACCGGTATGGCAGTTGCTCAAGAAAGTAGACCTGGAACTCTCAGGAGCTGGCCACACCACTTCTGTGTATTTACTCCAAAGAAATGAGATTGAGATTTGAAAAAGGTGTTAGCACTTCCATCTTCATTGTATTGTTAGCCACAAGAGTTGGGATGTGGAAACCATCTCCATGTCCCTCAAAAGAGGCGTAAGTTTACAGATTTTGGCTGATCACCCAATGGAGCCTTAAAGACAGAAAGAAGGCCTGCAGTTGACAACAACACAAGAGAGTCCCAGATGGCCAAGAGAAGTGGGCCAGTTCCACAACCAACACTGCGGGACTCCACACACAGGAGGTCCCTAAGATGGTCCAACTCATAGACAGAGAGAGTAGGAGAAGGGTTGCCAGGGTTGGGGGATTGGGACCTGTCAGTCACCAGGTCTAAGATTTCAGGGATGCAGAAGAAGCAGTTCTTGAGAGCTATGCAGTGGGTTTGCAGGCCACACTGCTGTGTCTTGGAACTTACTGAAGTGGGCTGCTCCCCTCTTCAATATTCCTACCAAATTCTAACAAGGAATAAAGAAATGGAAGTACAATAAATTCTACAGAGGCCTTGGAACATTTTCTAAAAAGAAAGCTCCTGGGTAGAGCTGGAGCCCCAAGGAGGTCTGTGGGTGACAGGATGGATCCGGGTCGACCCTTGCCAGGGCTCCAGCAGGATTCAGCCAGGTGGTCCTTTGCCAAGCCTAAGCTCCAGCAGGCATCTGGTGGAGGGTGGATGTAATACTGCTGAACCCATGCCTGGGCTCCCTTGCACTTCTGCAGGATGAATCAGGGCAGAGCCTGAGCTCTGTTGGTGGTAAGCCCAGGTGGTGGAGGGATGATCATGGTCCTACCCTGGATCTGAACTCTCAGAGGTGTACTAATAGGATCAGGGCTGAGCCCTTGCTCCACCAGGTTTCTACCTGTGAGCACAGGCAGACCAGGCCTGGGCCTGAGGTTGGACGGGATCTGCAGGTGGGTGGATTCATCCTGGTAGAGACCTGAGCTCCTGGGTGGGGGGATCTTGCTTATAATTGGAGGTTGTATTGGGCAGAGCCTAAGCTCTGGCAGAGATCTGTCAGAGGTGGGGAGGAAACAGACCTACCTTGTCCTGGGCTCAGGCACAGGTCCTTGAGTCAGAGAAGGGCTGTGCTTGAGCATCTGAGGGTGTCTGCTGTTGGCGGATGTAGTCCTGGGTCTGGCCTGAGCTCTAGCTGGGGTCAGCTGGTAGCAGAATGGAACCTTGAACCAAGCTCCCTCCCTAGCTTGTGGTCTAGGTTGAGCTGGGCTGGGGATGAATTCCTGCATGTGCCCACTGGTGGATGCAGGCAGTCCTGAGTAGAGCAAAGGCTCCAAGGAGATCTGCAGTTGGGCATAGGAAATCCTGGGCTGAGCCTTGGTGTGGGTCCATCCCGCCACCAACACACCACAGCCCAGGCAGAGCCTCAGGCCAGAACTGCCTCTGCTCACCAGGAGACCACTGCAGGAGCTCAGCTCCACTTCAGATTCTCGCCACAGGTCCTGCCTGGGAGCCTAGGCCCAGAGTGTCCCAGGTCCATTAGGACACTAGCAGACTGGCACAGAAGCTCAGGCTTGACCCAGGACTGACTCTACCAACTAGCAGACCCCTCCTGAGTTCTGTGTCTCAGGCTCCGCCCAGGATTGACTCCTCCCACTGGTGGAAACCTGCCAGAGTTTATTCCCAGTCCAGATCACCCTGGCTGACAGGCCCTGGAGCCTGGACCCAGGAAGGCCTGGAAAATCCCGCCACCAGGGGATCCCTGCAGGAGCTCAGGCCGGGCTCATGATATTCCACCCACCCACAGATCCTCGCCAAAGCTAAAGCCCTGGGCTGGATTGCCTCTGCTCACAGGCAGACACCTGCTGGAGCTGAGGCTCAGCCCAGATCAGCCTAGTGTTGTTGTAGGCATCCACATCCAGGGTAGGATCCCCGCCACCAGCAGATCCCCTGCGGGAGCTTTGGCTCCGCCAGATCACCTTGTTGAAGTGCAAGGGAGCCTGGCCCAGCATTAAACCCAAGTTCATCCCGCCAACCCCAGATCCCTGCTGGAGTTTAGGCTCAGCTCTGCACCACCTCTTGGGACCTGCACGGGAGCCCTGGCAAGGGTAGTTGCGGTTTTATCTCTATCTCTTCACCTGCAGACTGCCGCTGAGGCTCAAGCTCTGCCCTGGAGCCGGGCCCCAGGGTAGGCCCAGGTTCTACCTGCCACCTGCTGATGACTCTAAGACCTTAGGCTCAGCCCAGGACTGTTTCTGCTCAATGGCAGACATCCTTGGGTGCTCAGGATTGTCCCAGATCTGCCAGGAGCACCTGCAGCAGGAGCCTGGCGTAGGGTACCCAGGTCCTTCCCACCACCAGCAGACCCCTGCAGGAGCTCAGGTCCATTCCTGATCTGCCCTGCTAAACCTGCATGGCAGGCGGGCCCAGAGTTAGACCAGGCCATCCTGCCACTGGCTGACGTCCTCCAGAGCTCAAGCTCCGCCCAGGATTGCCTCCACCCACAGGCAGACGCCCAGCACGGCTTAGGCTTGGCCCAGACCCCCCTTGACTACCTGAACTGGAGCCGCAACCAGTAGAGGCCTGGGTCCCTCCTGACACCTGCAGACCCCAGCCTGAGCCTAGGCTCAACCCAGGACCACCTCTGCCCACCCGCAGTCACCCTCAGCGGCAGGTGAAAAAATTATGACTTCAACTGGAAATGTAGAAGAAGATCCAGGATTCTAAGCTGCCAAAGGGCTCTCTGCCACTTGCTTGAAAACAGTATTCTGGTGATGTTCCTGTGGCTGTCATCACAGCTCACCAGAGCTGACTCATACCCCAAGCTCATACAAGTCCAAAAAAAAAAAAAAAAAAAAGAAAAGAAAACAAACTGCCCAATACAAATGGGAAATGACAAACGTAGGCTGTTTATAAAATGACATGCCAAACAGTTGAGATGACATTCCATGTCAATATAGTAATCCAAAGAAAATATAAAGTATCTGTTTGTGTGTGTGTGTGTGTTTGCTAATCAAAGACAAAGAATAAAGGGAATGAGAAAAGTTAATAGTGACCATGTTTTAAAATGTAATTGTCATGCTCTGATAATTTCAAAGCAAAATTGTCATAGGCCTTCTGCAGAAAAGTTTCAGAACATATACCAAATTTTAAAGTGCATGCTTTCCTTAGCCCAAAAATTTCAATTTCAATAACACGTTTATTGTCATTGTGGTAAATCTTGAAATTTTACCATGAAATCCATCATGGTAGTCAAGGTCCCCAGCAGCTGGGGATCAGACCCCAGGTCCCTGGGGAATGTCACTGGACACCATGCTTGGCTCACACCCATGCCTTTCCTGGGGCTGCTTAGGCTCAATAAAAGAAATATCTAATTGTAGAGAGTTCTCTTCCATTCCATAGTGCATGCTTTCATTAGATTATTAACTTTTATTGCTATTAGACTCTAGGAAATTCTGATAGATTTTGGAAATTAGCAGTTTACAAGTGTTTCCTCTCATCTGCAGGTTGTTCTCTGCCCTGACTTTCTTTATTTGTCCCCTTGTGCATTATGGGTTGATAGTGTCCACTATCTACTCTTGCTTTTGTTGTCCATGCTACTGATTTTGTGTTAAAAAACAGACACAGAGAGAGAGAGAGAGAGAGAGAGAGAGAGAGAGAGAGAGAGAGAGAAAAGAACACATAAGAGTTAATTTTCAAGACTATTGAGAATGACTGGACAAGGAAGGTTCTTTCTTCGTTTTTTTTTTTTTTTTTCCCTAGGAAGTTTATAGTCATAGGTCACATAGATGAGGCTTCCACCCACTTTGAAGTGATTTGCATGTGTCAAAAGATAAACATCTTGTTTCATACTTTAGAATGTGGCATCCAGTTTTCTAACACCTTGTGTATTCTTAGCCCCATTGTCAAAGAACAGCTGTGTATACTGGTATGGAAGCTTGATCCCTCTACTTCTATTTCTGTCTAAGGGTTTTGAATTGTTTGTTTTATCGTTTTGGCTGTTTGAGTTCTTTTGAGTTTATTTTTTATGAATTTTAGAATCATTCATTTCTCTTTCTGTAAAGCATGGTGCCATTGGGACTTTGATAGGAATTGCCTCAAATCCATAGATGGCTGTGTTAGTGGGAATATTTCCACAGCATTCAATATCCCATTCTATGAATGTGAGATGCTTTTGAATCTGTATCTTTTTAAAATCATCCAATTCACATTTTGTGGTTTTCAATATGCAGACCTTTTAATTGCTTACTTAGGTTTCTTCCTGATTATTTTGTGATTTCTGATGCTATTGTAAATAGTCATTTTTCTAAATTCTTTTTCAGACAGATCATTAATAATATATAGAAATGCAAGAGAGTTTATAAGTTGATGATATATTTTACAACTTTACTGATTTCAGTTATTATTTCTGACTGACTTCTTTTATGGAGGCATTAGCTCTGTATGATATTAGCTACGAGGTTTTCATGTATGGCTATTCAGGTGTTGAGTTAATTTCTGAGTA